>NC_136067.1:1696077999-1696427621 GCF_964261635.1 Lissotriton helveticus | reverse complement strand
GTTTATCATGGAGCTTTTGCAGTTCACGTTGTATCAGAGTTATTTCAATTGGGAACAGATGGTACCTGCAAATATCAGGCACCTCTATGGGCAATTGTGCATCTCCAGCATACGCCAACATCTTTATGCACCATTTTGAGGAACATCACATCTTGAACACTGAATCTTGGGTGACACACAAGAAGATCTTCCTTCGTTACATTGATGATATTTTTATCATATGGTCTGGCTCACGCATCATGCCACAGGAAGCATTGGAACAACTCAATAACATTGATGACCGCATCCGGTTTACTTTTGACGTACAACGTGACATCATACACTTTCTGGATGTTCAAATACAAAGGGAACATAACCAATTTCACACCAACATCTTTCGAAAAACCACAGACAGAAACAGTATCTTACATTTCAGCAGTTTTCAGAGGATGAGTTTGAAACGCAACTTACCTTATTCACAACTATTACGAGTGAAAAGGATTGTATAGGATCCATCTCAGAGCGCTACACAATCTAAAGCCATGCTCACTAGATTCAAAACTTGTGGGTATCCCACTGTAATTTTGGAACGAGCAAAAGATAGATGTGATAACAGAGAAAGAGATGATCTCCTCAAAATCAAGCCTAAGAAAGCTCAAAATCGCATGGTAATCACATCCAAATACCCCACCAGGAGTCATCATTACAAAAACATTATCCTAAAGCACTGGCCCATACTAGCGCTCGGACCAGACTTCAATGGTATATTCAATCATCAACCAATCTTTGCCTATACCAGAGGCCCGAATCTCAAAGAATTATGGACTAAAACACCCAACATCATCACGGGCACCTCGTTCAAAGGTCTACAACCTAGTCACAATTGCAGCAACTGCCACTGTTAAAATCTGGATTGTGGCGTAAACATTATCGGCGCCATCTTGTCCTTTTCAGATCCATACGTGCGCGTAAGCAGCAACCATTTTGATTGCCATGGCCTCTCTGCCCACTCCCGATAGCCAGCCTCTCTCTCTCTCCCCCTCACTTCCCAGCCTCGCAAGCATCCCCGACAACCCCCGGTCTCTCCTGCTTGGGTCATAAACGCACCTACAGCGCGACCCTGCCTCCGAGCCACATCCCGTGCTGAACCCACCCCCCCCCACTGTTTCATCTCATTCATAGAACAGGCCCTTTTGATAACCTCTTCCTTCCTGCCCGATTGTCCGGCCTGACCCCAGGCCATCACTTAGCTCAGCAGATGCAGTTTATTGCCCCCTACAGTAGGACCTCGCCCCACATCAAAGGAGCAGGGATTAATCAATGCCTTCACCCTCCCCCTAGATCCGACCGATCGCCCACATTCCTGTCCCCAGCAGAATGTCCAGCTGCGCGATAGCCATCATGCTGTGATTTGGGTGGGGACCTCTACTGTAGATATGTATGAGAACGGGCCTGAACCGGGGATTCCAAAGATGCCTTTGTGAACTTCAAAGCAATACCACGGATGTCATAAATGTAATAAAGCCATAAACATGTGTATAAGAGGCCAGGCCTCAGAGATGCGGTTGGAACACCTCGAGAAGATACCCTGTTGTCTGATTTGACGTGTTCTGTTTCCGTCGGAAATAAACTCCTGTTTCCCGTTTTCCAGTCTCCAGCGCCTGCCTCTTTATTTGGTAATCGTGAGTTGGGTGAGAAGCGACTAACGCCGGGCAAACTTAGAAAAGGGGTAAAACGACCTGATCTGCCTGAACCCTTTTTCATCAATTGGCGCCCAACGTGGGGCCCATCAGCGACACGTGGATCCAGTGGGAGAGGTCCCGACGACGGAGTGAACGACTGCAACGATCGGGAAGTGCACCTGCCCGATAGACCCTCGTCTGGCAGCCGATCATCCGAACTTCACTGGTTCCGAGCAGACCTGTCTCGAGTGATCTACGGTCCTGACTGGGAACCATCAGGAGTGCCACAGCAATTACGGAGAATAGAGGACGATCGGGCACTGGAAGCGGAAAACGAGAAACTGTCCATACGGTCCGGGTAAGGTCGTGTAACACGACAAACTGGGAAATATTGGATTGTTTGATTGGAAAATACTAGTATTACTCTCCGAATTGTTGGTTCTCTTGGAGATTCTCTGTCTGCAAACTGAGAGGGATAAAAGTGTTCTCTCTTCCTTTGCAGGTAGTGAAGGGTAGGTAACGCAGGCCTTTGCCCCGGTTGTAATCCGTCGTGCCTATCTTTCTCCCCCACTGATTGATTGTTTGCCTGAACATTGTTTGTTCGAGGATTGTTTTCTCGAGAATTTTCTGTCTACAAACGGGGAAGGATAAAAGTATTCTGTCCTCCTTTGCAGATAGTGAAGAATAGGTAACGCAGGCTTTTGCCCCCATTGTAACCCGTCGTGCCTATTTCTTTCTCGCCACTGATTGTTTGATTGAACGGACATTAATTGTTCGATATTGGTTCTCTTTGGGTATTCCCTATTTGCGAATACTGCAGAATAGAAATATTCTGTCCAGTCTTCACAAAGTAGTGAAGGATAGGTAGTGCAGACTTTTGTCCCCGTTGTAACCCGTCATGCCTATCTTCTCCCCATTGGTCAGTAGTTGGTTCAGCCCGGACCGCTTATTAGAGGTGGATCATCCGGCTCCTCTGGAGGGCACCCCTAATAAGGATATGTTTTTAAAATATGGATTAGTCGCCGTAGCTTATAGTAAGTTATGGAATAAATATACTAAAAAGGATCAGGAAAGTCAGTGGCCACTGATCGGATCCTTCGATGACACAAAAATAAGCGTGCTGGAAACAGCCCTTTGTAACAATAAAACCACGCCCACTATGCTTGATAGTTTCGGCATGTGGAGCAAAGAAGCAGAGCAACGAAAGAAAAGAGAAGAAGCGAGAATAGGAAAAGAGTTACGACAGGCAGCCCACCTGGCCGCTAAGAAACTAGAAGAAGAGATAAAAGAAAGGGAGGAAGCCAGACAAAAACAGGAATCTGAGTCGACAGGCCAGTGTCCTGTTAGGACCCCCTCTACGCTCTACCCTGAGCTGACCTCCAAACAACGGGCGAACGATGAGCTGCTGCTAGGTCCTCCGATCATCCATATGCCCCCCCCCATATGCCCCCTCCCAACCCCTAGTACAGCACTTGCCAGCTCCGAGTGCAAATGAGAATAACCTTGAAGCTAGTGCCCCAGCCCTCACGGCCTCCGCTCCGGCCGCATTAGTAACAACATCAGATGAACCCGAGACTAACAAGCAGCCACCGGCTAGACCGAATAGATTGAGCAAAGATGAACGGGAGGGAATTGACAAGATTGTAAAGGCACTGGTAGACCGGAAGGAGAGCGAAGAATACACGATGGATATGCACAATTCACATGCCGGTAGCCACAGACGGCATTTCATTTTACGGTTTAGTTACCACACTCTGAACGCATATGAGGATAGGTATCAGAATCGGGGTCCTGCTAAACTGACAGCGTTATATAGAAAAGTCGATATTGGAGACGAGGCAGAGCGTGACGCGGCGGACCTCTTCATGCAAACGCTTGAGGTTTTCCGCCACCTCACGGAACAGAAACTAGAAGTTAAGAGTACAGTTCCCGAGAAGACGGGGTCCCCATCAGAAGTAGGCAACACTATGATGCCTATCAGAGAAGCCGCCCCCTACTGGGTTCCCCCACGAGTTCAGGGAACGAACGACGATATCAACCATGTAGATGCAAAGGGGAGGGTTGTGTACAACTGGGTTTATCAACCATGGGATCGGCAAGATATTTTAACTTTTAGGCAAACCCTACCCGATTTAAGAAAGAACCCGACAGCATTTTATACCGAACTAGGTACAGCCTTGGGCTCAACCATAATGACTCTAGCGGACATTGACTTGTTTTTCGGGTTATGTCTGCTGGCTGACGTGTGGAAGCAAATCCGGAAAACCGACCACACAGATCTGTTCGGACATACCTGGAATCAACTCAGTGAACTAGATAGGCAACGGGAGCCCGGAAAGAAACCTGTAAAAGACATACTGGAACTCCCGGACAAAATAGTTCAGAAGCTAAAGACATTGATCCCAGAGAAGAAGGTAGACTGGTCGGTAGTCACGGCTTGCCGTCAGAACCCCCAGGAAGACGTATCAGAATACTTCTCCCGATTTGAGACGGTGTTCTCCGACTACAGTGGCCAAGACATGACCACTGCAACCGGACAACACCTATTCGTGCAAAACTACGTAAAGGGTCTATCGCAAGAGGTCTCCCAAAAGTTACAGACGAGCGAGCGTAGTTGGGGGGCCTCCAAACCTGCAGCTATCCTTCAGATGGCTCAGTATTACGAACACCAAAAGAACGAGAACGAGAGGGCGACTGAGAAAAAGAAAAAGGACTTGAAAGAACGAGTGATGATTGCTCAATTGCAGGGAGTGACGACAGGAAGGGAATGGTATAGAGGAAACTACCAACCAAACGCACCCCCTAGAGACCGCACACCCACACCCGGCGCTCCACGAACAGACCTCGATGAGAACCAGTGTGCGTTTTGCAAAGGATTTGGCCATTGGAAGTCTCAATGCCCGGTCCTCCTGGAAATGATTAAAAATAAAGAGACAAGGGACATGGCAAATTGCCCCAAGACTAGAGGGCAGGGACGAGGGCACACCCACGACACCAACATGACAGACCTGGCAGACCGAACACATTTGACCGCCCCCGACAGAATCAGTGCCAACAGTCTGACTGCGACAACACTCACGACTTTGCATAGGACTGCCAAGGGCAAGGAAGGGATCCAGTCGAGCTCTATGTTGACCAGCAAGGTCCTTACGTCACCGCTAAGGTCCTAGGTACGAAGTCTCCATTTCTGGTAGACACTGGCGCGACACGTAGTGCGTTATCTAAACGACTGATTCCAAGGGCACCCTTGTCTGGCTCACACATAACATCAATAGGCTTTGATGGAACGCCCTCCACTAACCCTTTATCCGCACCGGTTTCCTTCGACTTGGACAGTAACCCCACTGACACGACGTTTCTGCTTTCCTCCAACACCCCCGATGCCATTATGGGACTTGATTTACTAAAGCATTTCCGAGCTACTATCAGGTGTTCACAGGACGGGGTTCGAGTCATTCTGTACGATAACCCGACTCTGCTCAGACATCATCATGCACGACACATGCTCTCCATCTCTGACACTGATGCATCCTTACTTGACTCTCTACCTCTGTATCTATGGGCTAAAACTGACGCTGATGTAGGACGAATGATGATCGACCCCGTGCGCATAACTGTCCGCCAAGATGCGATGCTCCCAAAACTCCCACAATATCGGATATCGCCCGAAGGTGAGAAGGCATTGGTGATCATAATCCAGTCCCTGGTAGAGGCAGGAGTGGTAGAGGAAGTAGTCAGCAATATTTGCAACAGCCCTATCCTACCCATTGTGAAGAAGCAGGGCGAAGGAGATGAGAAAGCGTACCGCTTCATCATCGACCTTCGAGAGGTCAACAAGGTAGTTGTACCTCAGTACCCTGTAGTCTCAGATATCGCCACCATTCTGACCCTGATTCCTTCCACAGCCACCACCTTCACTGTAATAGACCTCAAAAACGCTTTCTTCTCCATCCCCATCCACCCGGACAGCCGCTACCTTTTCGGCTTCACGTTAAAATCGCGCTCATATAGATTTTGTAGAGCTCCCCAAGGTTACACAGAAAGCCCCAGCATCTATAGTCAGGCCCTCAAGAGGCAGCTGGACGCCGTTCAGCTACCGGAGGGAGTAGTGTTGATACAGTACGTCGATGACATCCTTTTGGCGGCCGACACCACTCCACTTGCAGTCACAGCCACCATCCAACTCTTGCACTTCCTTGCGGAAAATGTCCACAAGGTCTCCAAGAAGAAGTTGCAATTCTGCCAACCCCAGGTCACCTACCTAGGCCACCTCTTGTCCAAAGACGGGAGAAAGCTTACACCCGATCGAATTCAGGCCATTCTAGAAACCCCTGTCCCAAAGACCCAGAAACAAGTCCGCTCCCTGGTAGGCCTCACCTCCTTCTGCCGGCAGTGGTTGCCAAATTTCAGCCTCATTGTAAAGCCACTACTTTCCCTACTAGCCAAAGATGTCCCCTTCCCACTCCCTTGGACCCCCGAATGCCAATCCTCCTTCAAAGAGCTTCGAGACGCCCTTTGTTCTGCGCCAGTCCTAGGAACCCCCGATTACACCAAACCCTTCTCTCTCTACACTCACGAAAGGGAGGGGTGCGCTTTGTCTGTCCTGACGCAAACTATTGGCCCCAAGCAACGACCATGTGCCTATTTCTCCGCCACCCTTGACCCCGTAGCGAGAGCCTTGCCTGCCTGCCTTCGAGCCGTAGCTGCCGCTGCTGTCTCTATCCGACAAAGTGAGGGGATCGTACTCTCGAATTCCCTCACGGTATTAGTGCCCCATGCTGTTGACACCCTCCTAAACCAGACTAAGACGCAACACCTGACCAGCGCACGACTGACCGGGTACGAACTAACCCTGCTTGCACCCCACATTACGCTGAAAAGATGCACCACACTGAACCCAGCCACCTTGTTGCCCCTGCCCGAAAACGACCCGAACGTCCCCCCTATACATGACTGTGTGACCCTCACAGACTAGGAGTAGAGTTGACCTCCGGGACACCGCCTTCACAGACCCTGACGGAGAGCTATGGGTAGACGGTTCTTGCATAAAACTCCCCGACGGCACCACCTCAGCTGCCTATGCAGTTACCACAACCCAAACCGTAGTTGAAACTGCCCGCATCGCGCAGCGATCCGCACAGGCGGCAGAACTGATTGCCCTCACACGAGCATGTATTATAGCGACAGGGACTACTGCAAACATTTACACGGACAGCCAGTACGCCTTCGGAGTGGTTCACCATTTTGGACTCTTATGGAGGGAAAGGGGATTCTTGACGTCCCACGGCACGCCCATCCTCCACGGAGGTTTAGTCTCCGCCCTGATTGAAGCAGTTCTCCTTCCCAAACGATTAGCGGTAATCAAATGTCAAGCACACAAGAAGGTGACAGACTTAGTCGGACAGGGAAACGCGCTGGCCGACATCACTGCCCGAACCACAGCTGAGAATAGGACGACGACCCGCATGTATGTGACCAGGTCACAAGCAGAAAAATGGACTGACGCTAGGGAAACGATTAGGGACATCCAGATGGCCAGCTCACCACACGAATTGACTGAATGGGCACGGGTGGGGTTGAAAGACGAGGAAGGCTGCTGGCGGACAAAGGACACAAACAAATGGTTGCTACCCAATTCATACCTGATCCCCATACTGACTATGGCTCACCCCCCTGCACACATAGGATCAGCCCCCATGATCGAACTCATCTCCAAGGTCTGGCACAACGACAAAATCCCCGACGCAGCCAGACGCCTGGTCCAGCAATGCCTTATCTGTTTGCAACACAACCCTGGGAAAGGAACTGTGGTACCCCGGGGAGGGTTTGGGGTCCCCGACCATCCTTTTGAGGTCCTCCAGATGGACTACATCCAACTAGAAAGATGCCAAAGCCTGAAGTATGTATTAGTCGTTGTGTGTGCTTTCAGCAAATGGGTAGAAGCCTATCCAACCCGTGATAACACTGCCATGACCACTGCCAAGGTAATGCTGAAAGAGTTTTTCCCTCGCTACGGTCTTTGTCGAATTCTATGGAGCGACAACGGCCCCCACTTCATAGCTGAAGTTATCCAACTAATCTTGAAAGGGTTGGGTGAGGTTTCATGCAGTTTTTCACCCCCAATCTGCTGGCTTAGTCGAGCGTCACAACACCACACTGAAACTAAAACTGTCAAAGATAGTGGCCACCACAGGACTTAAATGGCCAGATGCCCTCCCACTGGCATTGCTATCGATACGCTCCACTCCCACTAAGCACCATTTGACCCCCTACGAGATTGTATTTGGGCGACCGATGAACCTCTGGACTGCCCCTAAACCGACCTCCATTCACGACGTCCCGGACGTCCTACTGTCTGATTACTTGTGCAAATTGACTAAAACGTTGTCTGTCATTCATCAGCAGGTGCAGCAGGCCATCCCCGATGCTTCCAGGGGTCCGGGTCACTGTATCCAACCGGGAGATTATGTGCTGATCTGGAATTTCCAACGGACAAAGAGTCTGGAACCCCGGTGGACGGGCCCCTGGCAAGTACTGATTACCACCCGAACGGCTCTTCGAGTGGAGGGGAAGCGACACTGGCTGCACGCACACCACTGTAAGAAGGTCTCCTCGACCCTGACCACGACAGAAAACGTCAGCACCCAAGAAGAACTGCTGAACAAAGACCGGCCATCATTGAACTGTTATCCTGATACCGAGGCACTCGAACTTGCAAAATTCTCTGATCCCACTGTGCCATCCAGGGAAGGGTATTTCCTGCGTCGAAAGGAGGGAGCTTCGGCTAAGTAGACCACAGACTAAGTTGAATCTCAGAACGGTAGCCTAAACACAACCAAGGGTTACCCGAAGAGAGGCTAAACGAAGTCAGCGGTTCTGCCCACTACCGAGCACCTTGAAGATGATGGAAGCGCCAGATAAGAAGATGATGGAAGCGCCAGATAAGAAGACGACGGAAGCAACAGGAAATACCCGTTATCGAAACCCAAAGACTGACAGTATACACAAATCGAAGACAATTGCTCTTTTCATTGTCCTCCTCTTTTGCCTCCTCCTCATGACTTCCTTCTGGATCATGGAAGAGAGCGCACCCGCTCATCAGATATTGCTGACCACTGCACAGCCAACCACTATGAAAGAACATCGCCTGATCTCCCTTTCGCCTCAGCTCCGAGAAAGGCGTAAGGAGTTCTGGAACAATTCCTTCGTACAACTGTTGCACCAGCACAACCTTGCCGCCAATGCCACAAACTGCTGGATCTGCGGGTTGCTCCCGCATGCCACTGGACACTCCATCCCTTTCACTTTCTCGGTTCACGGGTCTTGCCTTGCCTGGTTGACCCTCTTGCAAGAGAGCTACAAGGACAACGCCACTTCCGGTCAAACAGTGTCGCACTTCTACCACGGGTTCTGGCTGAACAAAACCGGAAGGACTTCTGCTCCCTTTTGTCCTTTGACCTCTGGCTCCTCTTTCCAGATGGATATCCCTGCCAAGGAGCGAGTCGAAATGCAGGTGTTCCATAATCCAGCCAGACCCACCTTCTCCTACTTACGGAAACGAACTGCTGCCACTCTGACGGTGGCCCTGTCGGTTATCAATGTCACGGGCCTCGTGTGCCTCGAAGGCTTGGGAACACAGCCGGTGGGTCACAGTTCCTGCCACATCACCAGAACATTGGACTCCTTCGACCCCCCCTCCTTTGTTGCTTCTCCGAATATGTACTTTGTTTGTGGCACCAAAGCTTACACTTGGCTTCCAAAAAGTTGGGGGGGTACCTGCTACGTCGCCTTCGTTCTCCCTCCAACGTACGTGGCTCCAGCAAACCATCACCGGCAGAAGCGCGCAAGAGACATTGAGCAAGCAGACTCCACCGGAGCACAGTTCCTGGATGCAGTGATGGGACTTGTTCCTCTGTGGGGCCCAATGGCAAACAGCCGCGCCATCCGACACCTGACCCAGGCAGTAGAAACGACCATGAACATCACGGCTGGCATCCTCACTAACAATACAGCAGAGCTTCAGGCAGTCCGCCTGGTGGCTCTTCAGAACCGCCTTGTTCTAGATGTGGTTCTAGCTGACCGTGGAGGAGCATGCCGCATCATCGGATCCAGCTGTTGCACCTACGTGCCAGATAACTCGCCCTCAGTCTACAAAGCAATCGAGCACCTCCACAGACTTTCCTCAGAGGTTCACCAGGAGCAAGAAGGATGGTCGCTTGGGAGCTGGTTTTGGGGTACTTTGAAGGACTGGGGATGGAGGTTGTTTACATTTATATTGATACCGGTCGTGGTACTGTGTGGGTGTTGCCTAGGTATTCAATGCTTGCCACCTTTGTGCTCACTCATCGCTAACTGCATGTGCCCTAAGACTAAGAAATCTCGACACTGAACGTATGAACGCTTTGTATGATATCGAAATACGTAATATAATGGGGATAGACATAAATTGACAAGCTGGCTAGATATGTTGAAAAGGGAGGACTGTTAAAATCTGGATTGTGGCGTAAACATTATCGGCTAGATACTGAAACGTGAGGCCAGAGAATCTCTGGTCTCATCCCTTAGTTGGCACACAAACTGTTGTCCCTCCTTGAAAACAAGAAAGTGACTTCCATTCAATGTTCATTATAGTTCATATTTATTCCATATTAAAGTTCTCTTCTTGTTTTTTTTCAAAACTCATTGATGGTTTTAAACAATCATTTGCAGCGTTAATCTTTTAAGCACTGTCTTTCAAGGCGTTGGGCCCTCGACGCCACCTTGGTGAGCACCTATAAAACTACAAGAGACTTTTGATCCTCATTTCAACTTTTTCAATTAAATAGCTGTGCATCTATCCGCTAAACAGTTAGTAAACATTATCGGCGCCATCTTGTCCTTTTCAGATCCATACGTGCGCGTAAGCAGCAACCATTTGATTGCCATGGCCTCTCTGCCCACTCCCGATAGCCAGCCTCTCTCTCTCTCCCCCTCACTTCCCAGCCTCGCAAGCATCCCCGACAACCCCCGGTCTCTCCCGCTTGGGTCATAAACGCACCTCCAGCACGACCCTGCCTCCGAGCCACATCCCGTGCTGAACCCCCCCCCCCCACTGTTTCATCTCATTCATAGAACAGGCCCTTTTGATAACCTCTTCCTCCCTGCCCGATTGTCCGGCCTGACCCCACAGTGGAAATGAAAGAGGGTATCGATAACAATAACAGACTGCTACAGAGAAAACTTTTGGATCCGGTTTCTGAACACGATGCACTCTAATGGATTAAATGACAGAATAGAATTTTTATGTTACTTATAATCCATTTGATCCCCTCATATAACACACCATCATGGTGTACAGAAGGAGTATTGTTTTTGTATGAGAATCCATAGACTTTCATTGAACTGTGTTTGAATTACGTACCACCATTTAATTGTCAGAATATCTCTATATATGCTTTATGTTTTTGTATAAGAATCAAAAGTCTTTGATTAGACAGTGTTTGAATTACGTATTACACTTCAATTTATGCATTTTTTTAGTAAATGTTTAGGTCGCTCACCCGTTGTCACTATCACTGATATTACTTATGACCTAGTTTATTTCACGCACCGTTCGGGCGTTTTATTTGTTCACAAACACTGTTTCGCATAGCTCTAGCATTGATCTGACGGTGTTCTCCACTTCAATATGGCCGCCACTTTAACTGGACATGTGATCGCTTCACGCTAGTGTTTGTACACATTGTGGTTTATAAAGTTTTCGGGTTCGCCACCCGACGTGGATCACTTCCTGGCTTCTACCCGGCGTCTCTACTGACACACAGGCTCAGTACCACAAGATACTTTTCATCGTTTCACATAAGTAAGTTGGGCAGAGCACTTTGCCGAGCGTGTGTAGTGTTCGAGTGTATCACTCGTACGGCTCCGTGCTAATACCTTGTGTTATTCTTTGTTTAGGCTCCTCGGGATTTCAACCCTGTGTGAACAGCTTCCGCATTGTGGCATTTACTTTTAAACCTCTTTCCACTTGGTTTGATTACTTTATTAAGCCGCGCCTGCATGTTGGATTTCACCCGGTTTTTAAGATTCCCAGCACGCGGCACCAGATTGTCATTTTCACACTTTGAAAGAGCTTTGAAAGAGCTGTGCATGTTTCAGAGTGAGCGCTAACTCTTTGGTAGTTTGGACACCTTGTAATCCAGACTTTATTCAGTCCAATGGTTATAATTACATGGCACTCGGTTGTCATGATTACGCTTTTGAACGTTTGGCATGTAACATTGCAGGTGTAAACTTATCGTTAGTTTGGACACTTCACAACTTACATGACTTCCTAGCGGCCAACTCACCATTTCACCTTGGCTTTTTATTTTTTGCACTTAGTTATGCGATGTTTGGGTATATCTGCAACTTCGTCACTTCAACTCTCTCCTTAAAGCATGGACACTATGATTACATTGTTCATCTCTCATTAACGTTCTCATGGGACGTCCACGATATAAGCGACATATATTTTTGGTTTCATTTACAAATGAGTCCCCTGAAGAAGGGCACCATGCTGCCCGAAATGCATCGGGAGTGATGTACATGATTGAAAAATGCTAATGGAATATCTGAATTTAAGATTTTCTGAAGACACTACATGTGTGAAATTAATGCTATTCTACAACCGAATTAATCGGCAAGTTTACTTGTTGTTCCAAAAACACACGCCCAGTGGGGCTTCACGGCTGTGCACCGAGGGACACCCCCTAATCAGGAGATGCATCTTTGAGATTTTCACTCATAACAAGTGGTACAATCAGGCATAAAGCTCTGGCTGTTAGGGCGGCCCAGTGAAGCAATCTACCAAATCAAACAATTGGTCAGTGCCTTATCTGAAATCTTGACTTCTGGTTTATTATGAAAATAAGCTGGCAAGAGGTTTACTGTCCTGGGGCTACCAAACTTCAAGATTACTATTTCCAATAAGAGAGATAACAGAGCATTAGACCCTTGGACTGTTCCACCAACCACTGGGTATGCGGGACACTCAGGAAAGGCAGAAAGGCCTCTGAGAGAATATATATTTAAACTACTTATCGCATATTCACTTGAAAATTGAAATCAGTGTTCTCCATATGATAAATCAACAATGTTTTTCTCAGTCCATCACCAAACACCAGGCACCACACACCCTGGGATGTCCTGTGTGTGTGGCAGAAACAAAGCTCAAATATAAAATGGCCTGAAAGGCCATCTGTCCGTATGTGCATTGTCGTTACCAGAAGGATTGTATCTATAAAGCCTGTGCCAAGAAACAGTCTAGGTGAGGGAGGACTTGTTTGCAAAGGACTAGGGAATGTGTATTGTAGTCCTGCATGATGCCAAGACAGGCAAATATCACATAACCCTAGTAGCGGAATAGTCTATTAGTCCGTGTCTTGCATGTGCCAAGAATTTCATTGTAGCTTTCCAGGACACCTTTAAAGTCTCTATAACACATGTCTGCCCAGTCTGGGTCCATGCACTTAATGAGTGGCAAACATCAAGGAGGAGATTAATTTTCATGCATGTCTGCAGCACGTGAGTCAGGAAATTCTTACTTGAAAGAAAAAAATAAAAGAAATAAAGGATTGCTAACTTCCTGAAGCTGCATAAAGCACCCTTGAGAAACACTATGGGCTAATAAAATGACAGTTGGTGTCTACCTAATAGGTCTCCTGAGCAATCATCACATCCATGAGATTCTGTTTTGCTGATTTCAACACAGACCACGCTTAGCTTGGACAGTTCCAAGCAAGAATGTAAAAATACTACAAATTGCTCCTCGTACACAAAATTCCTCTTTCCACTACTATGTGAACATTATATCACCTATAAGTATGTCAATATGAAATACAAACAGATTTGGTTCTCTCCCACTTGTACTTCTAAACAGGGGCACTTGTTGCACAACCCTGGACATCTAACCCCAAACCTTGTAAGATGAAGCAAAGCTACCAGGTTTAGAAAAAAAAGTATCTTTTACAGCCCTCAATTCTAGAAACATGACAGCAGACTCCCTGTTGGACCTGACAGCCTTAGGATGGTCTTCCCCCTCCCAACTTTTTGCCTACCTCCTCCACTTTTTCTGAGCTCGTTTTTGCTGGCTTTAGGACTCTGTGCACTTTACCACAGCTAATCAGTGCTAAAGTGCTTGTGCTGTTGCCCCTAAACATGGTAATATTAGCTCATACCCAATTGGCATATTTAATGTACTTATAAGTCCCTAATAAAGTGCACTACATGTGCCAAGGGCCTGTAAATGAAATGGTACTAGTGGGCCTGCAGCACTCATTGTGCCACCCACTTAAATAGCCCTCTAACCATGACTCAGTTCAATTCTAACTTTATTCGGTAGTTTAAAAAGAAACACCATAAAAGTTCACAATGAGCGAATTACAAAATTTACAAGGGTTAAAAACCCAATATAAAGATACGTTTGTTTGAAAAACAATTTAAAAAAGACGTCTCAGTTTATATATTTTTCGACCTTATCATAACATAGAATTTTCCTATTATCTGGCATTCTTTCATTTGTACAAAGCTAATATATAGTTCGTACTCAAAGGTTCGTACGATGACGAATACAAAATTTAAGAAAACATACAATCGCTTTAGCATAGTTTTCATTTTCTAGATACTGAAGGGCCAAATATGCAGGACGGCACTGTCGAAGTCCCCAGATTTTCAAAATGGGCAGTATCCAGCGCTTGCGAGGTTCGGTAAAAAATTTACAGAAAAACATTGTATGTATCGTTGTTTGTGTGGACACTAGGTCACACGGACACATGGAGAATGTGGATGACCAGACATTTTGTTTTGGAAATGCAACCTGTAAATGGAACAAATCAAATCTAAAGCGAGTAAGCAACATTTTTTCATATTGTGTTAGACTAAAATTCAAATAGGGTTCAATGGTAGACACAGTCTGCGCTAATAAAGAATGTTGAACAGATGATTTGTGAATCTCGGATAGTAATCGTAACTGGCGCAAATGCACAAGGCACTCTCTTTTTAGATCCTTTTTTGAGATTTCATTTATCAATAGTGGGTGATCAAAAAACTTCCTATAACCTAACTGTTAATAGCGCTTTAACATAGGATAACCATTTAATTTTCTTGCAGTAATCAAGTGTCAAAATATCTTGAATGATCGCCCTAGTTAATTGGCATTGCTCAGTGACCCATATTCGACGCCACAGCATTACTGGTTGTGATTTTATAATGTCTGTAATATAATCAATGCCCAACTCTGTGTGGCAGGCATAGGTGGAACAGCTTTTAGGTACCGCCAGCAAGTATCTCAAAAAGGAGTTCTCAACTTTTTGTATTGAATCCACATTTGCAAAACCCCATATCCCCGCCCCATATGTTGCCGTGCTTACACATTTTGCGTTGTATATTTGTAACAGTTCTTTTGGTGGTCGCTGCCCCAGTCTTTGTGAAAACATTTTTAATGAAGTTGTCTCTCGCAGGAATGAAAGCTTCCTTGCATGGATAGCTGGGTTCCATTTAAATTTTTCGTCAATAACGATCCCTAAATAGGGATAGGTTGTAGACCTATCCAGTTGTTCACCCTGTACAAACAATCTCCGGTTTTTTACATTTCTTTTCCCCCCCCGCATGCATAGTGAAGGTTTTCTTTGCATTTAATTTCAGATTTAGACTCGCCATAAAGTCACAGTATCTGTTTAAGGCCAGTTGTAGTTCTCAGGCCTGCCATTGCAATGCCTGTATGTGCAAATTACGGTGTCACGTTGACCTGCCAATTTAAATCTCTTACAAAGCCTAACCATACCTTTTTAGGTCACGCCTAAAGTAGACCCTGTACAACCCAGAGGGCAATGTGCAATGTATTTCAAACATAGAACATGTTCTTTTAAGTTTTGCATGCCCTGATAGTGAAAAACTCTCAACTTCGTTTTTCACTACTGAAAGGCCTATCTCTCCCATAGGATAACATTGGGATTACCGGATTACTTCTCTAAGCGTAATTCCAAAGCTTGGTGTTTCTGGAATTACAATTTAAAGTCAACTTATGGTGAAGTTGGATTTTAAATTGCAATTCTGAAAGTGCCAATTTTAAAAAGATCAAAAAGAACAATTGATGGACAGAATGCAGAACATCCTTTCACCCCAGTAAATAGATCTGGGCCTAAATCCATCGTTTTTTGCTCCCCATGCCACTCCAGTTTGAACCCAGCCATATGCTAATCAGTCTTGACCCGGTGCCTCATGCCGAAGCAAAAGAACAATGGATTTAACCCAGATCTGTTGACTGGGGGTGAATGTTTTCATCCGTTCTGCATTCCGTCCATCATTTGTGTATCTTATACTTTTAGAAAGTTGGCATTTACTTTAACGATTTGGTGCCCCCTGACTGTCTAGGATACACATCTGGTGAGGGTAACAGCTGGGTTTTGCGTATTCCCACAAAACAGCAACACACAATGGGAGTTAAGGTGTGACTTGATGGGTCAACCTGGCAAGATGGGCAGGAAGAGCTGGAACCAGCCTCACTTGCACCTGAATTGGCTATGTCCTGTCCCCACACAAAGGGCTGCATACCACACTGTAGTGAGTTTGGGGCTACAGCAGCAAGGGAGGACCTCAGTGCACTTCAAAGGCATCTCTTTGAAGTCTCCCCCACTTCAAAGGCACAACTGGGTATAAGTACTGGACCTCTAACACCACCACTTCAGTACACTTCTTAACCTGTGAGGACTCTGCCAGGAAGGACTGCTGGGCTGCACTGAAGGACTGCCTCTTTGCTGGAGACCTGCCTAGCTGTGCTGCCCTGCTGTTACTCTATCCGGGTGAGAAGGACTCAACCTGTATCACTTGAACCCAAAGTGACTACAAGGGCTTGCCTCCTGATCTGAATTCTCAGCGGCATTAAAGACTTCTAACTCTTCTGCTGCTGCACCTAGACTCTGCCATCTCTTAATCTGCCCTACCAAGTCGTGTCACCCCAGGCCTTGACCCATGTAAGTGAGGCCTACGGTGCTTGCTCCAGTGACTCCCATGCATCTACTTTTGATCCTGGGCATCGTGGAACTGTTGTTTTTGCATTTGTCGCCCCGAGTGGGATGGGTATGCTCAGACGTGAGTCCCATGCTCTCCACACCACTGGAGTCAAGCTATCCTGGCTGAAGACGGCTGATAGCCAGAAACCAGTCCTAGGATGAACTGCAGATATGTCAAATTTCTGACCACGATAGAGCAAAGTCTGCAAAATCTACAACTGGCAGCAACTTCTGGCTCTGGGACCTAAAGGACGAACTCTGGGCCACAAAAGACTAGCCTGCCCTGGCTCAGTAAATACTGTCCGACAATCACCCTCGGTTCCCACTGCATGCCTTTTTTAAGACGATTACACAGACCATATTGTCGTCATATTTTAAGAAATTGTTTTAAATGTAACGAATGTACTGGTTCTAATTAACTATACATAATAAATTTACTTTACTTACTTACAGTCCTAGGATGCTTGATTCCGGTCCAGGAAAGACATAGCTTGGCAGTTCAGGCTGGACTGTTCCCATGAGGCACAGGGTCAAGGCTGATTTGCATATGGCCATGTCTAAACTGGGGTGGTGTGGAGTGCAAAAAAACGATGGATTTAGGCCCAGATCTCTGTACTGGGGTGAATGTATGACCTTGTTCTGCATTCAGTCCATCAACTGTTGTTTTTGCGTTTTGCAAAGCAGGACAGCACATCACTGCCATTTTAGAGGATAGACATGGACGCATTCCTTCGACTGCATCCGCATCTTGTTCAACATCGACGCAACCAGGATCAAGGTCAAAATATGCTACGAGAGGTTAAATAACATGCGCTGCTACCATGAAATGGAGTGAAATCAGTTCTGGTCAAAAGCATTTATAAAAGGCGCACCACATTCCTGCAACATAAAGAAGAAACATGTAATAAAAACACAGTACAACTGTGAAAGTTGCAGGTTAAGTGTACTCAGTATAGCATGAAGATTGGGCTTTCAAATCTTTGGCAAGACCTATGGAAAAAGGCAGGATTGCCCACAGGTGAATAGAAGCCATTGTAGACACACACGGGTTCAGATTTCAGTAAAATGCTAATAAGATTATAGCTGGGGTAAAAACGAACTGGTCTTCTCTAGATTTATCATACGGCCACCTATGGCTTTATTGCAATTAATGCTACTCTAGTGAACGTGAATCTTTAGAGATAGTCAGTACAGAAATTAGATTCTTGCGATCTGCTTGAAGCAAGCATCGGGCATCGATTTCGAGCGACACTGCTACACACTAGTTGAACTGTACAACAGCACAAGCAGCTGCTGCAATAAACCAAATGTATGCACAAAGGTTGTAATGAAGGATTACAGGTATATCCAAAGCAAACCTGATTAATAAAACTACGCAAAAAGAGCAACGGTACAATCAGCTTTTGTGTATAGTAACAACAGTGAAACACTACTAGGCTGGGTAGAAGCTTCCAACAGTTAAAGATTATCCATCCAACCGATTCTGTTAGGTACTAACAAAAGATACACAGGAACACCAAGATCTGTTGTAGACACAGCTCGGACGGGACATCACAAGGGATGGCCCTCTACGCAGGGATGGTTCAATAGGTGATGTATGGGCAGCAATGACCACTTGTGGGAGAGGTCTATCGCAAGCGATTGAAATCAGGATGACCATTCTAACACAGAAAACTAACACGTGGAAATAAGCTATGAATTCCTTGCAGACCATTCTGGTAAGGAACTTAGAAGGTACGCTTACAGCCAATTTTAAATGCTACTTGAAAAGCATAGGTTGATTCACAGGGTGATAATTTACTGAAAATCTCCACTGCATTTGACTGCTACACTTCCTTATCCCAGTCCATGCTACATTAGGGCACACCTGTGGCTCCTGATAGCTCAAAACAAAGTGTTTTAACCCGCCCGCTTTTCATGGGCGGACGTGAATGCACATTGGCCCTCATACGGAAATTCCAGTGTCATAAACCAAAGCAGTAACTAAACAAACAGACCAAGTAAGCAGCAAAGGTGAGCAAAAGTTCAGCGACAAAGTATCAGTGGTATTAAGATTACCAGTTAAGTGATAAACGTGTTATCACTTCATTCCACTTCCTCCTCCATTTCTATGTTTGAGGATCTAATGAAGCATTGTCTGACCAACAACACTAGGGACACAAACATGGACTTCAGTCAGAATAATGAAACAGCATTTTCTTGTAGAAGACTAGAGACATGAGTAGCTAGCTGTGTGGCAGGCCAAAGACTGAAATGTAGTGCCAGAAGCGCCTCTAGTCATTTAGAACGTACAATGAAATCCTGAGAGCTGCTGTGCTGACAATATTGCAGTGTCTTATAAAAAAGAAAAATCTTTCTTTTCTGCCCTAGATATCAACTGAAATGCTTTAGAACCATGAAACGGCCACCAAAGCAACATAGTGTTCGGCATATTGTCCATTTTTGATGTATGTAACGAAATAAGCCCTAAGGACCCAATGATGGCTGTAATAGACACCACACGACTATGGCCTTGAAAAAGTATTATGCATATGGCCATGTCTGAACTGGGGTGGCAGAGTGGGCTAAAGAACGGTGATGGATTAAACCCAGATCTGTTGACTGGGTGTGAGTGTTTAATTGGTCCATCACCACCCCCTTTGTACCGCTTTGGCCGCCATAAGTGTGGCAGGGTATGCTCAGATGTGAGTCCCTTGCTCACTTTGCCACTGAATTCAAGCAAGCCGGGCTGAAGACGGCTGAAATGTCAGAAACCAGTCCTCGGAAGCTTGTTTCCGGTCCAGGGAAGGCATGGCTTGGCAGTTCGGGCTGGACTGTTCCCATGAGGCACAGGGTCAGACTGATTTGCATATGGCCATGTCTGAACTGGGGTGGCAGAGTGGGCTAAAGAACGGTGATGGATTAAACCCATGTCTGTTGACTGGGTGTGAGTGTTGGATTGGTTCAGATGCTCCGTCCATCACCACCCCCTTTTGTACCACCTTGAAAAAGTACTACGCAGACATGTATCTGGTTAGGATACAAATATGTAGTGCTTTCCTGAACAAGTGAAAACAAACTACTAGAAATCATTCCATCGAGATTGGGCAGTACAAGCTTTGTACGTGTAAGCCATATATGAAAATTTCACATAGCAGCGCAAGTACATACAAGAGCAGCCTCTGGTGTCATAGCCAAGAGCTCCCACCTGCATTTCTTGAGAGAACACCAAAGAGAAGTTTGAGAGTTAAGAAGCTACTTGTTACCCACTGGGAATATCAGTCTCAAGCGTATAAATGTTAAGCAACTTGTAAAACTCCCACTCAGAAACTAAGTCTTTTTGTACAACAAATATAATCTGTAAAAAGTGTGAGGGTGAGGGTGTAGCAGCTGGTGATAGGTATATAAAATTCGGGGGTTGACAAAGGATGTTACGATCTAAGCCGGGGAGGTTAGAAGAAAGACGGAGTAGCAGTTACCCCTGACGAAGGACCCGTGGGGTCTGAAATGCATTGGGTGAAATAAACTGCTTTTTAATAAACGTTGCCTCAGTACGTGTTATTGGATAGAGGTTCGGATGGCCCGCTGTAACATGAGAAACCTAGGAAATTGCAGACTCTTGCAGGAGGTGTTAAAAGGATGAAACTGATATAAAACTGAGGATGAACAGGATGAAAATGAAGTTTTGAAATAATGGAAAAGTTTAAGAAATGGATGCAACTGCATATTTAAAAAAGCGGTCGCCACTGATGTTGAGGCAAAAAGGTGCCTCAAGTCTTGATGAGTTTAATTCTACACGTGTTGTTGTGGGCTTAGCACGTCAACAGTGAGCACGCACGAGATTAACATTTGGTTCGTAAATATGAAGAAGAAATTGAGTAAAAAAGGTGTGCAATACGTTTTTGTATGATTTAACAAATCCTCCCTGTTCACGGGAAGTACAATGGTCAAAGGAAACCCCAAAGTCAGACAAACATGCATCAAAATATCCGGCAGATCGTACCTTGATGAACATCCCCATTAAATCCATATTTAATTCAGTTTATGCATCTTATATGTCAGGACTTTTAAAGAACCAGCCCCTTCCTCTTATTCACCTGTCTTTAGGGCACTGGCCCTTTAAGGAGCTGTTCATTCAGGACAAGGGGCCTGGTTTCTTTCACTAACACTTCCACAAAGCACACACATCTGCTGCCAGGGATCCAGAGTCTCTTAGGTCGCCAAGCTGTAATAACACATTCTAAATGAGGGAGCCACCAAGTAGACGCATTTTGCCCACATTTGCAATGTGAGGCCTGGCATGTGGGGTGGACACCAGTTACGTGGAAGCTACAGGTGAAAGGAGGAAAGCTACCAATCCTTTGGGCTTGGACCACGAATTAGAATGTCAGGTTGTGGCAGTGGATCTGTGAGCCACAGTACCCCCCTACAAACGAAATCACCGAAGATAATACAAAAAAAGCAATATCCAATGCCAAATAGGGCACCACAATAACAAGTGCACATTTCATCAACCACCGCCACACTATGGATGACATACCTAGGACGGTGCTGGAAAGAAACATCTTGGCACAAGTAAAAGCTCTTTGAAATGGAACAGTGGATTTCTGCCTTCCTACACAAAAATACGGCTTGAATGAGGATACCGTGGCACAAACTGAACCTGTAACCTTCCCCTCTGAGTATGCTCAATCTGCTGTTTCGTGACACTCTAATACACAAGCTTTCATATCTAGCATTGCCCGCACCCACGTTAATACTTCATCTGAGACACTATTTTCCTAGTCAAAACATTCCCTGGAGTGCAAATCTCTATTCTCACCTCGAGATATGTGATAAGAATGAAATATGGGAATTAATAGCATCTAAGATTGACCCCCACTTGGTAAAAATGTTTAATGAAAGCCTAGAGGCAGAGATATTACCAGACAATCAAAAATTAGCTAACATCGTTGTGATCCACAAGGCTGGGAAACCACCGGACTGCTGTTCATCCTACAGGCAAATCTCCCTGCTAAATGCCGAAGTAAAGATCTTAGCGAAATTGCTGGCAAATAGGTTGACCCCGGATCTTGAGCTCATTAATACATCCTGCTCAGTCAGGCTTCATGCCAGGTAGAAATACCGCATTAAACCGGAGACGCCTTCATGGAATACTGGGGAGGGCACATACTATCCAGGAGAGCGCCCTGGAGGGGTCACTGGACGTCAAGATGGCGTTCCATTTGCTGAAATGGCCTTTCTTATTTGCGGTCTTAGAGAAACAAGGTTTCAGCCCCAAATTCTAATCTTGGATTTGCCTCATCTATACAGATCCTATGGCACATGTGTTTGTAAATGGAGGTAGATCAGCAGTATTCACCTTACAAAGAGGCACGAGGCAAGGCTGCCCCCCCTTTCACTGCTTATATTCGCTTTGGTCTTCGAGTCCTTGGCGGTGTGGATCAGGGGCGACCCTCTGATTAGAGGGCTCAAGTGGTCAGAAACCTGGGAGGATCGTATCTCCCTATATGCAGACAACATACTGCTGCTCTTTATAAAATGATGGCATTACCCAGATTCTTATACATACTGCAAAATACGCCACACCCAGTCCTCCGACATATTTTCAAGCTATAGAAGCAACTGTAATAACACTGTTATGGGATAGGAAAGCTCAGAGAATTGCTTTACACAAACTAACAAAAAGCTGGTATGATGGTGGTATTGCCCTTCTGGCCTTGCAATATTACTACTGGGCCGCACAACTAGCGGTAGTCAATCATTGGGTGCATTGGCCACCGGAGGACCCAGCTTACCAATGGACCAATATAATATGTCAACAGGAGGGTATCAAAGGGCGAAATAGGGGGGGGGGGGAAGACGCAACATGCCACCTCACACCCCCACCTCGGTAACAATCAAAATCTAGAACACAACATTGACGGCATTAGGGTGGCGTGACAGAATTACACAGGCCACTTCTCTATGGGACTCGATACATCTAAGCCTACTGGCGAGATACAGAGGTTTTGATAAATGGGACCTCATAGGTCTCTCACGGGTGTGAGACGTGTGGACTAGTGAAGGAATAAAGCCTTTTACTGTATTACAGCAGGAGCACGAGTTAGCACCCACAGAAATATTCCGCTACCGCCAAATAAATCACGCACTGAAACTAGCAATCCCGCAAACAGAGAACCTGCCTGAATCATCTCCATTAGAAGACAGACTACTCGATGATTACATGCCAAAGAAGGCAAGCTCCCGAAAAATATTAAATAATTACCCTGAGAATTTAACGAAACTCAGAGAGAGATGAGAGGAGGACCAGGGGCATGTATATTACGAGAATGGTTGGAGGCCACTGCGTTCCCCAAAGAAATTGCTATACTTTCCCGTTTCCTATTGGTCCAACTGAAAATTCTGCATTGAACATACTATGCCTGCCCCACTCTTGTAAAAATGGGGAAAAGAACCTCACCGCACTGTTTCAGGGGCTGTGGCGGCGAGGCCATATTCTTCCATATTTTGTGGGACTGTCCCATCATCCAGAATTACTGGGGAGAAGTGAAATCCCTGGTGGATTCGGTTCAGAGAGAAAATATTGACCTCACCCCCGATTAGGCCGGTTGAATATATGGGAAACGACGGATCTTACAAGAGGAGGAAGACTGAGTTACAAATCAGCCTCATGGTCCAGAAACGCAATATAGCAAGAAAGTGGGGCTCAGATTCAGGACCAACCCTGAGGGATTGGGAGGAAGATATTGATTGGTGTATTCAAGTAGAGCGGGTGGGCTATGAGAGCAAGGAGTACCCCCATAAGTGGTCCAAAATCTGGGGAAACTGGAATACTGACAGAGGGATGCGGTGTCTGCCCGTCCACGCAATCACTCAGCTGGAAAAGGGGTGAGTCTGTGTGGAGATGGCGGAGTCCACGCCCTGCCAATTGTTATTCTGCATATTTGGGGAAGTGTGTAGGTGATTGTTGCTCATGTATGTATTGCCACAGCAAGAATTAAACTGCTGCCGTTTTGATACCTGCCTATAAGTGTTATAAATAAAAATAATGAAATATTATTATTAAGGGAGCTTGTAAAGCGCCTGGTTACGCTCACCGGCGTGTCCCCGCGCTGTAGTAAGTGGGATGATCCTAGAGCCCCTATACCCAACCCATGCCCAGGCCCATTAGTGAAGTGACAAGTATGTTTTAAGCTCTCTTCTGAACCTGGTCTCAGAAGGTTCTAACCGAAGCTCAAGAGGGAGTTCATTCCAGCTCCTGGCCGCCAAGAGCCGGAATGATCTGCCACCCATTCGGGCTCTCTTGACTTTTGGAATCACCATCTGGCCAGTCCCAGTAGATCTAAGGGACCGGACGGGCTTGAAGACAGTGATGAGATTCTGCACATACCTCGGCCCAGTGCTTTCAGTAATGCGGTGACACGTACAAAGGGCCTTAAACACAATTCTCTTCCTGACAGGTAGCCAGTGAAGAGCGTCCAAATCCCTTTTAGAAGCGTCCCTTCTTGGAAGCCTAAGGACCAGCCGGGCAGCCGCATTCGGTAACACCTGAAGCCGGTCAAGACTCTTGACCGTCGCCCCTAGATACAGTATGTTACCGTTATCTAACAGTGAGGTGACAAGAGCATGCACCCGCGTCCTCCTAGCTTCTATAGGAAGAAGGTCCATGGTTTTACGCAGACCTTTGAGGACGCCAAACCACGTCCCCACCACACGTCTGATTTGATGTTCAAATGTAAGATCCGAATCTACCCATACACCCAGGTTCTTAGCCTGGGCGCACGGCGTAGGGGCTGGGCCTAAGCAGGATGGCCACCATGCCGATGACCACACAGATGGCCCCCCTCGCCCCCACCACCAGCACCTCTGTCTTGCTTCCGTTCAACTTCAGGCAGTTGTTGGCCATCCAGGAGGCAAGTTCCTGCATGCATGCTCTGAAGTTGGAGGCAGCCTGATCCGGCGCCCGTGATAGCGAGATCACCAGCTGCGTGTCATCGGCATATGACACGATCTGGATTCCAAAGCCATCCACAATATTCGCCACTAGGGATACATATAAATTAAATAAGGTGGGGCTCAGGGCAGAGCCCTGCGGCACACCCTGATCCAGTTTCACAGCTCTAGAGTTGTGGGCACCCGGTCTTACCTGGAAACTACGATCCGTTAAAAATGATTGTATCCATTTCAGCACCGCGCCTGAGACAGCGCCCTTATTCAGACACTGCAGCAAGTTGTAGTGTGCTACAGTGTCAAAGGCGGCGCTCAGGTCCAGAAGAATGAGGGCCATTGTCTGCCCCTCATCAGCTCCCTGCCTAATGGCCTCAGTGGCCATAAGTAGAGCCGACTCCTTAGAGTGGAGTGACCGGAACCCAAACTGTGCGGGATGAAGAAGATTAGCTTCTTCCACATGGGCCATAAGTTGTAAGTTTACAGCCTTCTCGGCCACTTTCGCCAAGTAAGGTAGCAGCGAGATAGGTCGGAGGTTATCCAGTTTCTCGATGCGGATGTTAGGTTTCATCTGAAGTGGCAGTACCACAGCCTGCTTCCAGCTATGAGGCACTGTGTGCATACTAAATGATACATCTAAAAGATGCCTGATATGCGGCTCAAGAGTGGCAATACTCTCCCCAAGCAGTTTTGGTGAGGCAGGATCCCTGGGTGAGCCAGAATTTATAGAACTGCAGATTCTGCAGAGCGACTCAGGGGGAGGGGTGATAAAACTATCCAACCTCTGATTTACCTCAACACCACCAATAGGTTCCACAAACTCTGCACCCGCTTTTTTTTCTCCTGGGAAGGAAGAGTATATTTTTCCGACTTTTTCTGAAAAGAAACCCGCAATGCGATTGCAGGATTCCCCAGAACTTTCTGTGGGAACGGTAGACGATGTAAGTGAGGAAATCTCCTTATAGATCTTGAATAATTCCTTCGTGGAATTTCCCGCCGCCCCAATTCTCTCAGCATAGTAAGTGGCTTTGGCCAGTCTATTAAGGCCATGATAGTTTCTCCGCTTTTTATGGTATTCCAGTTTTGCCTGACTAAGAAAAGCTATCCTCCACTACCTCTCTAGCCGTTTGCACTCTGACCTAGCTAGGCGCCAATTCGTCGTTATACCAAGGTGCAGATTTCTGTGATCTATTCACTGTTTTGTTCAGACGTAGTGGAGCTATGCTGTCAAGGGCTTCTCTTATGCGTCTTTCTAAATGACAGCAAGCAGATTCAACATCAGTACTCCCCGGCTGTCCCCCTTTGGTCAAAGCTTCATTAAACTTCAGCTGTGAGAAGCCAGCCCACCTGCGACACGGGTGGTTGAGTACAGGTTGTTCAGGGGCTCTGCAATTCATATGGGTCACTGCAATTCATTTCACTCTACTTCATCTACTTACTCCAATGTCTATTATTTCACACAGCTCCATTTGATTTAGCCCTTCCAATATGACAGCGATTGTTAGTTGATAGTTACATATCCAAGTTAACCAGCCTTCCTCACTTGTTAACCACTGATTTAGTTGATGACAAAGGGCATCCCTCACATTCCCCTATCCGTTGTGATTCTCTCCCCTTCCCCCGTCAACAGACTTTCTTTGACTAACTTGGAGTCACTACATTCCAAATGAAATGACAACCTCCAACATGGCCGCCGTTGCGGTCACACAGTTACGCCGCATCGCGCAGTCCTGGTCAGAGAGACGGAATCATGTGACCGGCACTATTAGACGGACACTGCCTCGCTGTTTTGGCATTTCAGGCCGAACAGAATTGTCTAGGTCTCACGGCCGTGTTCTGAGCCCACACCAAGTAAGTGCAAGGGAGTGGGAGGTTTTTAACTTTCTTTAACTAATGACTTTAATTTATAAAGGGTTTGATGGTTACGGATATCTAGAGAGAGAGTACCCCACTGACACCAGGGAACAGGGTACACTGACAATCAGTCAAGGGGAAGTCCCTGGGTGCACATTCATGTATGGCCTTATTAAATCTCCATACCTATCTAAAGTAACCAAAGAGTTTAAATTTCCACACTAAAATAGGAACGTTCACAGTCTTTTTTAATAAAACATAAGACAGTTTATACACAGTAACAAATTAAAATTTCAAAGAGCGGTCTTTGATTGTTAAAATTGTTTTTACTATATTTTTTCAATCATAACAGTTCATTACATTTCATTGCACATACACAAAAATTATTAAATCAAATATTAAACATCAGAATCATTTGAGGCAAAGATCACATGCAAGAATTACATACAGTCACAGTAAAAAAAAAGAAATTTCATAATATAAAAAACAATCTTCAATAAACCCCTACACAGCGTGGTTTAATGATATTATTGCCACTCTTAATTATTTGATCCAAAGGTCACCAAGTTCATAGGAAAGTGACATCAATAGTACTACTTTTGTGTGCGTATCAATTGTTCACTGGACCTTGTTTGGATTCTACATAAAAAAAATGTGTCGACGCGTTTCGGTGTGGAGAACAAAAGATACTGTAGCACCTTCCTCAGGACTGCCGTTTCTTTGGGGTCACCGGCTTCAAAGGTTGTTGCTAAAACACCCTTTCTGTAAATATATGGGGAAAAAGCAAGGTATCACTATTTTTGGGTAGTTCATGACATTATAGAATAGTCTCATGGTATCATCACACAGTTAATTTATACACCCTTTCTTTTATATAATAGTGTTATCAGTTTGTCACATTTATTTCCCTCCCCCCCCTCCTTGCTATGTAATCTTAGGAGAACTTCATTTATTCCAAACATTTGGCCTTTCTCCAATTGAAGTTTATACTATTACATTCATGATCTATGAACAACATCTGCGTGGCTCATGCAATTTATCTTAAGAGAGCATAACATCATCTTATGTCCCTCCGTTTCCCTTTTAGTGTGGAAATAGGACGGAAAAGGAGACCAAGTGTTCTACTGAGAGCCTAGTCTGATCTTATCATGTCATAGATTTCACCCAATTAAACTATTTTTAATCTCATAAGTTCTTACCATATAAGTTTATGGGCAGGACACCGCTGTTGGTGGAATTTAGGGATTCAGGTCCTGGCTTCTGATATAAATTTAAATTTTCCTAATGGGGGCATGAAAGATAATCTCAATTTCTTTATTAAATGAGTTCTTTCCCTGTTGTGTACTAGATAAGTGAGGCCATTTACCTTTGCAATCTAAAAATGGATGTTGGTATGCTCCTTCTCCTCCTTGTTTGTATGTCCTGGCACTTTCACTTTTCTTGCGCCAGCTACATAGAAATCTAATCAAAATAAAAAGACATGGTACTATAGTATAGTACTATAGTACCATGAACTATAGTATATGTTAGACGGGGACCCTGAGGGTCGGCCGGATACTGAGGGAGAGATCCCCGAGGGGGACCGTCTCCGGTGATCGTACAGACAAGTTACCTCCCCCCCCACAAACAGGCACCACACCAAGTCGAGTTCAATGCTTTATATAAGGTTCTTAAGGCAAGGATATCAGCGATACAGGATATCTCGGACCCGGGGGTCCTCTCACTTCTAGTCTCTGTAGGGAAAAGGGGGTAGCGGGACAGTCTTGGTACCGGATCGGTACAGGTAGTGGTAAGGGGCGAGCTCACAATCCTCGAGCTGGAGGGTCTGTGGATCGGGCCGCGGCAGCGCCAGCAGGCCAAGTCGATGGTTTCACGAGGCAGAGGGCCGCGGCAGCGCCAGCAGGCCAAGATGGTTTCACTAGGCAGAGGGCCGCGGCAGCGCCAGCAGGCCAAGACGATGGTTTCACGAGGCAGAGGGCCGCGGCAGCGCCAGCAGGCCAAGACGATGGTTTCACGAGGCAGAGGGCCGCGGCAGCGCCAGCAGGCCAAGATGGGTTCACGAGGCAGAGGGCCGCGGCAGCGCCAGCAGGCCAGTTACGGATGAGTTCTTCTCGGGTCTCTCGACTCCAGGATACAACTGCCTTCCTGGTCTGGCACTGCCCCAGTTATAGGTCTGGTCCCCTTTGATGTCCGGACCCTCGCGCCTGGGGGCCGGGAGGTCCGGGATGAGGGAGTCCAGACACCCAGCAGGGGGGTGGAGCCAGCGCCCAGGGCGGCCGGGGGTGATCGACACCTGGCGGAGGGGAGCCGTTGACGATTCCTTCTCCCATTGATTTGCCAAGTGGTCGCTCTGCCTCCTGGGGGGAGGTTGGTGCCCCGATGTCGGGGCCGGCCGGGCCCAGGGTTAGGGTCGAGTTGAGGCCACGCGGCCTCGTGCTGCAGTGCCCCAAGATGGCGGCCGGTTCGATGTCGGGGTGTGGATGGTGACCCGGGCCAGCTGGGTCCGGGGCTGGTGTCTTGTAGTGGAGGGATTGCAGGGTACTTCGGGTGGTCGTTTAGGGACTCTGGCTGGGGATACAGGGAGAGCCAGGGTCCAGGTCCTACTGCGGGGAGGGGGGCAGCCCGACCATGCGGCCTGTCCAACATGCGTCCCCCCCAGCTGAAGGCGGGGAGAGTCAGCCATCTTCCTGGGGACTCTCCTCGCTGAGGCGGAAGAAGCGTGACAGGCCGTCGGCGTTGGCGTGGTCCTGGCCTGGACGATGTTCCACCGTGAAGTCCATCCCCTGCAGGGAGATGGACCAGCGCAACAGCTTCGGGTTTTCCCCCCGCATTTGCATCAGCCATTGCAGGGGTCGGTGGTCTGTTTGCACCCGGAAGTGGGTGCCGAAGAGGTATGGCCGGAGCTTCTTGAGTGCCCAGACTACGGCGAAGGCCTCTCTCTCAATGGTGCTCCAGCGCTGTTCTCGGGGCAAGAGGCGTCTGCTGATGAAGACCACCGGATGGTCGACCCCTTCGGCGTTGAGTTGGGAGAGGACGGCCCCCACACCATGATCGGAGGCGTCCGTCTGCACAATGAATTCCCGGCTGTAGTCGGGAGCCTGGAGCACGGGGGCCGTGCACATGGCGGTCTTTAGTTTCTCGAAGGCCGATTGGCAGTCCAGGGTCCAGTTGACGGTTTTGGGGCCCTTTTTGGAGGTGAGCTCTGTGAGGGGCCCCACGATGCTACCATAGTCCTTCACGAACCGCCGGTAGTATCCGGTGAGCCCCAGGAAGGCCCGGACCTCCGTTTGGGTCGTAGGGGGTTGCCAGGCCTGGATGGCAGCAATCTTGAGTTGGAGAGGAGCCACTAGCCCGCTTCCCACTTGGTGTCCCAGGTAGGTCACGGACCCTTGGCCAACCTGGCACTTGCTGGCCTTGATGGTGAGCCCGGCTTGCTGGAGGGCGTGTAGAACCTCCCGCAGGTGGCGGAGGTGGTCGGTCCACTGGTGGCTGTACACAGCAATGTCGTCCAGGTAGGCGGCGCTGAAGTCTTCCAGGCCCGCCAGTACCTGGTTTACCAGCCGTTGGAACGTGGCCGGGGCGTTTTTCATGCCGAAGGGCATGACTTTAAAGTGGTAGTGCCCGTCTGGGGTAGAGAAGGCGGATCGTTCTAGGGCCCGAGGGGTGAGGCCGATCTGCCAGTAGCCCGCTGTTAGGTCGAAGATGCTCAGGTAGCGGGCGGCCCCCATCCGGTCAATTAGCTCGTCGGCCCGGGGGATGGGATGAGCGTCGGTCCTGGTAACTGCATTCAGCCCCCGATAGTCCACGCAGAACCGGAGCTCAGGGGCAACGCCCGGGGCGGCCGCCTTGGGAACCAGGACGACTGGGCTTGCCCAGGGGCTGTCTGAGGGTTCGATCACTCCCAGGGTCAGCATTTTGGACACCTCGGTCTGGATGCAGGCTCGTACCCGGTCTGGTACGCGGTAGGCCCGGTGTCGGATAGGAGGGCTGTCCCCGGTGTCCACATCGTGGAGGCACCAGGGGGTGACTCCGGGGGTGAGGGAGAACAGGGAGGCGAACCGCCTCAGGAGCGTTTGGCAGTCTTGGCGTTGCTCCGGGGACAGGGCCTCGGAGAGCTGGACCCCTTCCACTGAGCCATCCTGCTCGAAGGCCCTCAGTAAGTCCGGAAGGGGTTCGGAGTCTTCTTCTGTCCCATTATCGGTAGCCATCAGGAGGCTGAGCTCGGATCGCACAAAATGGGGTTTTAGCCTGTTGGCATGGAGGACCCGTAGGGGGTTCCGGGCAGTCTCCATGTCGATTAAATAGGTGACGGGCCCTTTGCGTTCGATTACCTTGAAGGGCCCGGACCATCGGTCTTGGAGTGCACAGGGTTCAACCGGGGACATCACCCAGACCTGTTGTCCCGGTTCGAACTCAATGGAGGACGCGTGCTGATCGTACCACCTCTTCATGTCCTCCTGACTGGCCTCGAGATTGGCTTTGGCGGTGTCTCGGAACTGCCGGGTCTGGTTGCGGAGAGCTAGGAGGTACCTGTAGATGTCCGGGGGAGTTTTCTGGGGAGGCTGCTCCCAACCTTCCTTGACTAGGCTGAGGGGGCCCCGGACGGGGTGCCCGTACAGGAGTTCAAATGGGCTGAAGCCGAGGGACTTCTGCGGGACCTCCCGATAGGCAAACAGGAGGCAGGGAAGTAGCACGTCCCATTGGCGTCGAAGGGGTTCTTCTAGGCCCATAATCATCCCCTTGAGGGTGCGGTTGAACCTCTCGACCAGTCCGTTTCCTTGCGGGTGATAGGGGGTCGTGAATTTGTAGGTGACCCCGCATTGTTGCCAAAGAGACTTCATATATCTGGAGATAAAGTTCGTGCCCCTGTCACTGACGACCTCCCGGGGGAACCCCACCCGGGAGAAGATCCCCATCAGGGCCCGGCCCACCACGGGGGCCGTCACCGTCCGAAGAGGGATGGCCTCGGGATAGCGAGTGGCGTGGTCTACGAGGACCAGGATGAACCGGTGTCCTTGGGCTGTTCGAGGGTCGAGGGGCCCCACAATGTCTATTCCCACTCGTTCAAACGGGGTGGTGATGACAGGAAAGGGTTGCAATGGTGCTTTGATTTTTCGGCCACTTTTTCCGCTGGCCTGGCAGGTGGGGCAGGCCTTGCAGTGGTTGGTGACATCCTTTCGCATGTGGGGCCAGAAAAAATGGGTCACCAGGCGGTCGTAGGTTTTATCCTGCCCCAGGTGTCCGGCAAGGGGGACATCGTGGGCTAAGTTCAGGAGGAAGTCTCGGAAGCGAAGGGGCACCACCAGCACCCGACTGGCCCCTAGTTCCGCCACTTTCTGCTCGCTGTAGAGCAGGTCTTGGTCCCAGTAGATCCAGTGGGCCCCCGAGGTATCCCCGGTGCTCTGGGCCAGGGCTTGCTGCCGGAGTCCTTCGAGAGAGGGACAGGTTTTCTGTTCGGCCCGGAATTGTTCCTGCGTGGGGCCTCCCTCCTGCCGCCATTGTGCCAGGTCAGGGATGTCCCGAAGCTGGTCGGATCCTTCTTCGGTTTGGGTCAATGGACTGGCTCCTGGGGCGGCCTCCTCTGGGATGAGCGCGGGAGGAGGTTCTGGCCACTCGGGCTCTTCTGGGCTGGGGACCGCGCGGGCGGTCATGGACCGGGTCGTGACGCAGACCCATTCGGGGAGGCCAAGCATCCCCAGGTGCTCCCTCCGTTCGACAGCTGCCCATGGAGAGCTTTCAAGGTCGTTTCCTAGGAGGCAGTCCACGGGGGCATCATCGCGGACAGTTACTTTTAACATCCCTGTTACTCCTCCCCACTCGAAGGGGACGCAGGCCATGTGGCATAGGCTTTCGGAGTTGTCGGCTGATCGGACAGGGCAAAGAATGTTCGGCAAGATTTGGTCGGGAGTGACGAGGTGGCGTCGGACCGCCGTTACACTGGCCCCGGTGTCGCGGAGGGCTTCCGCCCGGCGGCCATTAATGTTGACCCATTGACCGTACTTCTGGGTGTTGGCGGGAAGGGGGGCCCGCGGAATCATGTCTCTCTCCCCTAAGCAGACCAGTGCCATGGCGGCGGGCGCCCATTCAGAGGGATCGGTCTCGTACTCTTCTTGGTCTTCCGGGATTAGTTCTTCCCCTAGGGCCGCCGCTGCAACTTGGCGGGGGGTAGTGTTCGGATTCTTTGGGCAGTTGGGATCACTGGCGTAGTGGCCGGGTCGCTGGCACCTGTGGCACGTAATGTTGGCCCGGAAACCGGCCCGGACGGCAGGGCTTCCTCGGCCAACCGGGGTCGATGGGTTTCTGGGGGGTGACGAGGGGCCGGGGTCTCTCCCCCGACCCTGACCCCCTCCTCCCCCTCGGGGGCGATACGGTCTGGATAATTCGCTGGGTGCGTTCCGGCCAACTCGGGTGCTTTCCCACCGGTCGGCTTCGACGGCGAGTTGTCGAGGGTCGGTTAGCTTACTGTCCAGGAGGTGTTGCCGGAGCTCCACGAAGCAGTTGTTCGACAGGTGTTCCCATACGATAAGGTCAAAGAGTTGTTCGTAGGTGGTTACTTTGTTGCCCTTGATCCACCCCTCGAAGGCTCGGCTAAAAAAGTTCACGTACTCCACCCAAGTTGTACCCGGAATCCGTTTGCAGTCGCGGAACCGTTGGCGGTACATCTCAGGTGTGAGCCCGTATCGAGTGAGGAGGGCGGCCTTCATGTGGTCGTAGGAGATCATCAGCTGGTCCGGGAGTTGCAGCAGGGCGTCCCGCCCTTCGTTGACAAACCTCCCCCATAATCCGGCTCCCCAATCGCTTCGGGGAATCCGGTGGGAGGTCATTGCCACCTCATAGGCTTTAAACCACTGCTGTATATCATCGTTCTTGTGGTATTCCCGGATGACATCTTTGGGGATGTGAACCTTGGGTTCGGTCGAGGCAGACGGGGTCGGTCGTTCGGGGAGCCCGAGGTCTTTATTCTGTTTCTGGATCTCCAGTGCTTTGAGATCGCGCTCATGTTCGTACTCTAGTTTCTTTTCCTCTAGCTCTCTCTGTCTTTGCTTGTCTTCTCGCTCTTCCTTGAGCCGTAAGTGTTCCAGGGTTATTTTTTGTTCGGCCAGCTTGAGTTCTCCATCCAAGCGAAGTCGGGCTAGTTCTAATTCGTGGAGTCTGGTTTTTTCTCTTTCTCGGATCTCTTCCAGGGAGAGACCCGCTCTTTCTTTAGTTGGTGCGGGGCTCGTTTCGGTCGTTTGTGTTCGGGGTACGGCCGTACCCGTTTCCGCCCAGGCTTCTAGGGCTCGTTTGAAGTCTTCCTTCGTACTCAGACCCGTGGTTGGGAGACCAAGTTCCATGCAATATTGCTTCAGTTCTCGGTGGTTGTAGTCTTCCAATTTTTCCATCTGGAATTTCTCCGTTGTTCCGCTCTCTGTTGTCATGGTGGTCGTGTGTCGTGGGTCGGGTGACTTTCTGTACGATTATGCGTAGGTTCGGATCCCGTCGCTGGCCACCAATGTTAGACGGGGACCCTGAGGGTCGGCCGGATACTGAGGGAGAGATCCCCGAGGGGGACCGTCTCCGGTGATCGTACAGACAAGTTACCTCCCCCCCCACAAACAGGCACCACACCAAGTCGAGTTCAATGCTTTATATAAGGTTCTTAAGGCAAGGATATCAGCGATACAGGATATCTCGGACCCGGGGGTCCTCTCACTTCTAGTCTCTGTAGGGAAAAGGGGGTAGCGGGACAGTCTTGGTACCGGATCGGTACAGGTAGTGGTAAGGGGCGAGCTCACAATCCTCGAGCTGGAGGGTCTGTGGATCGGGCCGCGGCAGCGCCAGCAGGCCAAGATGGTAGTCTCACAAGGCAGAGGGCCGCGGCAGCGCCAGCAGGCCAAGTCGATGGTTTCACGAGGCAGAGGGCCGCGGCAGCGCCAGCAGGCCAAGATGGTTTCACTAGGCAGAGGGCCGCGGCAGCGCCAGCAGGCCAAGACGATGGTTTCACGAGGCAGAGGGCCGCGGCAGCGCCAGCAGGCCAAGACGATGGTTTCACGAGGCAGAGGGCCGCGGCAGCGCCAGCAGGCCAAGATGGGTTCACGAGGCAGAGGGCCGCGGCAGCGCCAGCAGGCCAGTTACGGATGAGTTCTTCTCGGGTCTCTCGACTCCAGGATACAACTGCCTTCCTGGTCTGGCACTGCCCCAGTTATAGGTCTGGTCCCCTTTGATGTCCGGACCCTCGCGCCTGGGGGCCGGGAGGTCCGGGATGAGGGAGTCCAGACACCCAGCAGGGGGGTGGAGCCAGCGCCCAGGGCGGCCGGGGGTGATCGACACCTGGCGGAGGGGAGCCTTTGACGATTCCTTCTCCCATTGATTTGCCAAGTGGTCGCTCTGCCTCCTGGGGGGAGGTTGGTGCCCCGATGTCGGGGCCGGCCGGGCCCAGGGTTAGGGTCGAGTTGAGGCCACGCGGCCTCGTGCTGCAGTGCCCCAAGATGGCGGCCGGTTCGATGTCGGGGTGTGGATGGTGACCCGGGCCAGCTGGGTCCGGGGCTGGTGTCTTGTAGTGGAGGGATTGCAGGGTACTTCGGGTGGTCGTTTAGGGACTCTGGCTGGGGATACAGGGAGAGCCAGGGTCCAGGTCCTACTGCGGGGAGGGGGGCAGCCCGACCATGCGGCCTGTCCAACAGTATAGTACTATAGTACCATGAATGTGCACCCAGGGACTTCCCCTTGACTGTTTGATGGTTACGGAGCCTTTACTTTCTCAAACCAAGGACTTTGAATTCCAAAGGGCTCTAACAACTACAGAATCATTCCTCCCTCACTCGGCCCGACCCACACTCCATTTACCGGTCACTGAATTACAGCACCTAAGTTCGACGTACAGCAGCATGGATTCCACAGTTCAAATATAATTCACAGCAGTGAATTTTAACAGTGGTTTATGACAGACATGGGCAGGTCAGAAAGAATGCACTAGCACTCGTTGTGCTTTCACTTCAAATACCGGCTGACGCTCGAATAGCTTTTCCGGGCAATTCCAAATATGTCCATTTATTATGGCGACATGGGGCACGCATAGTTTACTCTGGTTAGAAGCATGGGTTGCTCATCAATCCTTGAACGTGGCATGCATTTACTGCTATGTCTAACAGGGGATGCACATTGATCGTGAATTTGGCCCTGTGTATACTATTGTTAATTGTACAACTAAACTAAGAACACCTCAATGAACGCCTTCCTCAACCTAAAACTACTCAACAAAATAAAACCCTTCATCCCTCAGAATAACCTCAAACAAGCTACTCAATACCTGGTGCTGTCCAGACTGGACTACAGAATTGCAACCCTCACAGGATCAGCTAAATCTCATCTAGCTCCCCTCAGATCAACTTTGAATGCAGCAGCCAGAACGGTCATCGGAGTAAAGAAATATGAACACATCTCCCCTGCGCTCAGAGAGCTCAAATGGCTTCCAATTGAAATGAGGGCCGATTTCCGAACCGCCTGCCTCAGGCACAAAGCGCTGCACACAGGCAAACCCGCCTACCTGGCTGCCAAACTCCAGAAGGCCGATCAGATAAGAAGCCCAAGGAGTACCAACACCCTACTCCTTATCCCTCCAAGAACTCGCAAACAAAAAACTGCATCCCGATCCTTCACAAGAAATGCTCCCAAAATTTGGAACTCCATACCAGTCCACATCAGGACCAACCCCTCCTACCAACAATTCAAAAGGCAGCTCAAAGAACTCTTCCTCAACCGATCTCTACCGTACGGATAGCTACAACCTAACCATCGAAGCAGGCCCACAACTGCTCACAAGACACTTTGACATTAAGAACTCTACCTCTGTCAAGGTGTACACTCTGATAAGCCTGTATTCCTTTCTTCTGTTTGTTTTTTTATTTGCACTTTAAGTTTGTCTGTTATTAATACAAAAATTCAATATCAATATATATATATATATATATATATATATATATATATATATATATATATATATATATATATATATATATATATATATATTAAAAGAACTCTACTTCACTATCCCCTATATCCCCGGGCCAATCCAGTCATGAGTCACTGTGCTCTCTCCGACGACAAGGAAGTGTACATACTATTGTGATAACATACCCTGCAAGTGACATTGTGCACTCTACAACACTATTACTATGATAAATCTGGAGCCATTGTACATACTAGTATGTCTATGTATCTTATGAGTGAGTATGATGTAAAGCGCTCCAATACCTTCGGGTCTGGCCAGCGCTATATAAAACGCCTAAATAAATAATAAACTAAAAATAGCAACTTACACACAAATCTGATACCAACGTAGTGTTGCCATTCACTCGAGTGGCCACAAGCATAATCTAGATGCACCCACTCCTGAGTGCTCGTAACCTCGGCTGAGGTGGAAAAAACGGAGCTTGGTTTTTACCGTCGGAGCACCGCTATAGACCCGAACAGTTCAGCGCTACGGAATACTGGGCTCTAACCAGGCGGGTGAGTTTCATCGCGCCAGCCTGTTATCCGTTAAAGACGGTCATACACATTGACGTTGCGCTGCATAACCTGTTCGAAGAATATTTACTAGCCGGAGTGAGTGGTTTCGTAGCGTTTTTGATACCTATTCGCACACCATTGCACATTCAGCCTGTGCTCAAGCGCTTGCCTACATCTGAGAGTGCCATGTTTTCTGACACAGCGAGAAATGCCGAGGCAGACGATGTGTTTAAATGCAGCCCCATGCAACGCTCCGACCCGGCTGCTGACAAAGACTCCCAGTTCACTACAGGCATTGTTCATCCAACTTGAAAGATTAATGGAACGTGAAGTGCGGAAATGGTGGGAAGCGACCTCACTGCAACGCTATCTTGAGGTCAAGAGAGTACCATGCGGATTACGCATTTACACGATTCCCTCCTATGAGAATCCGGATCCAGCGCTTCTTGAAGAGTGGTCAGAATATACCGCAGAATCAAGCGCAGGGATGTTAAAGATTCTAGTCAAATTTGCCTGGAGTGACCGGGAAAAATGTTTGCAAGAAATAGCGGATATTGAATCACAAATTGATGCCAATACCGAAATGGTTGACAGAGATGACATAAGGGAGAAAATGAAAACCCGACTGATTGCCTATCAGGAAAAGATCAAATTAAGAAAACATGAAATTTATACGGGACGCTAATGATTATGAACAGGGCAAAATCCTTACATTTGCCCGCAAATTTGATGCCCCACGCAGAGCCTTGCGAGGAGGTGGTCTGAAAAATGTACAAGCTAAAGATACATCTGAATCGGCCGCAAGCACAGATGCAGAACAATCAGGAGAGGAATCTACCGGCACAACCACATACCCTTTGAGTGGCAGAGGGCGTTTTTTAGAGGAATTTCAGCTGATGCGCAACTCTCGACAACGAGGGGGAAGAGGCAGAACAAGAGCCCCACAAAACCGACCAAACCAAGCAATAGGAAGACAAGAAGGGGCGGTAGATACAGGCAGACAGTTGGGAATGGCTACCCAAACACGAAGCCAGAAAAATCTAAGGAAGTAACACGATCAGAGGATCTTTCGATCATTAACTTGACTAAACACAAGCTAACTCAAGATCAAATTAGCGTATTGAAAAAAGGAATGACATTTTGCCCAACAAAGAAATTAGAGTATACTCAATCTCGTATTGATCTGTATCTTTTCTCTCGTAAATTAAAATGACAGAATTTTTTCAAATTACGGTCACCAATCGCCCACCCTTGGCCGAAATATCAGATGTACAATCGGAATCTACCTAATTGACTGGCACTGATCTCAGTGCCTTGCAACTTATTTCAAGCCAAGTAGTAACAGACTCTCAAGACCCTGAATTAAATGTGACAGAAGCGATACAATTTGGCATCAAACAAAAATCGTCACCAACCAATTTCAAACCGAAATCAACTTTCATACCAACGTCAACTTTTGACACCATTGACGTATTCGAACAGGCAGTCAATCAAGATCTCTTAAAGATGAGAACAACCACATTCTCTAACCAGCGATATAACCTAACCAGAGGAGAACAAAAAGCTCTAAAAGAACTACAAGAAAACCCCAAGTTGATATTAAAACCTTCTGACAAAGGAGGGAATGTGGTTGTAATGACAAGAGAATATTATACACAGGAGGCGATACGCCAGTTGTCTGATACTAACTGCTATCAAAAAATCAGCAAGGAAGACTATAACCAAAGCATTGATCAATATCATAATTTGCTGACTAAATGGGCGGATAGAGGTATGATAAATGATAAAGAACATAAATTTCTATCCTGTGCGTATCCAGTGACTTCGACTTTCTATCACTTTCCGAAAGTCCATAAAGACATTAAACGACCGCCTGGCAGACCTATTGTCTCCTCCATTGACTGTCTAACAGACCGAATGTCCCAATATATTGACTTTTTTCTTGCAGACTTTGTCAAAACATTGCCTTCATATATTCAGGACTCTGATTTTATCAAGTGTATCATGGACATTCCTTGGGAAACTGACATATGGATGATCACATTAGATATAACCAGCCTATATACGGTTATCGATCACACAAAAGGCTTACAGGCTGTGCGGTATTTTCTAAAAGGAAGATCTTTAGAATACTCTGAACACAATGAAATGTTGTTGGAATTTGCTGAATTTGTCCTTCGCAACAACATTTTCCTTTTTGACAAGCAACACTACCGACAAACGAGGGGGACCACGATGGGCACCTGCTTCGCCCCCAGCTACGCAAATGTATTTGTGGGCTGGTGGGAGAAGCGGGTGGCCTGGGCGGAGCCCTTTACTGAACATATAAATTGCACTGTAGCCTGGCATCGATACATCGATGATTTGTTCATCCTATGGAAGGGTCCCAAATCACAAGCAGAATCATACCTTGACTTACTTAACAATAATTCATTGAACCTCCACTTCAGTGGACATATGAGCCAAACCTCTGTATCCTTTCTGGACCTCCAAGTCTTTATCCAAGACGATAAAATTTGCACTAAGCTGTTTAGAAAATCAACAGCCGGTAACTCCACACTTGAGGCAAGTAGTAGCCATCAGATATCCTTGATAAAAAGTATCCCATATGGAGAGTTACTTCGCATCAAAAGGAATTGTTCTGACGATAAAGACTTTGAACAATTCGCAAATGATGTTATTGATCGTTTTAAGGCCAGAGGATACAAAAATGGTTTATTAAACCAGACCTTGGAAAAAGTAAAGAAAATAAAACGCAGTAGCCTGTTCAAAGAACGTAGACAACTTACACAAAAAGACACCGAATTTAGTAGATTCATCACTACATTTTCTGGAGAAGCAGAGGGATTCAGACAGATACTGAACCGGAACTGGCATATCCTCAAGTCAGATCTGGTGATCGATAAAGATCTACCAGAACATCCTCAAATAACTTTCCGGCGTAATAGATCATTGAAAGATCAATTAGTCAAAAGTCATTAACAGTCTGTTCCCTTTGCCCCACGATTAGATACTATGACAGGCTTTTTCCCATGTTCCAAGTGTAAGGCTTGTAAGAATAGTACCACGGTTAAAACCTTTGAATTGTCAGGCACAAAGGTGATTAAAAAGATAAAGTACTTTTTAACTTGTACCACACCTTATTGCGTTTATTGCCTAATCTGTCCTTGCTTGAAAATTTATGTTGGCAGTACTAAACACCCTGCCACAAAAAGAATTTTAGAGCATGCCAGAGCAATTGAAAATAGAGATCCCACTTATCCAGTGGCGAGGCATTTTTCTGAAGTCCACAACAGCGATTGAACACAATTGAAGTACTATTGTATAGATCATATCCCATTGAGTGACCGAGGTGGTGATAGACTGCAGAAATTACGCAGGTTGGAATCAAGGTATATTATCGACTTACATTCTGTCATCCCATTTGGTCTTAATTCTGAAGAAGAACTTTCTATTCATCTGGGATAATAACACCTTTTTATTCCTAGATGTTTCTGATGACATAGATATGTAAATAATGGTTTCTGCTAATATAAATGTGAATAATTCCATGATCTTGATACTTAGGAGTGTTGCACAAATTGTAAATGAATGATTGTGAGAATTATCATTTTCTTGAGCTGTTTCAATGAATTCGTCACATTCGTCTCTATGCCCATATAGGGCTCAATTCTGTGAATTAAGTGTCTTCGCCCATACAGGGCTTAATTGTTTAGTTCTCAAATTCTTTTTTTAGATTTTGTTTTCATGATTGACTTAATATACGACTTGTAAAATGGCAGGATAATAACTTATGATTGTAACAATGGTTATTAAGGTATTAAGTATTATGTACATCACTTTAAAATGGCCGCCATAGTCGTAACTTAGAATTTGTCTGTCTTTCATGTCAATGCATTCACATGAAAAAAATGTGCAATCAATTTTGAAATGCAAGCTTAAATGGCGGTAACGCTTGTTGCACAGGTTGACAGAGGAAAAAGGCACGTCTGCCGAAACGCATCCTGTTTGTGCAATAAAATAACTTTGAAAATTCCACGCGAGTGCGGCCGCTTCCTTCCCTGGCTGGGGAGGGGGTTCTTTGGATATATATATATATATATATATATATATATATATATATATATATATATATATATATATATATATATATATATTAAAAGAACTCTACTTCACTATCCCCTATATCCCCGGGCCAATCCCGTCATGAGTCACTGTGCTCTCTCTGACGACAAGGAAGTGTACATACTATTGTGTTAGCATACCCTGCAAGTGACATTGTGCGCTCTAAAACACTATTACTATGATAAATCTGGAGCCATTGTACATACTAGTAGGTCTATGTATCTTATGAGTGAGTATGATGTAAAGCGCTCCAATACCTTCGGGTCTGGCCAGCGCTATATAAAACGCCTAAATAAATAATAAACTAAAAATAGCAACTTACACACAAACCTGATACCAACGTAGCGTTGCCACTCACTCGAGTGGCCACAAGCATAATCTAGATGCACTCATCTGTAACCATACATACCTAGTGGATGAGATGGAAACTAGAGCTTTGCGGAGGCACACCTATACCCCAACACTCACGGCACTCTCACACTAACTTACATGAGGGGTCCTGTCAAATGATTCCACACATGTGTTTGTGAGCAAGTGAGTCCTGTGTATATCCTTGTTCTAAACTAGGACCTTGGTCGCTCCTTTTCTACCTAACCAAGGTGTCCCACAACTTGCCTGGGAACCTCCTCCTTCTTGCCTTTGGAGCATTTCTCTGCTCATCTTGGGGTAAGTTGTTATTGTGCCTGACCGAACTTCATGTTATATTACCTGTATATGCCTGTTGGCACCCGTACTACGTGAGTTTTACTGATGCATGAGTTTTCAACATTACCTCTAGGATGCGTGCTGCTGTATTTTTAATGAGTGCCTGCTGAGCTTTTATTCTGAGAAACTTTCACTTCACTAGCTAGCTAAACAGACTAACACCAATTTTTATGAGTGTATTCGTGAATGCACCATTGTACCAATAAGGTGGATACAGATCCATATTTGTAACTACTTGTCGCATGTGCTTTTTCCACCTTCTTTTGTCTCCCTCGGCTTTAGGTGGAACTGTTGGTCTGCAACCATTCAGGTGCAGGTTCTTGACCTTTGAATGACCATCCTTTATTAGAAAGGAGGTCTTAAGCCTCTGATAGGGGCACCTTTTTACTATTTTCTGGTCCTGAAGAAGTGCTGCCCGACCTTTGGGCTTACCAGGCACGAAACATGTTAACCTCACTTTGTTACTACCTATCCTGGCTATTTGAGCCCACACAATAGCACTACTTTTTTTTACTCAGTCCTGGTACCCTCCCCATATAAATAGTTTATTTGAGGATACCAGAGCCTATTTTAGACACCAATCACTTTTTTCACTTTATAGACTCTCATTAAGCCCTCTCACATGCATTCATCATAACGGTATCTTCGGATCAAAAGATCCCCGAAGAAGAGCCCCTAGGCCAGTCAGGCTCTGCAGCGCCAGCCAGACGAGGAGCCCCCAATGAAGAAGCATGGCACCCTAACAGGTGTGTGGGGCATCACAATCGGACCTTCAGGTCTCCCTGCGACTTTAGTATCAGCCATGTGGTTCAACTCCTTGTGACCACCTGGCCAATAACAAACTACTACGACCTTGGTAATTACAATAAAAGCAGAGACATGCAGTATTATCCAAAGTTCCTTACACTGAGAAACGAAGGCTTGCAGATGTGTAGCGTGAGACCATGAGAAAACCACCACTTTTTAATAGGTGCTAAATCAGATAATTAAAGATGAAGTTCAGGATCTTAACTGATCTGGAATTTTACAAGCAAACAATACAATAATTACATGGCACAAGTTATAGTCATGATTTTGGAGACAAAATATTAAATGATTCGAAGTAGCTCAAAGACCAACAACAAAGGAGAGCACGGTGCCAGTTGCAGTTTGTCACTGTGCTCCCACAGTCCAGTTAGGTAGCTGCACACAGGCCGAGACATGCAACTTAAGTTACAGACCAAGCACAACAATTGGTACATCAAGGGGTGCACCCAAGGACTGGTATGCACAGAAAGAAGTCTGTTAACGGGAAGGAGAGGAATAACCAGGGAGGTGTATTGTGAGAGTAATGCCTAGAATCCAAGGTGAATTTAAGATGGGGTTGGCAGTTACTTGGCCATTAAATAAATGTTATCAGGGTGTCGTTCGTACCCTGCCAAATCAGAGCAATGTTGTCAATATAGCTAAGTGAGAACCCTATTAGGTTAAAAAAAAAAAAAAGGTTAACTGCGTGAGGATAAGGATCATTTCTAGATTGTGCACATACAGAATGGCAAAGTTGGGTGCAAAACATGACCCCATGGATACACCTTTAAACTGGAGGTAAAAGGTGTCTTTGCACAAAAAATAGTTATTTTGTGACGAGCAATCTTGAATAGATCATTTACAAACTCCGTGGGGATAAGAGAAGGTTTGGGCAGAGCACTAAGGAGATTTTGAATGATCAGTAGGCAATCGTCATGTGGAATGTTTGTATACAATGACTCAATGTCCAAGCTTACCATCAGTCGGTGTCAGTGTTGAAAGGTCTGTCTTCTATTAGCTTAATGAGATTTGCACTGTCTTGTATGAATGGATCAGTAGAAGGTACAAATTCTTTAATGATGGCATCTATGTATTTGCCTAATGGCTGTAAGATAAAGCTGCATCCTGAGACAATAGGTCGACTAGGGGGGGTATTTGTCATCCCTATGTATTTTGGGTTATACACAGATGACTAGAGCGCGATGGTGGGGATTAGTAAGGAAAGAATGCTCTTTTTCCGTTATAAGGTCATTTGTATTTGCGTGCGGATGTTGGTAATGGGTCAGTTAACAGGGTACAGTAGTGGGCATTGTTGGATAATTGCCTCATTATTTCCATGTCATACTTGTCAATATCCATAATTACAAAACCACCACCCTTGTCCGCTGGCTTTATCACAATACTGGAATTATCTTTGAGATGGTCAGTGCCTGTTTTTCTACCAAGGTGAGATTTTATGGGACAAACTCAAAATTGTGTTTGATTTTCATGATTTCATGTAGGACACTTTCGGGGCATTGTGATGGACGGTGTAAGGAACGTGGAGCGAGGGTGGAATGGAGACTGAATAGAGTAATCCCTAAAAGGTCTATCAGAGACATTTTGTTTAATCTAATGTGACTAAAAAACGTAGCAAGTCCTCTTGAAAGTAAAAAAAATTACTTTGGTTGGTGGAGACAAAAGATGGACCCTTGCTCAAGAGAGAAATTCCTTGATTAGTCAAAATAAGTCTAGAGAAATTAAAGATGGGAAACATTTCAATACTGGGTTCTGGTGCTGCATTAAGTCTAATCACTAGAGTTGTGGTACTGGTAGTTGGGTCTGGTTCTACCTCTGCTGCGGATCCCTCCTAAAAAAAGGGTCGGGAGAAGCGGTGACAGTGCTTCACTCCGATTTCCTCTTCTGAGTCATAGTCCTCAACAGATGGATTGGAGGAATATGAAATGTTTGCTTGGTTATTCCTGTATCTACCCCAATTCATGTTCCTGGGGTTTGGTAAGGAATGGTAAAAAAACTTGACTCATAGATAAGGATAGGTCTTCTCTTTGTCGTAATTCTTAATGTCTTTTGCATTTTATTGATTTTCCTATCTGTTCAAAAGAGTTAAAAAGGTGGCAATTGTACTGTTAAATTTTATCAAAAAGATTTTTTGCGTCGGTAAGGCGATTATCTTCCAGTAGAAGTTTTCTAACTCTGCAATCTCTTCTTGTTCCTTACTACTATGTTCGATGGAAGTATCTATGCTTAAGACCATCCAGTGCCAAGAGCAAGTGGCGGCCAAATGACAAGCCAACGCGAAACTTATGGTCTTGAGTGAATATGGCCGATGTATTGTAAATCTGGAGGCCAAGAGTATTCACATCCAACTTCAAATATTCTGTTAGCATGCACGCATGTAAATTAGTGTGAATTCTTTAGTTTCTCAAGTCTATCAAGGAGGATCTGCGAAGTGTTTGGTGTAGGGATACAGGGAGTGGAAATGTGAGAAAGAAGAGAGGGACAGCTACAAATGTGTTTCATATAATCATCTGAGTCATTCAGAGTATCTCTGGCAGAAATAATGTGTATCTCAGTTATGCATTGTCAACTAATGGCAAGAATTTAAGAGGTCAAGGGTCAGACCTACTCTCTCAACCCAGCAATTGTTCAATGTCTACTACTTCACTCTACGACACTACTCCATGACGCTCTACACTACTCCCTCTACGCCACTCCAAGCCACTTTATCCCATTCTATTCTATAACACACTACTCAACTGTACGTCACTCCAGTACTCTACTTTACACCACTCTATGCCACTCCACGAAACTTTACTCCAATCTACACCACTTTATGCCATTCCACTCTACTCCACTACTCCACTCTACTCTACAACACTCTACACAACACCCTCTTAGCCAGTCCACTCTGCACCACTCCACAACACTATGCCAATCCACTCTACTCCCTCCATGACACTTCACAATACTATGCGACTCCACTGTCACCTCATTAAACTCTACTTTAACCCCCTCCACGAATCTCTACGTCACTTCGTAACACCCCACTACTCAACGACACTCTATTTTAAGCCACTAACTGTTAGCCATGCTGAATAGCTACCAAGCTGGTGTACAACATGGCTAAAACACATTAGCAAAGCCAATAGTGCTTGCATAGGCGAGAACTATTGGCTTTGCCAATTCTGGTCTATACAGTCTTCTATTCCTTTGCCCTCAAAAAGGGGGGATATCCCTTACAACCGAAAAGGGTACTATCAGTTCCATAAACTATAAACAGTAACCAAACAACAGTCCAAGCCAGCTGTAAAGGCGATCATAAATAATGCAGATCTTGTGTTCAATCACACCTGAATCATCCAGGTGTAATCTGCAAATATAGACATGTGTAGGAGAGGCACAGCAAAAGTGTGTGAAAAGACCCATCGTTAGAACCTTGTTGGTGCGCAGCTTCCTTGCACTGCCCTTTACTGAATACCTTCTCCCTATCATTGTTAATGCCCCTACCTCTGTTCTAAGTGTTACTTACAAGCGTGTAAAAAGACAACGAGGTGAGGTAATATGTACCAAGGCAAATGATATTCCCACATGCAAATCAACTTTTGTGAATCATAATCAGCACCAGACTCCACTACGGCAACACACTCTATGCTGGCACCAACCAGAAACTCCAGCAAAAACTGCGATGTCCAGAATGCCTCCACCAGACCTATCCTGAACATCCCGTGCCGGAACCACATTAACAGCCACCCCAAGAGACCTACACTGGCTACCTGTCAACAAAAGTATCACCTTCAAGCTCCTCACACTCACCTACAACGCCGGACCAGCATACCTCGACCACACCTCTCCTACACTCCCACCAGACAACTCTGCCTTGCCCAACTGGCCCTGGCCATCATCCCATGAATCTGCAAGACCACGGCTGGAGGAAGATCCTTCTCCTACTTCGTTGTGAAGACCTGGAACTCCCTGCCTATACACCTCAGGCAATCACCATCGCTGCCGGAATTCAGGAAGGACCTCTTCTACTGAAACTGCAGACCCTCCCCCTGACACACAGCGCCTTGAGACCCTTACAGATGAGTTGTCACGCTATATAAGATAAGTGATTGTTAAACCGGTTTTGCATGCAAAGATTCAGACTTTTTCTTATGTGCAGATCTAACTTGCAGATACAGCTCTCAAGTTTCTGAGGCCATATGCAAGTAAGTCATCCAATTCAGATTTTTTAATTTTAACTTGTAGTCCTGACCATGCAGGTAGTGGCGTAACATTAGCTTCAAGCTCCAAGGAGCCCCCCTCTCCCCCGGCACAGCACACAGGTCAGGGACCAAAGTGGTAAGTGGTGGGCAGACCCTTCATGTACTTTGCAAGGGGACTCCCTCAAGTTCTGTTATGCCACCGCGAATAGGCAATCAACAGAACTACAAATCCAAGACTGCAAATAAAAAACCTAGAGCTGCTCGTGCATGGGACTGAGAAACCAGAAAGTTCTGCAGGTACAGACTTATCTATTTAATACAGGCTCGATATTGACCCCCTTGGGATACACAACTGTGGTGGTGATGATGAAAGTCAAATAAAGTCTTTCTTTTTTCTACAGATTTGCCTGTGCAACCCTATCCCTTCCACTGAGGGTCCACTAAGTAGCCAGTGATCGTTAGCAGTTTTTTGCTTTTAAACATTATTGCTCAAAACCTGGAAATCCACAGTGGAATTCCGATCCTCTGAATTTAACTAACTAACATGCCCGATATAGTTACGTGTACTCTGACTTACCAGAGATTCCCGCAAGACTCAAAGATAACTATGCAGCAGGAACCGTAGCCGCATTATGATTTCCACCAAGGGACACAAGATCGTAACCAGTGATGAACCCAGTACTCCCCCCCCCCCCCCCTATTCTTTTCCTTTCTCTCGCTCTTTAACTCAATCTCTTCTTTGTACTTTGCTATTATTTTTTTTGCCCACCTACCGGCAGGTTGTAGGTGGTGCTTTTTGTTATGGAAAATTCAATAAGAAGATGTAAACCATAAACATTATTGCTCAACAGCAATTGATTAAACATCTAAGCAGATATTTCTGAAGAAAAAATGCTTTAATTTGGAACTCTGAACTATTTAATGTGTCTAGAACGGTTGATGGAAGACTTTCATAGCAGTAGGCGTTGGAGATTAAAGATGTTTTCTCTGAGAAGAGTTAAAGTTTCATGTTGAAGATGAACCACCGCAGAGTACATAAAAGCATCAATTCTCCTTACAAATTATTTCTCTTTAAATAGGAGAAACCATAGAAATATTTAGACTTCATGGAAATGTGTTTCAGTAGTTATTGTGCCGCATAAGAAAACCTAGTGTTATATTTAGCTGTAGTTGTCCTCTCAATAACTTTCATTTGTTGGTGGTTCAGATTAGAAAAAAACACGTACAAAGAGCCTTTTGTGCAAGCATATTTCCTCTCGTAGAAACACAGCGGAGCAGATTTACAGAAACACTTGCTATCTAGACCCGTTTTCCTGCTGGGACGAGTCCAGCTTTCCGAGTGGTTTTGGAAGTCAGAAAAACTTCCCAAAAGCACATTTGGAAAGATGTGGCAGTCAGCTTTCCAGGCATACTCCTAGAAGAGCTACATGACTTTTTAGTGCACTTGTACGCTCAGTACACACCTGCATTGGAAAAAACAACGCAACTGTGCAAATGCTTTTTTCTGTTACCAGGATAAATATTTTTCCCCTGCAAGAACCCACAACTGCCGCACAATTAGGGGTGTTTCGTTCCTCTTACTCGTGCCCCTTGTCCAGTGTACATTTATGATCATTTCCAGGGTGGGTAAAGGTCAGAGAGGGGTTTGTGAACACTCACAAACTGTTTGTGGGTTTGTTACAAGCAAATCACAACTTGATCCACCAAGTCACCCCTTTTGCCTGGGATTTACTTCCATTGTAATCCTACGAGATCATATGGTAATATTACACAGGAGTAAAAGTCTCTACATACAGGAGTCATCTTTACTCACATCGTGAGAGGCGTGGATCCAGCCATTTTCTATCATAAAAGTACTTTTATTAGCGAAAAATGCTATGTGACTCAAGACCATTATGCCTTTACAAAAGGAATTGCTCTTTTCCTGTGTTAGATGGTAAGGATTCCTCGTTGAACTTTGCCCAGCATCCAAAAGTACTTAAGTCGGCAACCTGGGTATTGGTTAACCTGGATATTGGTTAACCTTACGTTCTGTCACTTCGGGGCCTTAATGTCAAAAACTGTATGGATGCCTTTAAAGAACTCTCCACTGAGAACTGTGAAGCTCAAGAGAAAGGTGGCCTCTCCTTGGAAAATGATCACTGGACCCCAGATAAGATGAAAGTCGAAGGGTAAAATAAAATGTAATTAGGCACCAATGTCGTTACTGGCTCCCAGAAAAATAATTGTAGACATAGCACCGTTACTCTCGGCACTCTAGGAACGTTACTCTCGGCACTCTAGGAACTTCTGAGAACAGGCATGAACGCAAAAGTAATTTTTAATTATAGGTTTAAAAAATGGACTCCATAAGTAAAGGCGACTGACTGTAAAACGTGCTTCTCTGTTGTATCCCCTCTTCCGTATTTAACCTTTCTTCCAGCCAGCCTCTGAGCTCTAGAAGTTCAAACACTAGAAAATTCACAGCCATCTCCCTCAATGCTGGAAACCTTCAGCCTGAACTCCTGCTCCTCAGAAAGACCAATAATGCCATAATTGCCCTATTACACAAACTAAGCAAAACTGGCATTGGCTGCACATGTCAGAGAGAGTCATATTCATCCAGTGCTTGAAATTAAAATTAAAAAATTAGCCCAGGAACTCACCACTGCATAGCAATTGAAAGCGAGTGGACATGCCTATGGGTGGTATTAATAGGTCATGGCAACAAGAAGACCACAGACTGAATAGGTGAAATGTCTTTAAGGTTCCTATCATGTGGCCACCACAGATGGAATCAACAAAACTGGGTCCAGCTGCCCCAGATTCAAAGACAGACTGGCAAATCATTAAACAGTCAAAAACATGTCGGGCTCCTATTTAAAACAAAGAAAAATAATCAGCACCAACCCATTTCCAAAAGGAAAATCCAAGAGTACGCCAACCCAGCCTCTCCATTCCTTCCAACAAATTTCACACAATGAATTTATGGACCTGGTCAAAGCAAGTAGGCCTGCCGGCAGCCCTTCTAACCCAGGTCCACCACAATATTTCAAGAAAACTCTTCTAACTACCTCTGCTGCCACACAAGTAAGAAGAATCATCAACAATTCTATAACTACAGGATTATTTCCAGAAGATCTCAAAAAGTCATACGCATGCCCATTACTATAGAAAACAAACTTGTACTTGCTTAACCCCATACAATTCGAGACCGATTCCAAATAGATATTTCCTGGGCAAACGGATAGAAAGAGCAGCATTCACCCAGATGTCACAATGCATTGAAGATAATTCCATGCTCTTAGACTTCCAAACAGGATTCCATCCAGGAAGAGGCACAGAATCCGCCCTCGTTACCATCTAGGATGACATTAAGAACACAGAAGACTGGAACGAGGTTGCTGCACTACTCTTCTAGGACCTCTCAGTTGCCTGTGACACGGTTGACCATGACAGTCTAATACAAAAACTCTATGAAGCGGGCATAGAGGGGACTGCTCTCAACTGGATCACTTCCTACCTTCAAAACAGATTAAGGTCTCCCATACCCTGCGTTTCTCATCCAAGCCGCGCTTCACAAAAGCAGGGGTCTCTCAAGGCACTATAATCTCAACCATGCTCCTCAACATTTACATGAAGTCATTACCGCCACTGATCAATCAATTTCACCTCACATGCTATAACTATGCCGATGACAAATACTCCTTAAGCTGGAAAGCCCCAAAATCATTGGAAACTCACCAATTTTCAGTTGTCTCAGAGCCGTGGATCAATGGATGGCATGAGCCATCTCAAATTGAATGCTTCCAAAACGGAAATACTCACATGTGGTGACTGGAAAAATTAGGACTCACTCGCCGCCAGGTCTGATGATCTGAGAACACCACCTAGAGTATCTAAGGAAGTAAGAAACCTTGGAATTACCATGGACTCCAAGCTATCAATGAATGCCCAATGGACAAACTAGCAAGATCAAGCTTCATTACATAAAAACTCTACGACACGACTGACCCCTCCCCCCCTCCACCGCCCCCCCACCTACCTGGGAATTCCAAACAAGGTCCAGGCTACTATCTCTCTTGTTCGGTCTAAACTTGATTACGCTAATTGCCTCTACCATGTATTATCTTTAACACAATAAAAAGTCTACAACGGATTCAGAACTTGGCTGTCAGACGACTCTTGCATATAAAGTCACAAGCCCAGATCTCCTCTGCCTTGAAAGCTCAACATTGGTTACCGGTTGCCAGAAGATCCTCAATTAGGCTGCTTTGCCTCACCCACAAATCGATTAATCAGGAATAAAACCACCAAACACATACAACAAAGGAACCTCCACTCCTGATTGGCACCTCACCTCATACAAGAAAAAAAAATACCATAGGTGGCACATCCTTCTCTGTTCAAGCACCCAAACTATTGAACTCTTTACCCCCAAACATAAGATCCATAGATAACTCCCTTTTCTTCAGAAGACTACGAGTTGGCTCTTCCCCACATAACAAACATACTCAAACATAAATACACAACATATCCCTCTGTATATAATCATTTATTTGGACTATAGATGTGTACCTACATATGTGTATTGTTTGTATAACGGTGTATAATAATTATGTTTTTAAATATATAGCCATTTGTTAGCTTGGCTTAACAAATATACATATTACTTATGGTCATATTATTCTATGTTTAACATGTATATAGGGGACTACATACATAAGTAACAACTATCTACAATTGATTCAGCATTGGATTACAAAACAAAAAAAAAATTAACTTAAAGTACAGCAACACTTGAAAGTCTGAGTTTATTAAATAGAACTTAAATCTACATATATTACCTTCCTTACACATATATACCTTCCATGTACTTCTGTATATTTATTACTTGGCTTCTAATTCAGCATCTCCAATGCACCATCCTATATCTCACCCTGCACCTCTCAATATATCCTCTAGATCCACTCTCTCACTAATCGCAAACCCCACTCTACTACTATGATCCCCAAAATAACCCTTTCTATACTCTTCCCTCCTCTACCCCACCTTGCATCATCTCATCCCTCTTATTATTCAGGTCTCTCAAACAAGACTTTCTAAACCCTTCCCTCTGAATCTTACCCCTCCACCTCCCCTTTACTCTTCACAAACCTCCTTCTACTGCTATGTGCTCAGAAAAAAAAAATAGATTTCTAGACCCTTCCCTCTTCTATCCCTCCACTATCTTTTTCAAATCCAAAGAACAGACTAACATGTCTACCACTCAAATTCATTTCATATTTCCCTATACGGATTCCCCACTAATTCTGTTTGGGTTCTGGAGTAGCGTGCTACCTGCCGAAAAGTGCTTCAACACCTCATCAGGTGCTATATAAATGCAAACCCTTCCCTAGTCTATCCCTCCACTATCCTTTTCAATTCAAATAACAGATTAACATGTCCACCGCTCAAATTAATTTCATATTTCCCTAAACTAATTCCCCACTAATCCTTCTTGGGTTCCCTAGTAGCATGCTACTCGCCGGAAAAGCACTTCCACGCCTCGTATGGGGTAGTAAGCTTTAAATGCAATTACAATTACATGGCTCTCTCCAGTCAGTCTACCCACCCATTGAAATCTCTCACATAATGCACAGCATCCATTGCCTTGCAGATTAGACGTAGGATCATAAAATACAGTCTGTGCTTATTTTTACTGCGCTTATAATTTTGGCCACGTTCAAGTCCGGTTTTCTCTCCTTGTCCCTTGGTTTTTGTTTGTCCATTTCTCTTTCATTCATTCATTCATTCTTTTACTCCTACTCCATTGCTTTCGGTGCTATAGACCTATTGTTTCTCTGTTGCCTTTGTTCTACTTTCTGTATCAGATTTAATTTCTCAGCCTGTGCATGTTTTTTGCATTTTATTTCTCTTTTTGCTCTCATTTCATGGATTTCTGTGATTCTTTTCCATCACATCTTTGCTTAAAAATGCTCTGTTTCACCAAATTAGATTGGGTGCACAAGACATAAAAAGACACAGGAAGGAGGCAAAATAGATTTCCAATTTGAATGAAATTTGGGGACAAAATTTGTTTAAACTCCAGGCCCTAAAATCCTTCCGGAACCTAAGTCAGATTGGAGGTTCCATGTTGAGGGCATTGTCTTTCAGGGATGGCATTCATATATCTTGCCATTTTAAGAACTGGGAGAGGCCCACCACTCGAAGCTTGTTGGATGTATATATTGCATGAAGAATCCATCAAAGAGATCATCACAAAATATGTTTGATAAAAGGTAAAGCCCAGTGTTGACGAAGTTTTCGAGATCCGATCAACATGACTCCCATGCCATTAAAATGCAATTAACTGAGTGCAATCTTGAACTTCTGTATATGACCATAACGTTACCTGCTTACAAAGTGCGAGGGCAATAACATTTTAAAACAGGACACATTTGAGAGCGTCTGAAAGTACTGCCCTCACGTCACCATTTGAGTGTTATGGAATGGTGTTAAAATTACAAATGAAAAAAAATAGAAAATTCCTACTCTGCCTTTTGGGGACCTTGGGGTTTCAAGAGGATATCCAACTGATCTCTAGCCTACCTATGAGTGTTCCTAGATGCTCAGTTGACGGGGGTAGCTTGCCAAGGGATTTAACTGAATGAACAGCTAAGCTACTCAGATGTAATTACAACAAAAATTGGTAAATGCATTAGGTTTCACCTATTTGATTAATAATAAGCTGTTTTATTGTAAGTTGTAGCTTGGTGAGCAGTTGTGCAATATAAGTTAATTGTTTATTGAAAAAGGCAATATATTGTGCTGGGCAAATGTGTCTGGAATGGCCAACATTTAGCAGGGGCAAATCATGCCCTCTCCCTTGAGGAATAAGATACTACTTATTAACCCCTTCACCTTTGTAAGAAAAATTAAAAAACAGGCAGTAGAAAGACCACCCATCTGTAGCTTAAAAGGACAAATTGGGAGGAGCACTGTAAGCACACCACCACCAGCATATGTGAATTACCTACTGACGTGTGAGAACAAAGACAACAGAAATGTGGTAATATTGTCAATTCACTTGTCAAATATGTGCCTATCTATATGGGAAAAGGGGAGGGTAAGGCGAAGATAAGAACATGTATTGTCATCTCCTAGAACTCATAACAGATCAAACCAAAAGACCACCAAAGAAAATATGAATAACTTTCTACATCCAATCACAGGCATTGTATTTAAGATACTAGGCAACACTTGTAGGAATATGAAGTCAGGCAGCGGTGCTCCACCCTGTACAAAGCGATAAAAATCACAAAAAAACATGCAGGCATTTCCTCGATAAGGAGTGATCACTAAAGACACAAAAACAATAGAGGAAATGTATGTCAATGCCATCATAATAAACCAGTACAAACAGTAAAAGCCCTATTCATCACTAGGGACAGGCAAGTGCCCCCCAACGTCTTGTGAAAAGTTAAAGCACAAGTATGTCATAAATAGCAGAGAAACAAAAATTATTATTAGCTAGGGTAAACAGACTGGATAGGCATATCTAATTAAACTGCCCAAAAAATTAAAGCAAACAGAAGGAGACGATGGACGGAGAACTCAGACTTTTCAAACACCCAGTCAAAGATCTGGGTTGAATCCGTCATCATTCTTCAGCTAACTTGGTCACCTCAGTTCAGACCCAGCTATATGCAAATAAGCCTTGACCCTGTGCCTCATGGGAATAGTCCAGACCGAACTGCTGAGCCAGGTCCTCCCTGGACCGGAAACAAGCATCCTAGGACCGGTTGCGAGGTAACACCCCTCATCAGCCGTGCTAGCTTGACTCCAGTGGCATTGAGAGCAGTTGCTGTTCACCCTAAGTTGGCAGGGTATGCTCAGATGTGGGTCCCTTGCTCACTTTGACACTGGATTTAAGCCTCACACAATTGGTAAAAGACAGCCACAGTAGTTTGCCTATGGACCAGAAAGAATCATTTGAGTGATAAATTATTCTGAGTAATTAAGAATTGCCAAATAATAAATTACCAATAGTGCTGCCATTCAATGGTACTCGAATAAGGAAACCTTCTTAAGGACGCAAAAGAGCTAAATAAAACTAAACCCCACATTGGGTGAAAACTTATCAGGGGGTACAGCGATAAACAATGCTAAACAGTCCAGTCCTAATCCATGAGTCGCCGCAAGCAAAAGCAGATGAAATAAATTGTTTTTATTCATTAGCAAAAGAAACTCTCACAATGATCTTAAAATATGGCCGGATTACTTTGAAAAAGATATCTTGATATACATCTTGATGAAGAGAGACACTCCATTGGATGTGTTCTCGAGGGCATGCAACTCCATCGGCCCTGCAATTCTGCAGATCGGCGTCCTCACCCTATGTAACTGTAAAGATAAAACACCTACCATAAGTAGATCAAAAAAAGAAATAGATTTACACGAGAGGACAGAATCCAGGTCTGGGGCGGACACACAATAAGAAGAACGCTGAAAAAGCATGTTCATGCAAAGGTGCTATTTAAATTTAAAATTGCTACTTAAATTTAAAATACAACATAGAAAGCGGACCAAAGATTCAGGGTCCCATCAGTAACACCTACGACTCGTCACCATAGTGAAAAGGTGAAAGATCCATCCAATCTTTGCACAAAGCTGGTGTCATTTCCGTGCAAAACCTGCACAGTCACCGATCCGGGTGTGCAAAAATAGAATAGTATCAGATTATGAAAAGCTCAGACTAGGAATGTAACTAGAATAGAAGAACCGTGTGCGGCCCCGTATATGTCATAATGTCTGATAATGCAAACCTCACCAGAGGAAACCAGCATGGTTAATCTGTCATGGGCAAAGTCACGCCAGAAATTAACAAATCCCCTACCTGGTGCCAATCCCCACCCAGAATGACCGGTGACCACGCCTCGGTCGTATACAATCACCATAGTACCTCAATAATAATAAGTGAAATCCAACACCAATGCGGAATTGAAAATTGTTAAAAATAAAAGTACGAATGTCGCCAAAGCACTCGATGGATCTTTGCTCAAAGAACAGCACAAGTCCTGATTAGCTTGGAGTACATCTACGCCCACTGGTTACTAGTGAAATGAGAAAGGCGGGCCTGCTCCAGTGCTAGATTACAGGCGGGGAGAGAAATAAACCAGAACGGGCCATTCAAAGCATAAAATTAAAGTTTTGCATCTATGTTCACGGAGATAACAGCATGCTCAGCCCACTGCATTTGGGCAGCGCTGTAACTTTAAAGCAAAGGTTGCTGGAGACGCTTGAAAGAAGTTCCACCAAACTGCATAAACACAGTACTTTGCCGATGGGATACTGATAAGAGAAACACAGGGCACAACAGGAAACAGAAGCCCTACAACCAATAGAAACGAGGAAAAGTAATGAGACAAGCACAAGGACCAATAAGAAGTGAGGGCAGTATGCAAGTCCCTTTTAAGATATATTCAATACAATAGATTTCACAAGCACAGAGCCCGCACTGTGCAGGCCAAACCTAAAAAAACATTCTTTTGCATTAGAACATGGAGGCTCCTTCAGCATGCGCCTACAACATTTGACAAGGAGCAAAATTCTTACAGCTAAATTGGAGATTTGCTCATCACAATATATTGAACACTTTATGTATGAAGGAGGTACCCTAGCCAGTAGAGAATGAACAGGAAAATGTTTCTTCTATCTGCCGTGTGGTCCTCTCCGCTCACAGTACAGGATACCCTCCTCTTCCTGAGCCTCGGGCTGGTCAGTGCCCCCAGTTAACTGTTCAAAAATGCCCATTTCTGAACGAAAAGTATGTGAATTGTTTCCACAAAACAAAGCAAAGCTTGGGATTGCTGTTCGTAATAGTAACTGTGCACTTCAGACTCAGCAGTACTTGTACATCTCAGCAGGGCACCCATACTAATAAAGGTATGCATTAGCTCTTTTCCACAGGGATGGTAAAACTTAACTGGAAAAGTACTGCCACATGAATGGAGGACCACCAGGGAATACAGAAGCTCTCCATAGTTACTGTGCTTTCAATGGGTCCGTGGCAACATTCTGCTACAGGTCTGCCATTTTCTTAATGGGAAAGAATCAGTTATTTCTGTAATTAGCAGATCTTTGTAAATGTAAATTGTAAAATGTAAATTGATACTTGTATAGCGCACTACTCACCCGCAAGGGTCTCAAGGCGCTTGTACGAATACCGCTGTGGAACCCATCCTGGCTTTCCCTGTGAGGTGTCTACTCCTGGGCACCCCCAAGGTGGAGGCCAGGCATCCTTAGCGTTGTGGGGGCCGTTGTGGAGATTAAGCAAGCTATTGCCCGGAGTTGCAGAGTGGGACTCCATGATTGGAATAGGCACCGAGGCGAGAATTATCAGGTCCGTGGAATTTTTGAGCCCAAGACCCGCCGAGGCGGGGAATTGAACCCTGGTCCCGGGCTAGACCTCTGCATCAGGGTCTGCCGCTCTAACCACTGAGCCACACTTCTCCACCTTTAGTGCTGTAATAATTACATCTCATCCTCATTTAACATCACCTGAAACAATCAGCAGCTTAAATTACTGTTTTAACCTAAGGCTTAATGTTTGTGTCAAGACATGAATTTGCAGCAATAGAGGCAGTGGAAAGTCACCTATGGAAACATCACTTAAATCGTTGAGAAAGTCAATACCCATTGAAGAGATATGGCTAAAATGATTACACGTTAGTCGTGATTTGAAAGCATTCCGATTAATTTAAATCTGGGATTATGGATTATAGATCTTCTACATTATTACTGTATGCCATGGACATTGAGGATTCAGATAAATCCCACGCACTAAGCATCATTTTAAAACTTGGCTCAAACATATGAATGTATTAAAAAGCTGTGAAGCAGAAGATCTACATTGTTTACAAATCAACGTCTATTCCTAATTTATAGGATTTCAAAGAAGAATCGTATGTAATTCTACAAGCACAACAACTTGAATCCCAATATTAGATGCTTCTTTCCACATTAAATCGAGGGAACTTCAAGCGCACTGTATTTGAATTACAGAAAGCTGAAAAAAAGAAATGATCTTAAAGAACAATGTTGTGCTTACCAAAGCAAGTGCATCAAGACAGAAGTGTCTTGTCAAGTTTTTTCTTGTTTCCCACTACTTTCATAGCCCGTTATAATTCAATTCATGCTTGGGGCAGAGACAGAGGGTACAAAATAATTTGTATGGACCATGAGGGAGAAGGAGGATAGAACACGACGTGCTATCTAAAGGCAATTGCTACATAGACTAGATCGGGAAAGGATCAGTTGATCATAAGACTGCACGTTTATTGTTAAGGAAGGTCTACACAACCATGGGTTGAACTGGTATAGGTGCTAACTTCTTGGTTCTGGTGCTCATTAACAATTTTAGAGCTCTCCCTTGTCAACAAACTCCACAGTTTTTGAGCCTTCTGCAGCATCAGCGTTGATTAGCTAGGATCAACAACTCTTGAGTTCTTATAGCCTTTTACCGGCTGTGCCAGGAATGGCCTTTATTTTTTAATACACTCGTCATCTTCAAATATGGAACAAAAGGGTTCAGAAGACCGGACAAGATAATAGGCAGATCGCTTTATCTTTTATTTAAGATAAAAGCAGGAAGGAAATATAACAAAGCAAGAGAGAGTAGCATGCCACAGGTGTTTCCCAGAAGACTTCATTATATAGTTGGTAACAAAACAGAGGACAATGGGCTATATAGAAAACGATATGGCAATATTCCGAAGTTAGACAATTCAGTCTCAGTCTGAGGCCTCTTGGCAATCAAAAAAAAGCAATCAATATAATTAATACGTTTGTTTCCGTACAAATTGTATTAAAATGCAAAAATAGTATGAGCACTGCTGCATGATGGGGATGTCTGTTTAAAAAATTTGATACTACACAAGAATGGCTCAAGATAAGAAATCAATTAATATAGGATTAAAGTTTTAATAGACACTGAGAACTTAATATTAGTTAAACTGATCCAATGCTCAACGAAGTAAAGAATGTAATCAGTCTTTTTTTTAAATAATTACTATTTTAAGCACTTGGCAGTTTGAAATTTTGTATGGTTTCTTGCTGGTAGCCCTAATTGTAATGTGTTTGAATCTTTTTACATAGATCATTTATGAATTGAAGTTGTCTCCCTGCTTCAAGCCCCTGGCACTTTTATCAATTGTGTATGGTTCTTTCACATTATGATAAATGAACTCCTATGTTTAACTTAGAGTTATTTTATTTACCTACATTTGAAATTTGTTTCTGTGTGTGTATTGTAAGACATCCTCTTGTGATGATTTTTATTAATCAGACAATAAATATATACTACTCTTAGTAAAATGTTTAGCTTCAGAGAGAAGAGTGGTAGGAGGAGTAGCAAGAAAAAAGAAAGGAACAAAAAAAATTACAATTTAGAAGAGAAAGAAATAATGGAAAGAAATCAGAAATGGACAGTGGAAGGAAAGAGGAGAAATACGGAAATAAGAGCTGAAGGAAGAACAGGAGGATGATGAGAAGAAATGAAGGCACAGTAAAAGAATGGAAGATTGTTAGCAGCAAAGAAAATAAGGGAAATATAACTGACAGAAAACTAGAAAGAAGGGCATTTGAAAGACAAGAAAAAAAAGGTAAAAAGGAATTAAAGGAGAATTGAAAAATGAAAAGGAAATGGTGAGAAAAGAGAGAAAAGAAAGAAAAGAAAGAAGTATATAATGGTAAATGTACAGTTTTAAAAAAATCATACTGGAAATGCATAATTTTATTCTTTTAAATGCATAATTTTTGACGCATTTTCCTTATGGGACAAATTCCTAAAGGTTTCTAAATGGAAAGTGTCTGGATCACTAACTTAGGTAGGATATTTCGATCCCTGATGCTCAAATTGAAGCAAATTTGTTGTCTGGCTACTCTCTAGTTCACACATGCTTTATGGCGTTCAACATATGGACACATAACTATTTATAGGGCTCTAAGGCACTGACTTGTCCAAATTAAAAACTCCTAATAAAGTAATAACCTTTTCAAGAACTCCAAGACCGCTTAACTGATTAATACATTTTTTTTTTCTTCAAAAAACAGCCGTTACCCACAAATGCTCTCAAAGCTCACCTAATATCTCGGAGAGGTCACTGCTACACTGTAGAATGTCCACTGTTCAATACACGTTCAATCCATTCGACACGTTCCCTTCCTTTAACCCATTCAACTAATAATCAAAAGGCATTTCTATCAGAAAATCGGGTCACTGTGTGGAGGTGAACCTGTCCCTTGCAGTCAGGGACTGAGGCAATCCCCAGGGACAACCCAGGACTGAGGCCCCTCACACTATTCAATTATGTAAAAGAGCATGATGTCCATGTAACTGGTACACCAAAGCAATCTTGTGCGACAATAAACTCTCAAATCCATAAAGTATTCCTCTAAAATACAGGTGAAGAAGATTTGTCTAAGAGCTCCGGATCCATGAATATTTAAAAAAAAAAAAAAAAAGCTAACCATATTAAGGAGGTCCATTTAGATTATTAATATGCAAATGTATCCAGGGTGAATATTCTAAAAGCCTGGCATGGATAAGACTTTCTAGGACCTAAGCTGTAAGCTCCTGTTCTATGGCCATGCTCCCAAATCCCTTCAGCAAAACCCCCTTGAGGTACCTATAATGTAATTCTAACTACCGCCTGGTCTAATATATATCTTAATCAATGATTTCAATTACATGTCACAAATGATGTAATATATGAGGTCATAAGCAACGCTCCTGGGGGTGAAGTGATCACCACATATTACATCACTGAGGACATCTGAAATCTACAGCGATGCAAGCTATACTTATGTCAGTACGGTATAACTGGTGAATTTCAAATTTTTTTGGGGGGGGATTTAAAACTTTATTATTAGAAGTCCTGCTTATGACTCCATATTAATCTTCGTTATATGATATATCTTTATTGGGTACAGAAGGGCCCAATTTATGAACAGAATTTCAGTATAATAAAACACCACATTTTATGGACGTTTCTCCCACCTCGATATGCTGGACACATATTTAGGATTATAACTCACAAAAAGTATGCTCTCAAAACATTATGACATGGTTTATATCATACAAGAACAACTATGGAGGGAAAACTCCTGAGTACCAAAAACAATCATGAAAATCAGTAGATCAAAAGGTTGTGTGTCTTGTTATGAATAAGGAGAGACCTTTTTAAGGACGAGAACACACACACCCGAAGGTTTACATGCTTCATCATAGGGATCCCTCCTCACACCAGGGCAGCATGGTCCCAGATGTGGGCTACAACTCTTCCAAAATGGAAGAGGAGCTGAGGTGTTTTGTACAGAGGGGACCAAAGGACTCGATGAGTGAGGGGCAGACTGCATACAAAAATTAAGCGAAGATATTAAAATGGTCTCCAGGAGACCTAATAACTTTATTGTGAGGTGTCCTAGGACAGGGTTAAAAAAAAAAAAAAAAAAAAAAAAAAAAAAAAAAAAAAGAAGGAGGACTAGGGGCTAATCAACAAATCTATCCGATAGAGGTTAACATGTTTCTGCCTTACACCGACCCCAGCCGGGGTTTATGAGCATTCTTCAGGACCAAAAAAAAGACTAGTCACTTTGCATATAAATCATACAAAAAGTGTTAAACAAAAACAGATGTTTATACTGTCCGTCAAGAGTTTGTAGACCGTGTATATGACTGGTGGAAAATACACCGTCGCATCTGTAAAGTAAACATAAACACAAAAACCAGAGGTAATCTGGTCATCAATGGTCACAGAAAAGGTCCCCACAGGACATCGTGTTTGAATGTCATAATAAGATTGAGGTTACCTGATCAAAGGAATTCAATTGCCTACTAGGATCTTGGGACATGTAGTTCCCTAAGACATGCACAGCACAGCTCTTCTGTTCTGAGGGTGCAAAGAAACGCTTAGAAAGGTACCTAGTAAGAACGTGAAGGGGGGGCCGGGGGGGGGGAGGTTGCAAGACAATGAGAAACTTCTTTGAAGGGGGATGGACAGGAAGACAAAATGTGAAAGGCAATTACTTGAGTCCACTTGTCTCATAAGAGGTGTGGTGCAGCGCCCAGGGCGGCTATCTCCGGAACACGGGGACTCACAGTTCGATCCCCGGTGCCAGCGGCAGGTTAGCCCAGCACCTTGTGAATCTGAGCAATATCTTGCCGATGGCCCCCAGCGCCGGGACACCGGCGCTTTACAAATGCTGGTATTTCTATTTCATGTCCTGGTTGTTTATATACCTCTGCTGGCCTGCTCACCACAACCTAGACTGAGAATACATTGTGATTACAAAACAGCATGGGTACATTTGATGGTGTTAACCAAAGAGAAAATATTGAACAGCAAGTTTTTACATGTTTACTTAAATAAGTGGGGCCAAACGGGGCATCAAAGAAGAGCACCAAACAGTTGCCTGACAGGACCTTGGTACCCCGACTTATAGAAAATTTAATTTTGGCGTTATCTTATATATGCCACGATCTACTGAGATTACTAAAATGAACAGGGCATCATGCATTTTATGTTACTCAAAGTACAAATTAAATTGAAGGAATGGGCTGAGCTATGAATGATGAGGGATTCAGGGCGAGGATGGTAGAAAATGCACAGGTAAAAAAAGAGCACATTGGACCATGACTTGTGATTCCCTCAACTCATACTTCTAGTGGGCTATCAATTTGGTACTGGCTTTTCTTGGGAAGGTATGCAAGGACGCGGGTTCAACATTAGCATTTTGGTCCTTTTATAGGGGTTTCTGTACTGGAGCCGTATGTCAAATGTAGTGCCATGCACTCAGTCACTCAATGCTTTTGACAATTTTTAGGAGGTAATCAAGGTCAAATAGCTAGAGGCAGGTAGTATCTGGAGGGCGCAGGAAAGTGCCCCTATGCCCATTACTTTTAGGTTGCAGGTTTTAATTTTATCTAAATTAGCACAATTGGCATGGCTGTTGTGTAGGTTGTTAGTGAAGGAGCTGGGTCACTTTAGTTTGTTACATTTTAGGGAGAGGCAGTGGGAAAAGCATTTGAAATTGCTGATGAAAGAGTCACAGGTGATAGGAAAAACTATTAGAGGAGGAAATGACAGAAGAATGAGTAAAAAGTCCTTTGGTTATGTACCAACTTTTAACTTGGTTATTTCACTGCGAGGCGTGGTGCCGAAAAAGACTAAGGTAGAGTTTTGCCAGATATATCACTTATCTTGTTGAAGATTCAATCAGTGAATAGCTCTTTATCAGAGGACGACAGCATGGTACAATTATCTACATAGGATAATGTAAATCAAAACGTAACAGTGTATGGCAGGGAGCTGATTGTTGAGATGTGCAACATTAATTTGGCTTTTAAATTGTTCCAGGAACACAGAGGGCTTTTCTATTTTAGAGTTACGATTTGATGATTTACAATTTGATGGGTTCATCTTTGTGGACTAGCCATAACCCATGAATGGGTGGATCCATGCCATGTGCAAGGTTCTAAGAAATTTAGGGACGGATATATGAACACCCATCCATAAAACCAGCAAAATTAGCAATTTGAACACACACTGGTTTGCTAATGGGTGCACAATTTGTACCATGGATACTATTATGTCGCGCCACAAATTATTCATTCGCAGGGAGTAGCATTATGGCGTGCCTAATAAATACTAAGTAGTAAGGTCGCTATTTCCGACACCTAGTGATTGGCTGTGAATGAAGGGATGGAGGCCTGCAAGTGACAGCAGATCTTGGTCCCTGCATTTGCATTCCCCAATGACTATTATTTTTTTTTTTTTTAAAGCAAACCGTTCTCAAAAAAGAAACAAGAAATGTTTATTAAGTAAAACAATGCTTTCCATTTAGGAAGACCTGGGTGGGAGCAGACTTTGGATCCTACCAGTGCCTGAAAAAACAGAAGACCAAAGAACAAAGATTGGCTTCAAGAACATGCAGGGCAAGGCTGCCTCGGGTTACAGACCATAATTCAGTTGAGAGGGAGGGCAGTTGCAATGAAATAACTTTAGCTGGAAAAACGCATGTATTATTGGGGCACTTAAATTTTGTGCAGGATAAGGTAGAAGCAAAATAGAGGTGGGAAGATGAGCAGATGTGCATATTTAAGTCAATATGTAAAGGTTTTTCATCAGTTTGTTTCTATGGTAAATTGGCGTGTGGAATTCTACAGGAAATGCTCTTGGGGTTAAAAACATGGGGTGGAAGAAGGGTCGCAATATTTTATAAAAATAGGTATGACAAAGTTGGGAGTAGGAGGTTGAGGAGGCAAATGACTGTATAAATTCTGTGGGAATCAGTATGGTTGATATGTTTTTAGGTCGAGCCTAGAGTCAGCGCGCAAGCGCTGCTCCGCTGAAGATCTGCTGTAGTTCAGTACGTGAGGGAAGCCACGCCGACTCCCCCACCCATATTTTTCATTGACATGTGTCTTTGTCCTTCGTAAATGCTGTCTTCTGATTGATTATGAGGCTTATTCGTCCCTCCTTATTACAGACATGTTGTCATTTGTACCCTCCCATGGCTACTGGCCCCTTTACTTTGAGTGTTACACTGTATGTGTTATTTAGACTGTGTACACTATTTTCTTTAATGAGGTTCTCCTACTGCCTCCTCTACTCCCCCCTCCATCCCATTGTCCATGCCTTCTTCCACTTCCCCCGACATGCACTCCCGATGACCGTGCCTCGCCGCCCCCTCCCGTTGTTCATGCCTTCCCGCCCCCTCCCGTTGTCTGTGCCTCCCCACCCACCCTCCCGTTGTCCTGGATGACTACTGTTTGTAATGCAAAAGGTCTTGAGTAAATGAGAGTCCTATTGCATTGCAAATACTTGTTCTGTTAAGCAGACAGTTCTATTCAGATTTCACATGCGAAGACTGTTTAGGGGGCTTTTCAAGTATCTGAACTTTTGCAGTAAAAAGGGAAGGGAGGACTACAGTTGGGGGAGGTTCCCTACAGAGGTGCTGCTGTGCAGATCTGGCAGAAGAAGTCAAAGACCAATAGGAAAGGAAAACTGTTCTTAAAGAATTCTGGAGAGAGGAGTATTAGTCTGCTTCCTGCGTTGGAGGGTTGTAGTTCCCTTTTGGAGAAAGTCTGCCAGGGTTACATTTCTACATGCAAAAGAGTTGCCTGAGTCCAGTTTCCAGCTTTTAAGAGTGCCAGTGTTGAGGTTAACCTTGGCAAGTCACTGTATTCTAGATTGGCAGTATGATATACATTATTTCCAGATTGCAAAGTGATGGAGACTCGGAAAGATTTCTTTTTTCATTAATGCCAGATAGGTAGGCATATTGGGCAATGACAGCAGAAATGGCCTTGTTTCAAAGCAGGAAAGTTACACATACTATTGTGTGGAAAAAGGGAAAGTAGTGTGGCAACTTATACCGATATATGGGGAGCATAAAACAGATGATTTCTCGAGTTCTGTAGTTACACCCGGCTCAACCCAAAAAGAACACATATAGAGTAAAGAATAGACTAGTTATAAGGAACTCACCCCAATGAGCATGGGGACATCATTGCTGCAGTTGCTGTACGCAGATGGAATTAATTTATTTGGTTTGGAGACCTAACAGACTCAGGACCAATATTTTGCGGGACCCCTTGTATGTAAATAATGTGGAACACACATCACTGAAGGAGAAGTTTGAAGTGGAGGTTAAGGTTTCGTCGAGTGGGCTGATTTGGGGAGCTGCACAAAAACTATATCCTTGGTGTCTAGTGAACTACAGGCACTAAAGTGCCTCTGAATCTAAAAGGGTATAAGGATCTATGGGATGCTGGGCATGACTTAAGTGGATTTCCTAGAATGAAATTTGGTTAGAAGGTTAACCATAATATTCAAGAAAAGTTTCAAAAAATTGTCAGTTTAGGAAATTTAGTTTCTCCTCCAGATTAGAAAAGTGCTGAGGACTCGCCTCTTTAAAAAAACACTACATCATTGTGCAGTAACACAACACAAACCAGCTGCCCCTCATGTCTCCTGCAGTGTGTATCACTGGCTTTGGCCTCGTAGAGCTCTTCTCTGCCCTTTGGTTTGTGCAATAGAAATAGCGAATACATACATACAGGTTTAATAAAGTGTTTATGTGACCTGAGTCTCATCGAAAAGGAACTTTACTGAACTTAAGTTTGTTCACCATACCAAAAGTACAATCCATGGCGTATTGCAATAAAACGTGGTGCTGACTGATTAATGTATGTCTCGGAGAAGAAAGACCTGAGGCGCTATATCGCTGCCATGGTTTGCAGGAAGCAGAGAAATAGCCTCTTTGGAAGGACCCCCATTAGCACCGAGCACACTTCCTGGCATGTAGTCCTGACTGTATGAACAGTCAGGTTCCTCAAGGGCACTCGTACCGAAGCCATTTTTCAATAGAGGATAGTAAGGAGTCACTAAAATCAGGCAGCAGGTAGTAGATATGCTACAAACGACAAATGCAGCTCATGATTGGCAGTTGAGTTCAATGCACCAGGTGGGATCTGATTTTACTGTCTAAAGGATAGATTTTCCTCAAGTTAGAATACGGCCATTGAATATCCCGATATTTAGGTGGACACAAAGGGGCTTAGGAAGAATCCCCACTTGACCATTGCTCCCCTCACAATTCCAAGGACCTCAGGCTCATCACTAATGCAGTCATCCATGTAAGAACCATTGTCAATAATTCTTCATCTACAGGCACAACCTCTTAACATCATAGGCTGATATTCAAGAAGATCCTTGATCAGTCCAGCCGGCTACCTACTGATCTCCAATGGTTCGTTTTTAGGGAAACTGATTGAAAGAGAAAGTTTGTGGAACAATACCTTCTACTATCCTAACTAAACAGGTTCTGTTGACAGAAATGGAATGGCCATTCTATTAATTAAAAACGTCCCCATTTAGCAGACAGACAGCCTCTACAACTACGTGGAACAAATCACCACAATCCTTCAAGTGCTTTAATGATTATCTTTGGCCAGATGTTCTACCTTCAAGACACTCTGCATTGACCTTTCATTCAAGTAAACTTCAAAGATTCTTTAAGAGTAGAACTTATGGATGCAGACTTTCATTCTTACTGACTCTTCCTACAATATGTAATGTATTGGAGGAACATCATTCTAGCTATACGCAGAAAAAACTCCAACCAAACACAAAAAACATTCAAGAGCACCTGGAATTCAGGAAGGTGATATAGACAAGTTTCTTACCAAACATTCTGACTTAGAAAAGTAGCCTCCAAAATTCAGATCATCCACACAAAGATGGCAGTGCCAACACATACAGCCATCTCATTTCTATTCACTCAACACCACACAGGGGAAGCTTTATAATCACAGTGACACAATAAGAGTAAGCTATTTGTAATCACACAAGACAATAACTCTAATCATACACAAAGGAAACAGCCTTTACAATGCAGAAATTACCACACAGTGCCTTTATCACGTATATGCCTTTGTCACACATATATGGCAAGTATATATATATATATATATATATATCTCCAAACAAAGGTTGCCCTGGTAGAAATGCCACACGAAGGGGTTAAAGCACAAATGCCGCTCCCTGTAGCAGCACAGCAGCCTGTCACACACCAATCACTGAAGAACTAGTCTGGTGATACGAGATAATGAAGGAGCTGTATGTCTTAAACTGAAAAAGAAAAAGAAAAAAGAGCTTTTCTTTTTTTCATGAAGCCCTCACCCACCAACCTAGTTGGTGGCATGCTTCATCATCGGGCCCACCTGGTGACACCGAGTGTGTCCCTGGTGTGTTACGATGCCTGATTACAGCGGAGCAGGTATTCTTAATGAGTGTGCAGTGTGGTGATGTGATAGTGAAAATTAAAAACTGTACAGTGGTCTATTACCAATGAGGTTTTATTTAATGTTTGGGCCACTGACAGCAGTAAAATCAAGGCAGTGGATGTGAGTGGAGCGGTAATTTGGAGCTCCTACATCCAGGGATCGGTCTACATGTTTCAGCCAGGCCTTGATTGTATACTGGCTTTCCTCAGTACCTTATAGTGTGCTTTCCTCAGTACCTTATAGTGTGCGTGGTGAGAGATCTAAACTAGCTGTGTGTGTTTAGAGTGAAAAAAATGTGTTGCACGCACTAAGGTGCACTATGTGTAAGAGGGGAGTTCCCTATCAGTGTATTCGTGCAAACGGAAAACAAAAACACAGACAAAAACATACAGACAAATATACACATATATGCAATTTTAGGCAGGATTTGCTATAAATCACGTACATGTGGTGACAAGCGGGAACGTGGAAAAACGGCGGTGTAATTTGCCGTAGTGGAGGCAAAATGTGGTACTACCGAGTTATGTGCTAACGTGTAAGGCAAGCTGCATAGTGGTGACTGATATGCGGTAATTCTTACACTAGCGATTAGCAGGATACATCTCATGAGATTCCGGCAGGGGTTCAGGCTGTTAGAAAAACCTGGGAAGAGAAAAGGAAAGGCCGGCGGCATGATTGCCGTCGTGATGCGCTGAAATAGAAAGGCTTACCCTCTGTGTTGCGGAAGAGCGGCGTCAACTTACTACATCGCATCTCAGTACCCGTGTGAAGACCTAACCGTCTGTTTCGGATCTCAATCGGAGGGGGCCTCGGTCTGTGAGGCGCTTATGTATCCCTGCGGGGGGGGGGGGGCAGGTGTGCTCCATTTACGTTGCTTTCTGTTGGTGAAAGGACATAGACAACAGACTACCAGGGCCCTAGGTGTGGCCAGGTTTGATGACATGCCGCGCATGCGTCGGTCGTCATGGTTACCCGGTAAACTATCCGGGTGGAGTGAATACTCGTCAGTGACACGGAATCGTGCAACCCGATCACGGGATGGTTAAGTAAGATTAAACACGGAGACTAAGATGTAAATACAGCAGTCATGCTGCTTCTCTTAATAAATGAACCTACGAGTACTAGCGAACACTGCCTATAGTGAACACAATAAGGGGGCCAGATCTGATTAAGCCAGAGACTAGAGTGTAAGTGCAGTAGCCGTGCCGGTTTCCTTTATTAAATGCAGCTACAAGTAAAGGCGGACACTGCCAGATGTCCATAGTGAATGCAATAAGGGGGCCAAGTTTTAGCGCGTGATGAAGAGCCTGCGCGGTTTGTTGGTAGCGCAGGTTAGCGACGTGCCCAGTATTGGGCGGGTCAGAAAAAGGGAAGTATAAAGAGTAAGAGGAGAAATGTGAACGGTAGAGCCCCAAGATTGGGGGCGGGGGGACACGTGAGCAGAAACACATGGAGTGCGTGTGCGGTGTCCTGAAGCGTCTTATTTATTTATTTAACAAACTTATAAAGCGCGGCTGTCACCATTGCAGGCATCCTGGCGCTGATAAGGTCTGATGAGGCGGAAAGGAAAGGAACAACAGGGAGTGCGAGCTTCAGGCAAATACCTTGGGAAATAGCCAGGTTTTAATCATTTTTCTAAAAGGAAGGAGTTCAGTGATGTGTCTAATCTCAACCGGGAGGGTATTCCAAAAATTAAGGAACATTTTGGATTCAAGGACATAGGGTTGTTCACACGTTAACATGTAAGGGTTAGGGGTACATATCCACTGATTCATGTGTTCTCAGTATGGAGATAAACCAAGGGTGTTCATGACTCCAATTAGAGTGTGTAAGGTGACATGCCTTGCCCCAATGGGCGGATTGATGTGTGATCAGTGCCGCCGTGATACCAATATTTACCGGCAGCTCAGGCCCCCCCTCATTCATGTCACTGCTCGATTCTTTGAGCACTGTAGATCCGCGCACAACAGCAGCGGGGCCTGAGTTACCGGTAAATATTGGGTTCACGACAGCGCTGTTCACACTTCATTCCGCCCATTGGGACAAGACATTTTTACAATGGAGGACTAAAAGGCACCCACTGGGGTTTTCAGCACTTTTGAGTGACAATGAACTGCAACAACCATCATGCTTCTCGGTCATACTCCCACTTGGGCGGGGCTTGTATATTTAAATAAGATATGTGTGAGTAACTAAGCCTCTATCTTCCGTTGGGCAGCCAGTGATCAAGGGTGAGAGGACGCCCGAAACGCGTATGGCCTGACAGTGATTGGTGTGAGACAGGCTGCTGTGCTGCTACAGGCGGCATTTGTGCTTTAACCCATTTGTGTGTGGCATTTCTACCAGGGCAACCTTTGTATGGAGATAAATATATATATATATACATACATACATACACATACACACATATACACACACACACATATACATACACACACATATACATACACACACACACACACACACACACACACACACACAACTTTTTAGGATTAGGTAGGGATTTTAGGGTTGGGTAGAGGTTTAGGGATGGGTAGGGGTATAGGGTGGTAAAGGTATTTTATGGTTTAGGGGTGGGTAGGAGCATAGGATTGTGACGGTATTTTTAGGGTTTAGGGGTGGATAAGGGTATTGGGTGGTAAGGGTATTTTTAGGGTTATGGGGAAGTGAAGGGTATTGGGGATAAAGGCACGTTAGGGTTTAGGGATGGGTATGGGATGGTAAGATTGTTTTTAGGGGTGGGAAGTAGATTTGGGCGGTAAGGTTCTTCTAAGGGTTTAAGGGTGGGCAAGGGTATTGTGTGGTATGGGAAATTAAAAAAGGTGGTTTGGGAATCTACCCCAAAAATATAAAAAAGTTTTATATATCTCATTTACCTTATAAGAAGAAAATATATTTGTAACAACCTTAAATGGACTTCCCATGCATGGTAGGAAAAATTAGCAAGAATTTAGAAAACAAACTCACTCACCTTTCTAGAATTGCACTTAAAAAGCTTTAAATAGTGTACAACTGTTTATGTAGGAAATGATTCGTAAAAAAACAAATACATAATGTTTAGAAATGTTTTAAAATAAACTGTGAAAAATACATGAACTAAATATTAATGTGTGTTACAAAGAAAAGAATTGCACTTAGCAACCATTTCTTAACATGTACATTAACAAGGCCCAAAGTCTTCCCACTCGACTCTTGCTCACAGGTACATGAATGAGATATTTGGAAATTATGACAGAACCAGCCTGGTGAGTCCATGGGCTCATGTTTTGGGCAAGGTATATGGGTGGTAAAAATGTGTGCGTCAAAAAACGTGTGGTAAAGGCATGCGTGATAATTGTCAGCGTTGTAGTGTTATACAACCATATGTATTAAAGTTTATGTAAGCCTACACATTCTCTCACTCCATTACACACAATTATAGCTACACTACACAATACGAGTACCAAACAGCTTATCACGCACAAAAAGAAAACACTGCCCATGTAGGCAAAAACTACAAACCCATACACGTCCAACCAAACGCAACCTATGGATCAGCATTCAGCCCCACATCAGGGATATGAAAGGATATATTAGTGCAGGTACGATGTAGTACCTTGTCTCATGTGTACAAGCCACAAGTGTTGTGCATGACTGGTACTTAGTGTGACTATGCTTTTCAGAATGAATGATTGTGAACCTGCATAGCCAGTAAATTCCAATATTGCAGAGATGTGGAATTTTTTAATCGCCCCACGCCCAGGGCATATGTTTTTGGGGGATGGAAGTGAAGGACAGAAAATATTCAGGTTATTTTGTTCACAGGACACACAGGTTCAACACCATGCAGCACAAGCTCTTAGGGTACCAGTTTACAGTGTCAGTAGTGAGAAAGATAAACGAATACGATGTTCAGAATTGTATGTTTGACTCATTAATGGAATGCCTTTACTTCTCGGGTGAGATCTGAGGACATAGAGCGAGCTGTAAGCTTGGTTTGCATCAAATAGCAGTGCATCAACATAAAAATGTGTACATGTTTTTGCAAAATTGAACAATGTATGACTTTTTAGAATGATCCTTTATTCTATGCAAATACATGCAGAAGAATGGGAAAACGATTAGTGATTTTACTTTGAAAGCAAACAGTGCACCTAAAACATATCTGTAACTTGGAAAACATAGACAAAGGTTACATACAGTTTAACTAAACTACTGTGCAATTTTAAGAACAATTTTCAACTTCTCTGAACCATCATTTAATTGAACGTGTTTAATGTATGCCAATGTCTTAACAAAAAATAAAAAACTGGAGAATCAGCGTGGAGCTGCTCGGCGCCATTGCCCGGCCTGACGTCTCGAGGACGCTTCACCATACTGCTGCAGCGGACTAGATGCCGGGTCTGAGGTTGCGGTGAGTCGTTTGCGGTGGCGGTACGGCGGTGATCTGATCTCCCCTCCCCGACTCCTAAGACCCCAGTAGCGACGGCCACACTACGCGGCCCTCGCACCCCTCATGATGCAGTCCGTGCATTCGCAACCAGAGAGTGCCGATCACCCTAACGCCTGGCGGTAACGGCTTGCACACTGAAAACGCTGTAACGCCTCCCGCACCCAGTCCCCCCTGCAAGCTGACCGGGGATGGGTTGGGACAGGCGCGAACGGGCAATCACCTCTCGGATCCATTGAGCGCCCCATTCGAAGTTGGCGTCGCGCTGCAGTGCGCCGTTTCCCTGTAAGGACCCCCTTCGCGGGATTGCTATCGTGCTGCTCTTTCTTCACCCCTGAGGCGGAAGCCGGGGGTTCTTCAGCTATTCTGCTACCTCTATTCTTTTAACTGTTGCCATCACGCTATTTTAAATCGCCACATGCTTCTCAAGTAGATTACTTACTTGACAGGACTTTTAGGTTACACTGCTAGTCCGTAATACCTCTTTCACCGATTCCTGCGCAGCCGAGTAGGGGCTGCGCTGAGAGATAGAAACAGGGCTTACCGCCACTGAGAGCCGCCATCTTGAGAGGGGTAAGGGATTTGCAGTCTAGCTGCAGGACGCCTCCCGCCCTCCCGCAGTACTTAAAACCCGCCACTTCTAACAGCGCGCTGATTGCTATCGTGCTGCTCTTTCTTCACCCCTGAGGCAGAAGCCGGGGGTTCTTCAGCTATTCTGCTACCTCTATTCTTTTAACTGTTGCCATCACGCTATTTTAAATCGCCACATACTTCTCAAGTAGATTACTTACTTGACAGGACTTTTAGGTTACACTGTTAGCCCGTAATACCTCTTTAACCGATTCCTGCGCAGCCGAGTAGGGGCTGCGCTGAGAGATAGAAACAGGGCTTACCGCCACTGAGAGCCGCCATCTTGAGAGGGGTAAGGGATTTGCAGTCTAGCTGCAGGACGCCTCCCGACCTCCCGCAGTACTTAAAACCCGCAACTTCTAACAGCGCGCTGATTGCTATTGTGCTGCTCTTTCTTCACCCCTGAGGCGGAAGCTGGGGGTTCTTCAGCTATTCTGCTACCTCTATTCTTTTAACTGTTGCCATCACGCTATTTTAAATCGCCACATGTTTCTCAAGTAGATTACTTACTTGACAGGACTTTTAGGTTACACTGTTAGCCCGTAATACCTCTTTCACCGATTCCTGCACAGCCGAGTAGGGGCTGCGCTGAGAGATAGAAACAGGGCTTAACGCCACTGAGAGCCGCCATCTTGAGGGGGGTAAGGGATTTGCAGTCTAGCTGCAGGACGCCTCCCACCCTCCTCAACACCCTATAAATTCCTCATGTCATCACGTCCGCGCAGCGGGCGGGTGCAGCGGGCGCGCCAAAGGCAAGCCCGTCTGCGCCCGTCCGAGCCCGCCCGGGACCAGGGGCCAACCCCTGGCTGTCCCCAACAACAAAGGCTAGTATACAATAAGGACTCTACTTCGATTTCGTCCTCCCTCACCTGCATGCTGCCTACACAAATTCCCCCCTCTAGAAACCCCTCATATATGCCCTCACTGCAAACTTGAGCTAATCGATCCCCCCATCCATTTAGATTCTAAGGACTATCTAATGTTTCTCCTTAACTGTCGATCTCTCGTTAAACATAGCTTGGCGATATCGTTGCTGTTAGAGGAACATATGCCGGATGTGGTATTTTTAACAGAAACTTGGCTCACCCAAGATTCCCAGTCTGATGTAGTACAAGCCCTTATTCCCGGCTATCAGATAGCCCGTTTAGATCGCCCACAGGGCAAAGGTGGAGGGCTGGCTATCATCTATAAAGACATCTATACATGTCGCTGTCTAACGGAGTCCATTGCGGACTGTGAAAGTCTCCCCTTTGTCATTGAATTCACACCCAATAATAGCCTCTCAGGCTTTCTTATTTACCGTCCTTCCGGTCCTATAAAAAAAATTCTGACGGATCTACCAAGTGTTGTAGCAGAACTAGTCACCTCCCCCTCAAATTTCACTTTACTGGGAGATTTTAATATCCACTTCGATAACATGCTAGACACCATTGCCATGGGAGTCACAACCAGCTTAGCTGCTATGCAACTAGAACAACTGGTGTCAGGTCCAACACACAACAAGGGTCCTCTCTTAGATCCAGTATTTAGCAATAGCAAAACTCTAAAGGTGGGCAGTATTAGCCATCTTCCTTGGACTGACCATTTCTTAATTCCTTTAACGTGGTCCACTCCCAAAACCTTACTCTATACTCCCCTCCCACGTACTACCCGAAACTGGTCCAAGCTCAATATAGACAAATGGATGAGCAATCTTACTGCCACTAATCCTTCACTTTCTCTTGATCCTTGCGTCAACAACGAGCTGTTTAACAACTGGATAACAAGCTCCTTGGATTCTGTACTTCCCTATCGAGCCTCCGGCGCTAAAAGGAAACAAACAAACGCTCCTTGGTATTCTGAAGATCTTAGGGAGAAAAAACGTCTTTGCAAAAGACTAGAGAGGAAATGGCGCTTATCCTATGATTCTACGGATAAAGCGACCTATAGAGAAGCTATCAGAAATTACAAAAACCAAATTACAGCTAAACAACCCACACATTATACGGAAAGGATTACATCGGCTAAATCCAAGCCTAAAGAAATCTATCAGATCGTGAAAACACTTACCAGGCTACCACCCCCATCATCAGGCAATGACAACTCATCCTCTCGATGTGAGGATTTGGCCAATGTTTTTTTTCTAAAAATAAATACAATTTATCTTTCCTTCTCCGACCCAGAAACAGAATTGTCCCCGCAAAAACTTGATCCACCGATTACACCAGAGGCCTCCCCCCATAATAAATATTTGGACCACTTTCCAATGCTACACCTTGACACCCTTGAGACCCTAATAAAGCAAATCAAATCAGGCTCACCCTGTGACCCTGCCTCCCCTGAGGTGCTGACCCAAGTCAATAAAGCCATCCTTCCCAATCTAATGGAGCTGCTGAATTCTTCCATCACGAGTAGGATAGTCCCACAGTCCTGGAAACACGCCATGGTCCGAGCACTGTTAAAAAAAAAAAAAAACACTCTCGATCCAACGAATTTTAACAACTATCGCCCGATATCACTGCTCCCCTGGGTTACCAAGATCTTAGAGAAACACTTCAACAGCAGTGTAACTCAATTCTTCGAGCACAACCATCGGCTCGACACCTCCCAGACAGGCTTTCGCCCAAAACACGGCACGGAGACAGCCTTGTTGGCAGTGACAGAAGAGACTAGGCGGATACTCGATCAGGGATGGTCAGTGGCAGTGATCCTCCTTGATCTGAGCGCCGCCTTCGATACGGTCAACCATAAAATACTTCTGGACCGCCTCCTCGATTTGGGAATATCTGGAGAAGCCCTGGAGTGGTTCAGGTCTTTTTTATCGACCGAACCTTCCAGGTCTTTGAAGGTACATCGGTCTCCTCGAGCAAGCCTCTGGGATGTGGAGTTCCACAGGGCTCCTCGTTGAGCACTACGCTTTTTAATGCCTACCTGAGACCGCTGGCTGGAGTACTACGTCCGCACGGTATTAACATCATCACCTATGCGGATGATACCCAGCTAGTGGTCTCTCTTGCACAAAGGAACAACCCACTACCGCAGTCCAACCTAACAACTTGTCTCGAGCACGTCAAGAGCTGGATGACTAACTCATGTCTGAAGCTCAACGACGACAAAACTGAGCTAATGCTTCTAGGCCCTCCAACTCTCTCCACCTTGGAACTGTCATGGCCTCTGAGCATGGGCACAGCTCCTACCCCCAGAGATAACATCAAAAGCCTGGGGGTATGGATAGATAAAATCGCTGACCTTCGACATGCAGGCAACCAAAGTCTCTGCGACCTGTTTTGGCCTCCTAAGGATGGTAAAAAAAAAAAATCTTTCCACTTCTCCCCTTTGAGGCCAGACAGATAGTCATTCAGGGATTAATTCAATCTCGCCTAGATTTTAACAATGCTCTGTACCTTGGGGCGCCGGAGTACACCCTACAAAAATTACAACGCACTCAGAATTGTGCAGCTCGCATTTTACTTGGCACCCCCCGAAGAACTTCAATTCAACCTGGCATAAGAGCATTGCATTGGCTCCCCATTAGGGAGAGAGTTAAGTTTAAATCTCTGTGCATTGCACATCAAACTACTGGAAATCAGGCCCAGAGATTAACCACTCTTTGGTACTGCCATATGAACCCACCAAAGCTCTCCGATCTTCACACACCTTCCTAGCCCAAATCCCAAGGATTCATAGAGCAAGGGCCGGAGGTCGTTCCTTCCCATGTTAAGCCCCGAAAATATGGAACACCTTACCTCTTCATCTTAGAGCAGACTCTAACCTTTTGAGCTTCCGCAAGAAGCGTAAAACGTTTCTTTTCAATCAATAGTGTTGCCTCATCCCTCTTCTTTTTAGAGCACTGATGGTAGTTTTAGCGCCTGGACGCCTCAGGGCAGCTGTTAGCGCTCAATAAAAACGTTTTTCATTTCATTTCTTCGCCTGACTCGTCTTTTTCATCAGCGGGCCTCAGACGGAGGTTTAATCCCTGGGCACGCCTTCAAAGAGCTGCGGGGACATCCCGACATCCTGCCACGGACTTCTGCTTAGGTACTTTTATGTGGCCACGATAACCTCAGCCTTGTAGCGCTTGACAGCCTGGTTACACTCTCCACTCGGCCCGGCGCACTCTCCCAGCTGCATCCCCCACCTGACGCCACACCACACCCAAGGTGAGCCCATCAATGCGCGCATAATTATGCCTGTAGCTCCTCTTTGAGGCCCCGTTACCGGCCCAGTTCTGCTCTAATCACCCGATCAGCTCCCCACATTGCTTGCAGATGGTTTGAACTGGCTTTGGCAATGGGAAATCTCGGACTGACATCATGTGATTTTGTATTTGTTCAATCGCTCAATCACAGCACATTTCGTGCTAGACCACTTCTCCTGACTGACTCTGGAAATCCTCCTCAGCCACTTTCTCACAGGCAATTTCGAAACTAGGTTGTTTCCACTTTCAACTGGGAGCCATCTTGTAATGGCTACCGACTCAGGGGCATCCATCGGGGACCTGCGCCCTTCTGCTAATCTGGTGTCCCCATCCTTCTGCAGATCTGCAGTTGTAAATTGACTTTATTTTGCAATAATTCAGGGCTCTTGAAATTGATTTAAACTGTAGTTTTTCTCCCATCAGCTGCATTAATATATATACAAAAGGGTGCTATAGTAAACAGGATAGTCACAACATACTCTCGCAGGTTTTTAGGATTGATGCTATCTCCTGACCGGTCATGTATACTCCCTCCTCCCCTACCCCCTACCCCTCCCCGCTCTACTCTTCTCCACTTTCCTGCTACTGACCTTTGCCCTCACTTGTTCTGGCCCTTAGCCCCCACCCTGTCTATCTGTGACTTTTCCCTCCTCAATTTGAGACCTAGCCATTTTGTCTGATGGAGCTACCTGGTTTAGCTGTAGGAGAGACAGGTCAGGGATTTCCCTCCTTGGACGTCACCTACCCAGTCGGTCTTTAGACAGACTTCCTTTCGTCTCTCCGGTCGTCTCTTCCCACATCCTCCCTCTATCTACGTCTCCCCTTCCCTCCTCTCTCAATGTACTAAGACTGAACTATTTTGACTGATGCCCACTGGAGCTACATGGTTTAGCTATAAGGGGGATGGGCCGTGGATTCTCTCCTTGGTCGTCAACTACCCAGTCGGTCCTTAGACAGACTTCCTTTCGTCTCTCCCCTTATCCTCCCTTTCTCACCTCCCCTGCCCCCTCCACTACTTTTCTCTCTCCTTTCTCTCCTCTCATAATGTATTACCTATTTTTTTTATGTATTTTGTAATTGTTGATCTTTTTGTGTTACATTGTTTATTTTCATGTAAAGCGCTCTGATACTTTCGGGTCTAGCCAGCGCTATATAAAACTCTTTAAATAAATAAAAATAAAATAAATACATTCTTTGAGAAATTCAAAACATAGCCCCTGCAGGTCAATGGCTTTACATTGGTGCAGTCTAAAGACATTCCCTGATTTTCCTTAAGTAGGCCTAGAAATCTGTGACAGTTGCAGGTTTCAAGGCATACTCATAGCAAACCTTTATGAACTCAACTTTACAAGTGTATATAGGTTTAGGGGAAAGTCTGCCGCATAAGCGCAAATTCACTTATTTAAACATTTTTATTTTCTCTCCGGTGACAATATCAGTTGTGAGTTTCTGCATGGGGGTGGGGAGTGTTACATATTAGAAAACGTTTTACTAATTTTGGCAGGAGTAAAATGTCCTACCTTTTCCAGTCTGAGAAGGGGTTGGAGAGGAGTTGGTGAATACCCATAAAAAGATAAGTATGTTTGGTGTGCAAAAAGTCAGAGGGCATTCCAGGCCAGGAGCGACCGTTTCCTGCCTATTTCCAACCCAAGTGAGCAGATTTGCACACGTGTAAATGTTTACATGAGTAAACGTTTGTATGAGTGAAAAAAACTACTTTTGTAAGTATAAGCCAAACTTAATTGCATGGACAGCCCACAATAATTAGGCTCTGACAAGACTTTGCAAGGTTTATGGCTTAGTATGAGGGCAACCATGGGAACCATGCCATAATGATATTTTGTGATCTTCCAAGAATTATACAACGTAGTTAAGTAGAGAATGTCAGACTAGGAGCAATCTCCTTCATCCACAGTTGAGCAAGTAGGCCGCACGTTGAATCTGAGTTTATTTACAGTGACATTTTGTGAACTTAAGTGAATGCTAAGAAGTAAATTTGCCAGAGCAATTCACAAGACGCTTCCTCAGAAACTAAAGCAGCAAAAACAGCAATTATAGGTCATGTATTCAGCTACAATCAGACCACTGACATAATGAAGGTCCTAGTCCTGGCATATTCAGAGCTCTACCGTGAGCAGAAAGCTAGCCGAACAGAGCCCTTTCATAAATAGCGCCTAGGCATATTTCAGATAAATAGAGCACTGGTTCAGTGTCTGGTACATTCATAGTCTAATATAATGAAAACAGCGTATGATCTGAGCCTTGCTAGAACCCAAACCATGACAGCATATAAGCCCTGGGACATCCAGAGAGACTATTACAGCTCTAATATAACAAGAACACTGACATATTTTGTCACCTCATTGCAAAGGAACCAAATGGACAAGTGGACTTTTTTGTTGGACAAACAGATTTCTGAAGCAGCTAGCCCCTTGGATGATTAAATAGTTAATATAATTCAAAAGCCCCGAGACCGCATAGGTAAACTTCCAGAGAATGGAATCCATCTCATTGAGTTTGTATTTTGATCGCACTAGCTTGAGACTCACATGCAGAGTTTCTTGGACCTTGGTGAACAGGGTACACGATTTAGGACTGTCCATGTATGATACTGGTTTATATAACTGAATTGCACGTTGTACAGGGGGCAGTATGTGGACTTACACAGGTTAGCAACAAAAAGGCATGGTACCCAAGCTTGGTTGTTATTGTACACATTAGGAAACCAGGGTTACACCTGAGCATGTGTGTTTGATGAGCTCCACAGAGGGTTGATGCTAGAAGGGACAGTCAAGGTTATGACTATTACAACTTGCAATGTAGTCTAAGAAGGAGCAGTCATGCACTGTTACAAGAGGAATTTCAGCCATAAACCCAAAGCGTTCCCTGTGTATAATTCAATGAAGAAAGGGCAGTTTTACACAACTTAGTGTGATCACTTTAGAGCACACAATGTGAAACATTCATTCATGTTCTCACTATTAAAAGTTAAAGGCTAAACTGAGAAATAAATAATTTTTGAAAACCCTCACCCCTCAGCAATGTCATGTGCCTAGAGTGAATGTGCTGTTTCAGTGCGCTTCACAGGTGTTCTTACGTATGACAATAAAACGTGTGCAGCAATTTATATAACCAACCAGCTATGCAATTCGTGTACGTTATGCACCAGCGAAAAAAGCATCCAGCAAAATTCTGAAAAACGAAACTAAAAATAAAGCATAATCATTTTCACAATTAAGCAGGCGAATTAACACACTGGCAACGAAGTGCTTCGTAGTGTGCAAAAGTTAGAAGAGCTCAGGCATGCAGGCAGGCACACCGTCACCCGCCTGTGAGGTACCCTGTCACTGTGCCTCTCTTGCTCCTTCAGTACATACCGATCGACCTGTACGTGCTTCAGCTTGTGGGCACTCTCACCTTCAGGACTTTGGTCACGCCGTTCTTCTTGCAGATGCCGTTCCTCGGGATGTCGCCAAGCTTCCCGGCAGGGCAGCAGTGGCCGTTGCTGAGGGAGTGGTGGCGCTGGGAGTCAGCCATGGAGGCGCGCTTGCCAGGTGTACAGGCAGCGAGTACGGTGTACGGCGGCGTCCCGGAGGAGGAGAGGGTCCGGCGCAGGCAGAGAGTTCCGGGGCAGCCACAGACAGGGGCGAGGCTGAGCTAGAAGGGACCCGACCAGCCCATCCGGCTTTTCCAGCAGCAGAGGGCGGGGGCTCGGGCTCGCCCTCCTCTAGTTCTCGCAGGGACCGTCACCTTTGCACACCTCCTGGGCGGCGCAGAGCTGGCGTACCCGGGTCACCAGGCAACGAGTGCGGGCCTGCGGCGCCCGGACGTCGCCACTGGTCGCCATGCTAGCCCCGTGCCGGCGCACCCGCAGGACGCTAGTGCCGCAGCCGAGACCCTCCGCATGTGGGCGGGACGAGGGGGAGGGGAGAGGAGGACATTTAAACACACGCGCGTCTTCAAACCGCACCAAACTCTTGCGGGAACAGGGAAACGCCCAAGGTGAGAGAGTGAAGCGCTCCCTGGAGGTTCAGGGGTTAGTTACACAATCGCAGAATGTAAGGGTTACACAATCGCAGAATTTAAAGAATGAACATGGGTAGGGCAGCGCTGAAGGGAGTTTATTTCCTGGATAGTTCAAGCCAAGTGTGTACAAGAACCTGGCCGTGACCGCAGCAGGGAGAGCTCTGGGTGTCCAAAGCTCTTGATGTGCCGTTGTTTTTAAGTTTTGTATAATGCGAATTCAAGCCGAAGGTATTGGGGCGGGTTATACAGCACCAGATACATTACACAAGGTCACGTTCACGTTCTTTAAGCCTGGGGAGATGAAGTGATTGCCGAGAATCACAGGATGTTGATCCGACGCCGAGACTCAAAACAGGTTCTTCAGGTTCAAAGTCGGCAGCTCAGTCCATAACGTCATATCATTATCCCGAGAGCTTCCTGCTTTCATGAGTACCGCGTAATGAAGTATACTTTTATTACATTGCATGTGGCATATACAGGCAATCTTTATTAAAATAATCTAATGTTTCTAAAGCTAATAAATGAGCAGAATAAAGAAAATGCAGCATGTTTCTGTCCTACTTGAAGAAAACACAGATATAGGACCCAATAGTTTTATGTTCTATTTGGATAAAATGCTGGTTCCTGAACTACAGAAATCTTTGTACTCTTAAGGATGTAGGTTATGCGCTGAAATGCCAACCAAAGCCAGAACAACTGTAGGTGTGACTTGGATAGGCAGAAAAAAAGATGACCACGTTTATAAAATACTCAATGTAAATGATAATGTGCAAAGCCTTCTCCTCTGTTTGTGCTGTTACATATGTATTTTGTGCAAAACCTCCTCTGACGTTGTGATTTTCTGCAGAGACTCCTGTCCTCTGTCACGATGCACACACCCTGAATTCTTGTAAGGCTGACAACTTCCTTAGCGATTTTTTTAATCTATTAACACTCAGTATTCTGACAACTTCCTTAGCGATTTTTTTTTATCTATTAACACTGTATTCTGGGATATATAGGTTCATTTACAAATCTCAGAACGCAGATTGCTTTTAACTAAAAAAAAATGGGCCCAGCTGAAGGTGCTTGTGAAGACACGGGGACCAGTTGACGATCATTTTCTATGGAGCTTATACCTGAAATTTCCAAGGTCCATGCGTAAGTAGTTCATCCAGGGCAGGCCATTTTTTCTTTGCTTTTGGGATTTGTAGCCCCGTTTTATTTTGCTACAAATTTAAGACTAACATTTCCAGAATGCCAAGAAAGCTGGTTAATGATGTTGATCGATCGAGGAAGGTATCCTGCCTCCGATCTTGGCATTGGAAAGTAGTGCTCAGGTCAGGCGCATCTGATCACCCAGCAATAGCCGTGGTCCAATCACATCAAGAAAAAAGTGTCGCTATGGAGAAGTGTGGCTAACTGGTTAGAAGCGGCAGACCCTGAAGCAGAGATCGGCCCGGGACCAGGGTTCAATTCCTGACGCGGCAGGGTCTTGGGTCAATGTCCGCAGACTCGATAATTCTCGCCAAGGTGCCTACGCTAACCATGGGTCCCACTCTGCAACTCTGGGCAATAGCTTGCTTAATCTCCACAACGGCCCCATCAGCGCCGGGGATGCCTGGCTTCACCTTGGAGGTGCCCAGGAGGGACCATCTCACAGGGAAAGCCAGGACGGGTTCCCCAGCGGTAAACAGCGCCACGGCACTCCGAGAGGGAGTAACAGTGCGCTTTACAAGTATGCTTACCTTTACCTACCTTCACAAACCACTCCCTTGGGACAAACTCCAAGAACTAAGGTGTGTAGGCCTCTTAGCCCTTATCTGCAGGTCACATGCAGTGCACACTTGGTGCTGTGATTAACCTATTCATTTACAGATTAGAGAAAGATTACAAAGGTAATTAACTGTAGGCCTTGTTGGATTTGGTGACTGGCGCTGCGGCCTGTTAGGCCGAGTAGGCGCAGTTAGCAACACCACTGATCAGACACACACACTCGTGATTGTGGTAAACTACCCGGGCCATGTCCCAGATTCCTTTATTTTTATCTCTCTCGTCCCTACGTCACGGTCATGACCATCAGGACTCAAACACAGAGGGAGATATCATTGAACACCCCTCCATGGATTATAATATTCAGCAAACCCACCCGCCTAAACATAACAGGCCTAGACTCGCCCTTATTGTTAGAAGTTTAGGCGTCCCCAGGGCATGGCTTGACACTGACTGCTATCAAAATGTAACAACTTGTTTTGGGCCCTAAGGGAAGGCACAGCAGAGACCACCAAAATCTCATGTAAGTGTTAAAAAGGCCTATTTATTGAAGACGGGTGCACCTCCTAAAACATTACCCTTGGCCTATGCCTAAAAAAATGAATCCTCGCTATACATTTTTTAGCTATCTTGCCTCCTCCCCTGACCCCCTAAGGCTCCCCCTTCTCCAGTTCGTTGCAACTGTTTACAACCCTTATACAATCATTAACTGTTGAACTTTTAATCCTGTAAACTCTAACCTATTTCTAAAACATCTACCTACCTGAACATCTCCTAATTAACTTCCTGTTATTGCTTGTTCCCAGATTAACTTGGGTCCAACATAAATTTAACTAGGAAAACCGGTGAAAACTCTAGAAAACTCACGCCACTCAGAAAAGTCCTTCCCCTGTGCCTAACTTATGACTTTTCTGACCCCTCCAACCTAGGGTGCTTCGGATATCTTCTAATATTGAAGGGTCTATCGATAATCTCTTTCATCTGTATCAAATACCATTCTATCCCGAAGCTTGACAAGTGTACACCATGGTCCCTGAAAAAAGAAACCCGCATACTTTAATTCTGGGTGTTCTACTCTCCATATCCCTTCCTTTGTACAAAAATTCCTCATGTCCCTATTAATTTTTCTCCTCGCTTTCTCAATTGCAGCGGGCCTTTCTGCCCCTCTCTAATGCCTCCTGGGAATAAATTCTGACCAAATGATAATACACCCTGACCATAATTGTTTGATTTCTAACAAATCCCACTTAATTTGTTTGATAAGCGCCAAACCTGTGCACACCACTAGGTCATTCTAACCAGGTGCACAATCAATACATCCGGACAAATGTTATTTTTGATGTATTTGTTCAAGAACGGTGTGAGCTTTCGCCAGTGCATACCTCCCTGTCCATGCCACAAAACATTGAATAATGACGCATCCAGCCCAAGGTTCAAACCTTTCCCTTTTTGAATTTCATGTCATTCCGCCCATTTAACAAAAGAGTGCCCCACTATCCATAAAGACAGTTCCACCGAAGCTGGCCCAGCCACTGCACCTGCAAAGACACAAGCGTAAGTAAGAGTACACTAAACATCATCATGCCCCATCTCCCACATTTTAATGTATGCTTTAAAACAATCCGACTTCCACCTCCCCAAGCGCATGATCCTGTCCTCCACCAACCCTGCTTTGCTGCATCTGTCGCAACCCTGATCTGGAAAAAGTGCGTGCTGTACACCCCGGGGCTTCCCCCAATACCCTCAACGCTCTCTGCATCACGCAAAGCAGCTGCGCTGCTGTGAGTCCCTTTCCAGACACCCTTCTAAACACGCTCCCATTGGCTGGCCCCAAAATGCCCTTCAGTGAGCCCCCCCATTTCAATGGGCATACCTCTGAGGCTCTCAACACTACCCCCTTTCCTCTTCCACTTTGGTCCGCCTTTGATTGTTTTAACTTCACCTCCACCCCCCCTTCTTTCATGTGCACCTCCCTCCATTGAAGACCTTCGCGACCTGTGCTCCCCACCAACTCTGAAACCCGAAAAGCCCCAAAATACATCCAAGACATTAATGTCGTAAATAGCGCTGTCTCCTCCTTCTTCTTACAAATCCTTGGTATCAACTGTAACATGGCCGCCAATAATGTTCTAGAAACCAGCCTCCTAATTCGGGGCCTGGCCCCCTTTGCTCTTGCCCAGCCTTCCAAGATTCGTCTACCTAGCTCACCTGCTGAAGGTGCATACCCCCACCATAGCTTACCCATCTAGGCGACCCCTGCCAACTTGCCTGTTATTGTAACTCTGGACAGGCCCCTTTCAATCATATCCAAAATAAACTCTACTACGTCTTCCTCTCTTGCCCACCTGTCGTCCCTTCTCCTAACTCCAGTCAATAAGTTCCAGCCAAGCCTGTCTATATGCCTTCCTATTGGAGAGAGCCAACGACCCTACCACCAATTGAAGCATTCTCTTACTCTGATGGACCACATCCCCACTCGCACCAGTGTCTTGCAGTTGTCCGCCTCCGTGGCCTGACCATGGAACCTCTCCCACTCTGAACGAGACAATTCGTCCGCAATGTCATTGTCCACCCCTGGCACATGTCTGGCTTGAAAGGTAATGTCATGTTTCAGACACAGTAGTACAAACACTTGCATCAACTTGAGTACCTGTGCATCCTTAGCAGATTGCCTGGTAACCTCCGACCCTGCTCCAGGGACCGGATCGCTCCCCTGACGCCCACAGCACCCTGTGAGCGTTCTCCCGCCCGCTGCTGCCGCTCCTAGGGTTCAAAACCCCTGTGCCTCGCTCCACGCCTCTGTGGTCTGCTTTTTCAACTTGCTGGTTATTGTGCTGTTCCATTTTTTACCGCTGATATTTGTACTTGCCCTTTTCTGACCGCCGCTGTTCGGACTGCTTGTATCCCCTCCTGCGCCAGTGGTTTTTCCCGCTGTTGTTTCCTTCCAGCCCTCCCCCTCCCCTATTGCCTTCTCTGTCCTCCGTTCCCGCTGCTTCGCCCGCGGCCACGCCCCCTCGCCCCCCCCCCCGCTCCCAGCTGCTCCTCCCTCCATCCTCTCCTTTTACGTCGCCCGGACGCGCAGCCCGGACGCGCAGCACCCTACATGCACTCAACGTCGGACCAGATCACTCTTGCTACCGGGCCACCCCGAAGAACACCCAAGGGCCCTTCTACTGCCGGAACTGCAGCTTAACCAGCATCTGGCCCACCAAACCATCAATCAGAGAGCCCAACCACCTCCGATGCATCCTCCTCAACACCCGCTCCGCTCGCAAGCACGCCATCGAACTCTGGGACCTCCTAGACTCAACCACCCCGGACAACGCCTTCCTGACGGAGAGACCTGGCTGAACGTCACCTCGGCACCCGACATCGCCATAGCCATCCCTGAGGGCTACAAGATCTCCGGCAGAGACCGCACCAACGGAGTGGGAGGGGGAATCACCATCATCCACAAAGACACCCTCAGAGTCTCGACCAACACTGACGACACCCTCACCACCGCCGAGCACATGCACTTCCAGATCCACACCGACCCCAACACCACCTTCAGAGGAACACTCGTCTACAGACCACCCGGACCACGACCACAGTTCAGCAACACCATCGCCGATCTCGTCAGCACCCACGCCCTCGCCTCCACGGACTACATCCTCCTTGGAGACCTGAACTTCCACCTCGAGAACAACAACGATGCCAACACCACCGCCCTGATCGACAGCCTCGCCAACCTCGGACTCAAACAGCTCGTGACAACACCCACCCACGCTGCCGGACACACACTGGACCCCATCTTCTCCGCAAGTCCCCACGTCTCCTTCATCCACACCACCGAAACCCACTGGACCGACCACAGATGTGTCCACTTCACCTTCAGGAAACCCACCACACACCACTGCATCCAACAGTTGCCACGCCGCCGCTGGGGCAAGGTCACCAAGGACCACCTGACCACCACCCTCGCCCTTAGTCCACCCGACGAGCCCACCGACCTCGACGCCGCCGCCATCAACCTCAACAAGTGGATCAACGACTGCGCCAACACCCTCGCCCTCCTCAAGACCTCCACAACCAATCACACCAACAAGAAAGCCGCTTGGTTCACCGAAGACCTCCGGACCTCCAAACACACCTGTCGGAAGCTGGAGAAGAGATGGCTTCGCGACCAAACTCCAGACAACCACACAGCCCACAAAAACACCACCCGAAGACACCACCAACTCATCAGGACCGCCAAGAGGACCGCCTTCAAGAACCGCCTAGACAACAACGCGCACAACTCCAAAGAGCTCTTCAGCATCGTGAAAGAACTGTCCAACCCCAGCTCCAACACCAAGGACATCCCACCTTCACAAGATCTGTGCGATTCACTGGCCACCTTCTTTCACCGCGAGATCACTGACATCCACGACAGCTTCAACTCCGACACCCCCACATCCACCGCCGACACCACCCCCGTGACCTCCACCCGCACCAGTCGCCTGACTGCCTGGTCCAACGTCAGCGATGAAGACACCAACAAGACCATGAACTCCATCCACTCCGGATCCCCATCGGACCCATGCCCCCATCACGTCTTCAACAAAGCCATTCAGAAAAGGGGGTGGTGATGGACAGAGCATCTGAGTTAAACAGAACACTCATACCCAGTCAAAAGATCAGGGCTTGATCCATCACCGTTTTTTAGCTCACTGCACCATCCCAGTTCAGAACCTGGCTACATGCAAATTAGTCTGTCCCTGGCCCAGTGCATCATGGGAACAGGGCAGACCAAACTACCAAGCCAATTCTTTACTGGAAAGGAAACAAGCTTCCGGGGACCGGTTTCTGGCATTTCAGCCATCTTCGGCCCGGCTTGCTTGAATCCTGATGGTGCAGTGAGCAAGGGACTCATGTCTGAGCATACCCTGCCACTCCTATAGTGGCCAAAACGATTCAGAAAAGGGGGACCATGAACTCCATCCACTCCGGATCCCCATGGGACCCATGCCCCCATCACGTCTTCAACAAAGCCAGCACAGTCATCGCACCCCATCTCCGGAAAACCATCAACACCTCCTTCGAGATAGCTACCTTCCCGGACAGCTGGAAACACGCCGAGATTAACGCCCTACTGAAGAAACCCAAGGCAGACCCCAAGGACCTCAAGAACCTCCGGCCCATCTCCCTGCTCTGCTTCCTGGCGAAAGTCACAGAGAAGATTGTCAACAGACAGCTGACCCGCTACCTCAAAGACAACAGCATCCTGGACCCATCCCAGTCCGGCTTCCGCAGCAACCACAGCACCGAGACCGCCCTCATCAGGATCCTGATGGACAAAGGAGAAACAGCATCCCTCATCTTTCTGGACCTATCAGCAGCCTTCGACACTGTCTGCCACCGCGAGTGAGAAGTGCCGATTAGAACGCCATCGGTCCGTGAGGACGCCGTGACTAAAAATTACCCCAAGGCTGCTTTTGTGCGGTTGTTCGTTGTTCCCCGCTGTAGACGAGTACGGGTCTCACTGGACGTTGAACCTTTCTGTACGCTCGCCAGAATGCCCCTCAAGCATTGTCATTAGCTGGCTCCCCGTACTCGCACATATATTGATTGATTGACTTCGTACTGATTTTTCTCTCTTGTGGCGGACTGTTTGATTCATATTCCTTCTGGGTCTTCAAGCGTCTAAGACCGTTTAGACTGGTATACAGAAGTATTTTCATCGTCCTCTTTTCTCCCAGCCCCGAAACGACATCAATTAACACTAGGGGCATTCCTTTCCCGTTCTGCAGTGTCCAAGAACCTCTCGACGGGCTCATTTGAATAAAAAATACACATCCTTCATTATAATTCGAAAAGGTTCAGGCCAACCCTCGAAAAGTCTCTCCTCTTAGTGCACGTCCAGGACCCCCAATAATTGATACTTCATTAGGCCCTGAAGAGAATCCCCAACGACCTCAGTGGGATTCGAAACGCCACATTCGGTCTGCGGGAGCATCCGGGCATCTAAGTAGTCGACCCCGGAGCTCCAGTTTGTACATTACCTTACAGCATTAATTCTAATGATTTTCAATTAGTCTGTTAGTGATATAGGAATGTACTAGGTAAAAATTGTCTACCTCATTAACATTGGAACTTATTTGCAGACCGTGGCTATTTTCTCCTGTTACCTTGTATATATATTGTTGTATATATATTGCACTATATTCTTTGTCCCCTTGATTGTGTGAACGTGACTTGGTTATTTGTGATATGCCTGTAATTTTGAATGAATGATTGTATGTATAATTACACTTCAATGTCCCACGTGTTTTTAAGAAAACCCTTCTTGTACTATGAATTAACATTTTGAAATATATTCTTCAAAAAACTTGTTGAAATAAAAAGCTATTGCTTAGCAATTCCCAACCTTGAATTTCTTTTCTGGATTTGGATGAATATTGGTTTATTTAAAACATTCATATCAGTATTGGCACTTCTGTTTTGTTTTATAATTATTTGGCTCAGCCTTACTGATTGGAGCCAGCCCTCAGTTGTTTCTTGTTACCGCATCCTAACAGCACGCCTCCACGACGCCGGAATCCAAGAGAAGGCCGTGGCATGGACCGCATCCTTCCTCTCCGGCAGAACCCAGAGCGTCCGCCTCCCACCCTTCCGCTCCAAGACCACCGAGATCATCTGCGGCGTCCCACAGGGATCCTCCCTCAGCCCAACGCTGTTCAATATCTACATGGCACCGCTCGCCCACTTCGCTCGCACGACGACATAACCTCAACATCATCTCTTACACCGACGACACCCAGCTGATCATATCCCTCACCGAAGACCCCCACACCGCCAAAGACAATCTCCACAGAGGAATGAAGGCCGTCGCCGAATGGATGAAGGAGAGCAAACTGAAGCTGAACTCAGACAAGACGACGGTTCTCGTCCTCGGCTTCACCCCCTCAGCCTGGGACGACTCCTGGTGGCCCACTTCGCTAGGAACACCCCCAGAACCCACCGAACACGCAAGCAACCTGGGATCATCCTCGACTCCGCCCACTCCATGACCAAGCAACTCAATGCCGTCTCCGCGTCCTGCTTCAACACCCTCCGAATGCTCCGCAGAATCTTCAAATGGATCCCCTCTGACACGAGAAAGACCGTCACCCATGCACTCGTCACCAGCAGACTGGACTATGGGAACGCCCTCTATGCAGGAACAACAACCAAGCTCCGGAGACGGCTACAACGCATCCAGAATGCTGCAGCACGACTGATCCTTGACGTCCCACAACCCAGCCACATCACACCCCTCCTGAGAGACCTGCACTGGCTCCCCATCGACAAGAGGATCACCTTCAAGCTCCTCATCCACGCACACAAGGCCCTCCACAACACCAGACCGGTATACCTCAACGACCGACTCAGCTTCTACACCCCCACCCGCAGCCTCCGCTCCGCCAACCTCGCCCTCGCCACAGTTCCTCGCATCCGGAAAACCACTGCCAGCGGCCGATCCTTCTCCCACCTCGCCGCCATGACCTGGAACACTCTCCCCGCTCCCGCTGAGTCTGCGTATTTGTGCATGTCCCACTCCCATTCTTTGGGTGCCACCATTGGGATGACATTAAAGACAGTCCTCTAGAAATTGTTGCCACATTCGTTAATCCTCTTTTGTCCCTGCAGGCAATCGCATGTGGTGGTGTGGGAGTGTGACGCCCGCTAGGGACCTGCCAAGTTTCCTGCAAAATTCCTTCCTCCCCGTACTACTCTGCATGCAAAATGAAGGTGTCCCAGCAGAAGAAAAACTTGCGAGTCCTTGTGAGAGCATTTACCGGAACATCGCCTGAACCCTGGATTCGGTAGAGTGAAGGATCGGGTGATTCTGGGAGCAACTTCTGTCAAGAGGAGCACTCCTCTTGAGTACCCTAGGTTGAAGACAGACAATGTGACCTATTAAATGGGTCAGTGGTGTATACTTTCCAATCTCCATGTTCGGGAACTGACCTCGCTTCATCAAAGCACATGCGGATGTAAAATAAGCGGACCACCCGCCCAAAAACGGTGTGCTGCAGGCATAACATCTTTCATACACTGTATGATGGACATCCTGGCAGCCTTTTGTTTTAAATCTCCTAGAACACGCAATAGGGACTTTGGGGCAATCTTTCCAGTTTAATGGCCTGTTTTATTACCACTCGGCGTACATACTGTGGTTACTGGCTAGCCCCTTTCACAATTCTTGTACTGTGCGCAGTAGCGTTTTGCCTGTTCACGTCCATACTTGCTTATGGTGTTACCAGGCCAGTCTCATTTACCTATTTATTTATTGCGTATGCTTTAAAAATGCACGTTGTACCCTTCCATATGTATATTGGTTTGGCCAATACTGTTTACATTAAGAATCCAATACACTGTATTTATTGGAAGATGTTCTTTTAGGCAAAGGTCTGCTTGTGGTTTTTTTTTGGTATACAAATGCATATGTTATTTACTTAAACCCCCGCAGCTTAATGCTCAATTTGGTGTGAATAAAATGTATTACAGGGTGAGAGGCCTATGCTACGCATTACTTGCGCACCTGTATGTGTGTGTGTGGGTGGCTCTGTGTGTGTGTGGCTCTGTGTGTGTGTGTGGGTGGCTCTGTGTGTGTGGGTGGCTCTGTGTGTGTGTGGGTGGCTCTGTGTGTGTGTGGCTCTGTGTGTGTGTGGGTGGCTCTGTCTGTGTGTGGGTGGCTGTGTGTGTGTGTGGCTCTGTGTGTGTGTGGGTGGATCTGTGTGTGTGTGGGTGGCTCTGTGTGTGTGTGGGTGGCTCTGTGTGTGTGTGTGTGTGGCTCTGTGGTGGCTCTGTGTGTGTGTGTGGGTGGCTCTGTGTGTGTGCAAATGCGATAGGTCTCGCATTTGGGAGAGATTAAGCTATTGGCATTGTAAATGACAATGCCATTTATTTATATGTTTTAAAAACAAAAACAAAAAAAATGTCATGAGCAATGCCAATAGCTCTAACTTTAACAAAGACGAGACCATTGCATTGTAAATGCTTGTTTAACAGGCGAGTAATTGGTGCTACCTTTTGAGAGAAGCCTGGGATAAATCTTCTGTAGAAATTTGAAAATCCTAAAAAACTCTGAATCTCTTTCAAAGTTCTTGGGGAGGGCCATTCTTCTACCGCCTTAACCTTCATGGAGTGCGTGCTCACTCCTTCAGGAGATAGTACAAATCCTAAAAACTCCACTCGATCTACATGAAATGCAGACTTCTCCAACTTGACGTAGAGATGATTTTCCAACAATTTGGACAAAATGGCTCTCACATGCTGTGTGTGCTCTTCCACACTTTTTGAGAAGATTAGAATGTCATCTATGTAGACGACAGCGACTCTGCCCAAAAACTCACCCAAAACGTCATTCACAAAATGCTGCTGGGGCATTGCACAACCCGTATGGCATTACGTGATACTCAAATAATCAATACCGGGTGCGAAATGCGCGTTTCCACTCATCCCCAGGAGCCACTCTGATTAAGTGATATGCTCCCCGCAGATCCAGTTTTGTATTTATCTTGGCATTTTTTACCTGATCCAATAAAACAGAGATGGGGGAAGAGGGTAACGATTTAATGGTCATCTGGTTCAAGGCTCTGTAATCAATGCACACACACGCAGATCACCATCTTTCTTCTGAATGAAAAAGAGAGGAGAGGAAACTGGAGACTGAGAGGGGCGTATGAATCCATTAGCTAGATGTTTATCCAAATAATCCTTTAAAAATATATTCTCAGTTTTAGTGCATGATGCGACTACACGGCAGAACAGCATCCGGTTCAATTTCAATTTTGTAGTCATAGGGGCGATGTGGTGGCAACTTCTCAGCTTCTTTCTTATCAAAAACTGAGGATAAATCCTTATATTCCAAAGGGATTTCCTTAGTTTTCACTGCACAAATCTGAGCCGGTGATGATGAACCAGATTTCAAACCGGGATGTCCTCAATTAGTTGGGTTTGACAACACAATTCTCTTTGCAGAAGGAGGAATCCATTAATATTGTTCTTTTACTCCAATCAATACGTGGATTGTGTTCAGTCAACCAAGGGATACCAAGAATCAACTGAAATTGTGGTGCATCGATCAAATTGAACGTTATAATTTCTGAATTACCTTTTAAACCAATTAATTGAATCAATTCAGTTTCATGAGTTATTGGTCCTGACGATAAATTGGTGCCATCCACTGCTCGAACCACTTCTAAATTCTGTTTTTCCACAAATCCTATTCCGTTCTGTCGAGCAAACTTAATGTCACAGAAATTCCCTGTGGCCCCTGAATCAATCATTACTAAGACTTTCCTAATTTCTTCGTCTTGAAATTTTACTGTGAAGGAGGCCACTAAATGGGGGGCTGCAGACTGTAAGGTGTTCACAATTTGTTGAGGTTCTGGAGCTGACTTAATTGACGCTTCCACCCGAGCAACTCCTCCTACGGGTGAAGTTGGCTTTTTACCTGCTGGGGAGTCTTTGTTTTTTTCGGGCATTCCTTCACAAAGTGTCCTGACTTACCGCAATAGAAATAAAGCTGAGCATTTCTCCAACGTTCTTTCTCTTCTTTAGTTAAAGGCCCCCTTACTGAGCCTATCTGCATAGGTTCTTCTGTAGAGACGCCTTCTGAACTCTTGTGGCCTTCAGTCTTAATCCGATCAAAACGAGGAGGTGGTAAACAATATTCTTTTTTCTTCTCATTCCGACGCTTACTTAATCGATGGTCAAGTTGCAAAACCAAATCAATAAGCTTAGAAATTTCTGTGGGTCTTCGAGGAATTTGGGCCAAGGCATCCTTTAGCTTATCTCTTAGCCCTCTGTAGAAAATGGCTGCTCTTTTATCCTCGGGCCAATTTGTTTCAACAACCAATTTGTTGAAGCTTGCTAAGTATCCCACTAGATCTCGACTACCTTGCTTGAGCTCTAACAATTCATTATCTGTTGCTTGAGAGGCAGAATGCCGATCGAATATTCATGCAAACTTTACTTTAAATGCTTCAAAATTAAATAATATAGGATGATTCCGGGTGACCAGAGACATAGACCAGGCTGCTGCATCACCAGTCAGATACGACAAGATGAATGCCACTTTTGCTTGATCCTCTGCAAAAATCACAGGTCGATACAAGAAGTGCATAGAACACTGCATAAAAAAAATTGGGCCTTGTGAGGGTCTCCACCATATCTCTCAGGAGGAGCTAGAGGAATGATAGCGAAATGGCATGAATGACTTTAGTGGAAATATCAGAAGAAGAGGGGTTAATAGGGTGAGATGATGCCCCTTGAGATACTGAACCTACCGCCGCTACCAATTCATCTAATCTTTGTCTAGTTTGAATGGACTCTTGACTGGATCTTCTAACCTCCTCCCTCAAGGATTTATTTTCTTCTAAGGCATTGTTTAACTGTTCCTGCATACTACTTAAAATGTTGGTGAGGGCCTTTAAATCTAAACCTTCCACCATACTATCCAGGAGGGGACCTGTAATCCTCAATGAAGAGGTAGGCACTTCAATCTGTCAGAACTAAATACACTCTATTGCGGCCCGTCAAGAATAGATGATTTTACCTCAGATCCCTCCAACCAAAACCAGCAACAGGAAATGACCACTGTTGCAAACTTCAGTTTGGGGGGGAAAGGGGAAGTGGAAGACCAAAACAAGAAAAACAGGCCTCTGGACACTGGTTCTTTCTTCCAAGATTTTAACAGGAGACTCTGTAAATTAAGCACAACATATTACCTTCCCTTCTAACTGCTAGACACCTTAAAACTCTTTTTTCTTTAACTTACTTATTCACCTCTTACCTGTGTCTTATCAAAGGCTAGCCCTTCTCTATTCTGTTTTGTCTGGAAATGATTAATATACTCTCTGATTCACTGGAAGAACTCAGCCTGCAGTTGTCTTTTCTTTAAAAAAAAAAATTTGAAAATGAGTTATTGTGAAACTCAGCCAGCTAAAGTCCGTTCTTAGTGAATGTTCTTCCTTCTTTGAGTATTTAGAATATTATTTCTTCTGGTATCCTTTCCTCAGAAATCATAGATAGTAATCTCTTTTCATATTTAGCGCGATGTCCTCATTTAGTAACACTGAACTTAATATGTTACTGTTAGACCTGTCGGCCCTTTGGGTGGTCCCTCCTATTATTTATTTATTTTTGTTCCCTTTCTGCCTCCTAACCTTTGTTTTTTTTATGTCCACTGGAATTTTTAGGTGTTGTCCTAGGGGTTAGGTACTCCTTGACCCTATAATTATTTTAGACCTAAGCGACCCTCATTATGTTGAAAATGTAGAAACACAAAATGGTGGCTTGTAACTGCCACAACTGATCACCTCAGGCAATGGACCCATAACATAGGGACACCCTAGAACCTTCCAGCTGGTTCCAGTAGCCTGAGGCTAGCCTATTAAAGGCCAGTATCAGGGCAGCCATTTTGAGGGACCAGAGAGCTTGAGAAGAACTTGGTGAGGAGTGAAGCGTTAGCGTGGGGAGGAAGGCGCACTGTTAGTGAATAGATCGTCCCTTGGGCCGGCTGCGCTACTTGTTGACGTGCCCCCTACCTATTGACTAAGCCCTGCCTTGGTTCAATCGCCACTAGTTCTCCGAACCTGACAGTGCCTAAGAGGAATGACCCCAAAGCGCTGGTGGAGAACTGTAAGAAGCTAGCTGGGGAATACCATTGGGAGAAGAGACTGACTGGTGGCTCCCTTTCTCTCGTGACCCAACCAGAAATACCTTCAAAGAGCAAGGAAGAGGGGGAAAGGAAATTGGCAAAGTCTCTGTTACTGTCCCCAGCGCTTTCTGAGGCCAAAAGTCCACGAAGCGAGTCCTACCTGAACGCGGCTGTTAGCCGGAGTACCTGCTTCTAGATTTCCGCCACTTAATTACGGGCCCCCGCTGAGGAGATTCCGCGGGGAGGGCCCGGAGGTCATCAGCAGGGCGGCACGTTGGTGGAGGTAGAGCAGCGGAAGCCAGCAGGTGCTGACGTGTGGGTGCCGAGAGAAGGAGGCGGGGTTCGGAAGAGGCTGTTCCACGAAAGCACCCTCCCTCTCTTCCGACAGAGCGGTGGGAAGCGTCAGGGGAGAGGTGAGGAAGTTCCGGCCTGGTACGCTGCGAGGAACCTGCAGCGCTGGGGCCGGGAATCATCGATGAACAGCTGCGACGTGTTCAGTGAAGGTCGCGCTATCGAGTGAGCTGACCGGGACGATCTTTTCAGAACCCGGTAAGATCGTGGAGAGAAGTGCGGGGCCCAGGGGCTAAGTGGGCCTCGTGGCTGCCTCAAGAGGGGTAGCGGGAGGGGAGAGTCAGAATTTCCCGGCCTTCCAACAAAAGTAACCTAACTGACAGCAACCGGTGGCTCTATATTGACAGCAAGGCTTGGGACAATCTCCGCTTGCTACCCTGCGCTATTAACATTACCTCAGAAAAGCGCAACTTAGGGTTTTCAGTACTATCTCAGTATCGTGAGGTTATCTGTTTTGAAGCAATTCCTGTAGGAAGTTGATTTATCGCCAAGATAACAGGGCTGTGCTAGGAATAGGAAAACCTTGGTCGGGAAGGGATTCTTTTCCTCAGAGTTGTTTAAGAGCCTAGGAATGTCACTGGAACAATCTGTCGAATCATTGGGGGTATAAATCCAACAATATGGCTGGATGAACTGACAAAATATCTTGCTTGTTTGAGTTCAGATACCCCTCTGTGAACCTCAGTACTAGTGGTCTAATTGTTGAATGGTTACTGGAAATCTGTATTTTACTTCCAATAATAACATTGAACCCTCGTGGGTAAAGTACAGTCGCGTATGACTGCAAGGAACCTTTATGTTTGCTAATTACCTCAACTAAAGTTGTGTATTACTTATTGCTTATATTAATGCTAAAATGTCAATGTGCACATGCTAACAATCTAAGGTAGAGTTAATCTATGAAACACTGCTAAGAAACAAAAAGAAAACTACGAAGAGATTTTATAAAACAGCCCGTATTTTTCTAAACTGGTGTAGTGTCATTTTTGAATGGATGGACGCTGAGTTACTGTAAGGGTGCGACGCAAGCTTAACACTTTTGCCTTTGGGTTAGACCTTCCTACTCTGTGCCAGGCTACCCTATGTGGTCTGGTGACCCCAGGTCCAACAGTTAATGTAGCAGTCTTTTCCTTAACCTCGCAGTTCCTTAACCTGTTCTTTCTCAGTCTCTGAACTACCTCTAATTGTCTCTGGATTTACTAACAAGTTCCGTCTTCAAAAGATATTCACTCGCAAGTTCTTCTTGGAACTAATCATGGACGCAACGAGTGATTGCTTAAAAAAAAATTAGACACGGTTTCTTGAATATCTTGACAGAAGTTGCTCCCAGAATCACCCGATCCTTCACTCTACCGAATCCTGGGTTCAGGCGATATTCCGGTAAATGCTCTCACAAGGATTTTTCAATCAAGTCGGGTGCGGGAAAACAAATTCATGAAGGTTGGAGTCACTTTCAAGATCACATACGCACACAAATCTGTTACTTCCCTTAATAGAAAGACAGGCAGCCGCAAGAATCAAAGTTCTCAGTGGAAACTGAGGGCTTGACACGGAGCGCGAAGCTCCCGTCAGAATGTTTTCCACAGTTGAAGTGCGCCACGCGAGAGTCGCGCAGGCGCATCACCAATTACCTTTGTTTCTGAGGAAAACAACTAGACCGCGCACCACTACAGGAAGTGGGAGCCGGCCGGTCTTTTCCAAAAATGGCAGAACATCGCAATACATGCAATACAGAACGAAGGGAAGATCTCCAACATGGATTCTTTCTTTTCCAGCATGGATATTTCCTATTAGGCAATTTAATAGAGGCAAAGGCATCTTTCTTGTGAACTCCACTTGAGTCTTCATAGGGGTTCCTGTTAGCATGTCCAAGTACTCACCTTTTCAAATTCTTTCTTTAGTTGAACAGTGTAAACTCCTTGAGAAGGGGTGGGAACCCAAATGCCACTGGCACTGCATGCGCCACACTGCCTGATTGTGAAGTGCCACCACTGACCCCTGTGGTACCTGAATGGTCAATACAGACACCCAGCTGTTTCTGCAGGCGTGCTTCCTACTCCTGCCGGCCCTTGCATACCTGGGTTCGCCTACACTGTCCAAATGGGGAACCAGCCTCCTGGCCTTTTCAACATTGTTGCCTTCAGCTACACCTGCCTACGAACCCCACATGAGTGGTGCAGACAACATTCTTACCTTCGATAGCCAAGGCAACACACTAGCTAAGTCTGCGACTAAGTCCGGTTGCCCAGCTCCACCTGATGGCAAGACCTCAATCTCCATGCAACTATTGCCATTCTGAACTTTGCTGTTGTGCACCGCAGACACTATCACTGCGGACAAACTACTCTGATCTGACAACACATAGAGACCAACCTGGGTCAGAACATAAGAAGAAAAAGTGAAAGGAGTGTGGAATGTTTTAGTTGTAAATAACATGAGGTTTACTAAAACCTTCAAATGAGCCGGGTGTGGAGGGAGAGTGTGAGAAAGAAAGTGCTAGTGAGGTTAAAACTAACTACCAGGTATGTTAAAAATCAATTTTAATGGAACATCCAGGGGTCAGGGTTAAAAATGGTTAAAGCCTCATGCCTGGAGAATTCAACCTCTCATGGTCGTATGTGATCATAGGGTCGACATGTTTCAGCTGTGGTGCCCTCCGTAGAGGTGCTGTGGCTCTCTTCAGGACCAAATGAGAGTTTTGTGAAAAAGTAACACTAGACCAAATCAGGTCGGTGTTTAAAGGATACAATGACTGACGGATTGGACGTCAATCGTAATTAACTGATGTTCAGCAGTGCTCCTATAAATCAAAAATTGTGTTTAATGACAAGCATGAAAAGCAACATAGTTACACTCCTTAATTAAGGTGCCAAATCAATACAATCTGTGAATAATGCAATGACTACGTATGTACAAATATGAAAAGATTATTAAGGCGTAACTATCATTTGAGGGAAACTAATGGCAACTCGGCCTCGGCGCACTCAAGGAGGGTTCCAAAAAACCTAAAAAGGGGTTAGAGGAGGGGGCAAGTGTGGCTGTGAATCACAATCATAAGTGCATACTAAATAAAAACAGTTGACTCAGTTTTGTCAAAATGAAAACATGTACAAATATATTGGCTACTGAAAGCACTGTTAAAAAATACATACATTATGATGCATAGTGAAGAGGTAAGAAGCATACTGGGGACAAAAACCAACCTGGTTCATCAAAACAGGAGCAGAGCAACAAACTGGCAAATACCCATAAGGCATGTGCCAGGGAGCATTAAAGTGAAAAATGCGGGTGAAAATGAGGGAGTGTCGCAAGGATGCAACACTACCCGGGCACCAAAAATGCTGAAGAACAGGGGGGGGGAAGGATTTGTACTGGTGAGAGCATTCATAGTGGGTGCACACCACTAAACAATGACCGTACCAAAAGTGCCAACAGAGCACTGGAAAAGGTGTGTGGGAGGAGAATAGCCTCCCACTGGGCCCCACAAGGAAGGAACACCTAATGACAGGAAGTGAGGGCAGACCGTAAGGGCTACATGCCACTCGCAGACAAATTAGTGAAGAGAGACTGCGGGACACAGGGGATGCCACTCGCAAAATAAGAGAATGAGTGGGAGATTATCAGGCTGTGCCCTGCATCAGGAAGAAATGACCTACCCAACCACAGCCTAGCAGCCAAATTGAATGCGACTTCTGGCCGCATTGCGAAGCACGGGGGCTGGAGTGGCATAATCACAAAATAAAATAAAAGCAGCTCCGGGAGGACAAGTACTGCCCGTCCGGAGCCTTGGAAACTGGGAGAAGGCACAACGTGATTACGGGAAGCGGTGGCCAACCGCCACTCGTGGACATAACAGGCAAACTGTGTAGAAGAGGGATAGAAGTCGGATTAGCCAGCCCTTACCTCTGCTAAGGAACAGCAGTGTTATGTCGCAACTGTGAGATAACAGCTGCGACTGTAAGGGCGCCCCAACACATACCTCCCAGTGGGGGAACCTGGTACTGCATCCCTGCTGTAACCGAGCTGTATGGTATGGTCCCGGTCACGTGATAGTGTGTTAATAACACGACCACCGCGGACGTGACATCAGAGGACGCGCGTACGCAGTAGCCATTACAAGCACAAAACCTGGCTCCGTTTGTTCATTAACGTGGGCCCCAATTCTCGATCCCTGGGTACGTCCCTACCCTTACCGAGATCTCCAGGGACAACATCACACTGGCGACGAGGGCGGGCATGTTCCCGCTGTGTTCCTGGTCTGGGGAAGCCGTGCGCGGTTTTTGACAGCCCCGCGGTGCTCGTTCCCCTGAGGTCCAGCTGCCGGCGCCCGACGTTGGCGAATTCTGCAGCGTATCAGGTCAGAAGCCTCTCCGCTGCTGAAGCAGGCACTGCGCTCCACACGCTGCAGCAGATCGCTTTGTCTCCATGGGAGCTAACGTTGCGCGTTCCGCGCCCGCACGGCTCGACAGACCGCGCACATGCGCTATGGCCCCCTTGGGAGAGGATGGCTTCGGAGGCCGCGCTGCGGCCTACACACACACGGCGCTGCGGCCCAGAAGTCCTGTGGTGCCTGCAAGTGAGCAGCCAGTTCAGACCTGACCCGGTAGCAGTGTCATCAGCCCATACCACGCTAAAGGACATCCTGCTATGCCTGCAAGTGCTGCGAGCAAACAGTCAGCCTAACCAATCAAAAGGGATTTGACCTGGCAGCAGTGTTATCAGCTTGATCCACGCTCTTTGTCCAGGAAGACAGCGCCCAGGGCCTGCAGAGCTCCGGTGCCAGAGGAGTTGCACCCTGTCACAAGGCGGAGGAGTGCTTCTGGTCTCCAGGAAGAATAATTGTCTTAGTGCAAATCCTCACCACAACACACTGCCCTGGTGAGTTTCACCATGTCCACCATCCCGCCAATTGAACCGTTTGTGGTAGAGGGACCTCCATCTGCCCAGGCTCCCAAATGGAAGGAGTGGGTGGAACGCCTCATCATATACTTTGAGGCCACGAAAGTCCACAAAGACCAGAAGAGGGCTATGTTACTCCACCTAGGAGGGAAGGACATTCATCGCATCACCAAGACGCTTGCAGAGGCGACGCCCAAGACTCACCACATCCTCATTAATGCGCTCACACTCTATTTCGAACCTATGGCCAACCAGGATTACGAACGCTTTATCTTCCGTCAGGCCAGACAACTGCCGACGAATCGCTTGACACATTCCATGCCCGACTCAAGAACTTGGCATCCACGTGTGGCTTTAGAGATGAGACGGAAGAAATCAGGGGGCAAATTATGCAAGGGTGTGCCTCGGCGAAGCTTCGCGAACGGGTCCTGGGAGAGTCAGGCAAGCCACTAACGGACATTCTAACCCTTGGGCGCATGAAAGAGTTGTCCAACGCCAGAGCAGCGCACATGGAGGCGGCACTGCAGTCGCAAGTCAAAGTGGAACCGGTGAACGCAGTCACGACGAGAGCGGCAGACCGTCGCAACAGGAAGCAGTCCACCAGCGGCTCACAGGGGACTCAACGATACTGAGGGTACTATGGAGGCCCACCTCACAAAGCAGCCGATTGTCCAGCGAAGGGCAAGAAATGCACTGGCTGCGGCCGGTTCAACCATTTTGAAAAGGTATGCCGCTCGAAGCAGTACAGAAAACCCAAGCCATCAATCAACTTTGTACCCGAGGGAGGTGGTGAACCAAGAGACATTTGACGACGACGAAGAGGAAGAAAAAGCGGTACACAAGGTGCACATGATCGGAGCCGTGTCGAGCCGAAGCAGGCGGCTGCCCCAATGCCGTATTCAGGTAGGAGCACAAGATTTCACGGTAGTCATGAACACAGGGGCCACCATAAAAATAATGGCAGCCGCTCTCTACAAATCCATGCACCCGGCAACCAATCTATAGCCCACCAAAACCACTGTCTTCGCTTATGGGCAGGACAAGCCACTGGAAATGAGAGGAAAGTTCAAGACCAAGGTGACCCATGAGAACAGGTCGGTCACCACCATGGTGTATGTCACCAAGGATGGACAAGCCATGCTTCTGGGATGTCGAGCAGCAGAGGACCTAGGGATTGTGTCGGTCGCATTCGGAATCCACTGAGAATCGGTCCAGCACATACTCACTGAGTTTGCGTCGGTCTTCGAGGGGGATCGCAAAGTATAGAAGTAAGGAAATACACCTCCATATTGACCACACGGTTTAGCCCGTAGCTCTGCGACACCGACGCGTGGCCTTTCATCTACGCCCATTAGTGGAGCAGAAACTGCTCAAGATGGAGCAGGTGGGCATAATCAAAAAGGTGTCTGGCCCCACGCCTTGGATCTCCCCAATAGTCATTGCCCGAAAACCGAAGCAACCAGGGGCCGTTAGAATATGTGTCGACATGAGATTGCCCAATGCAGCCATTAAAAGAGAGTGACATATTACCCTGACCATTGATGATTTGATCGGAGAGATGTCGGGGGCGTGCTGGTCGGGGTACCACCAGCTGGTCCTAGATCAGGCATCTAGGAATATTACGACATTTTCCACTCATGTAGGATTCCGTAGATACACCAGTTTAAGGTTCGCGATGTCTAGTGCCACGGAAGTGTTCCAGAATGTAATCCACGAGCTGATCATGGACATTCCAGGAGGAAGCAACGTGAGTGATGATATCAAGGTACTTGCCAAATCCATCCCGGAGCACAACTCCCGCCTAGTGCAAGTTCTCAAGAGAATCAGAGATGCTGGACTAACATTGCACAGAGAGAAATGCGAATTCCTGAAAAATAAATTGCAGTTTTCTGATACACCTTCTCGGCTGAGGGGGTGATTCCTGACCCAGAAGCGGTCAGAGATATCAAGAATGCACCTGCCCCGGTCAATGTTATAGAAGTCCGCAGTTTTTTTGGCATGGTGAATTACTGCGAGCGCTTTAGGGACCTCATGGCCCTCACCCAGTCCCTGAGGGATCTCACCAAGGACTCAGTCCCATGGGTGTGGGGTGAACCAAAGGCCAAGGCCTTCCAGGACATTAAAGATGCCCTATCCGCCACCACCACCCTGGCGTTGTTTGACCCACAGAAGCTCACGCTGGTTGCGGTAGACGCCGGCCCAAAGGGACTGGGCGCAGTGCTCATGCAACACCGCACTGCTAAAGAAGACTGGGCCCCGGTGGCTTTCACTAGCCGCTTGCTCACTGACACCGAGCAAAGGTACTCACATATTGAAAAGGAAGCCTTTGCCATTCACTGGGGGTGTTGCCACTTCCATCTCTACGTATACGGCAAGCCATTCGTGGTAGCCACTGACCACAAGCCCCTTCTGCCTCTTTTCTCCAGGACCTCTTGGCAACCACCGCAGAGGATAGAAAAATAGATGCTGCAGAACTACAATTGTCGAATTGAATATCAGCCTGGGAGCCGCAATCCCGCGGATTATCTGTCGAGACATCCTAGGAAGGCTACAGCCCAAGAAGAGGAAGATGCCGCAGACACGGAGGAATATGTCCGATGCATCACGGAAAGGTCATGTCCTATTCCCCTCTCAATGGACAACCTGAAAAGTGAAACTGACATGGATGAGTGCCTACAAAGAGCCAAGCAGGTGGTGAAGCATGGCAACTGGCAAAAGCCAGGAAAGAATGGAAAATACTCACCGTGGAAGCCTGTCGAATACTGGAGAGTCTGTATCACGTCCGTGAAGAATTGACCAAAGACACCACTGGATGTCTCATGCGAGGACACCGGCTGTTAATTCCCTCCTCATTGACCGCCAGGGTCATTCAACTGGCCCTTAGTGGGCATCAAGGGATGGTTAAAACTAAGTTGCGGCTGCAAACCAAAGCGTAGTTTCCCCTTAATGGACAAGTTCGTGGAGGCTGCTGTTGGTGAGTTTCAGTGCTGCCAGGTGACTGAAGGAAGTCCTAAACGCGCTCCTGTGTTCACAGAGCCAAGGCCCCCGCAACCTTGGGCGAGCGTCAGTCTCGATTTTGGAAGCCTGCCGGATGGGAGACATACCTTCGTGGCCATTGATGATTACTCTAAATATCCGGAGATTGAGATTGTCAACGCACTTAGTGCCGCTGAGATAATTCCGAAGTTAGAAAAGGTGATAGCGATGCACAGCATTTTTCAAGAACTTAAAACCGAAAATGGACCTCCTTTTCAAGGCCAGGAGTTAGAAACCTAGCTAGCCTCACAGGGCATCAAACATTGGCAGATCACCCCTCGCTGGCCGCAAGCCAACGGGGAGGTGGAACGGTCCATGCGGACCTTGAACAAGGTCATCCACATAGCACACAAACGTCACCAGCCCATGGAACTAGCTCTGTTCATGTTCCTCAATTAATCAATCAAATCATATGTAAAGCGCACTACTTACCCGTGAGGGTCTCAAGGCGCTGGGGGGTGGGGGACGATGTTACTACTCGAAAAGCCAGGTCTTGAGTCTTCTGAAGGTCAGCAGGTCTTGGGTCTGCCGTAGGTGGATGGGGTGAGTGTTCCAGGTCTTGGCGGCGAGGTGGGAGAACGATCTGGTGCCGGAAGTCACTCTTCGGATGCAGGGGACTGTGGCGAGGGCGAGGTCGGTGGACCAGAGCTGGCGGGTGGGAGTGTAGAAGAGTCGTCTGTTGAGGTAAGCTGGTCCGGTGCTGTGGAGTGCTTTGTGTGCATGGGTGAGGAGCTTTAAGGTTATCATCTTGTTGACGGGGAGCCAGTGCAGGTCTCTCAGGTGGGGTGGGATGTTGAGGATCAGGGATGCAGAGGCGATCTGGATGCGTTGAAGCCGTCTCAGGAGTTTGGCCGAGGCTCCTGCATAGAGGGCGTTTCCGTAGTCCAACCTGCTGCTGACGAGGGCCTGGGTGACCGTTCTTCTTGTTTCGGTAGGGATCCACTTGTAGACCCCGCAGAGCATGCGGAGGGTGTTGAAGCAGGAGGACGAGTCAGCGTTGACCTGCTTCATCACGGAGAGGGTGGAGTCGAGGGTGACCCTAGGTTGCATGCCTGGTCGGTGGGTGTTGGAGCTGTTCCCAGTGCGGTCGGCCACCAGGAGTCGTCCCAGGCCGAAGGGGTGAATCCGACGATGAGGACCTCCGTCTTGTCCGAGTTCAGCTTCAGTCGGCTGTTGCTCATCCATTCGGCGACGGCCTTCATTCCTTCTTGGAGGTTGGTTTTGGCGGTGTGGGGGTCCTTGGTGAGGGAGAGGATCAGCTGGGTGTCATTGGCACAGGAGATGATGTTGAGGTCGTGCAGTCGGGTAACGTGGGCGAGCTGTGCCATGTAGATGTTAAACAGCGTTGGGCTGAGGGATGAGCCCTGGAGTACACCGCAGATGATTTCGGTGGCTTCGGAGCAGAAGGTGGGGAGGCGGACGCTCTGTGTTCTGCCGGAAAGGACGGAGGTGGTCCAGTCCAGGCCCTTCTCTTGGAGCCCGGTGTCGTGGAGGCGTGTTCGTAGTGTGCGGTGGCAGACCGTGTCGAAAGTGGCTGACATGTCCAGGAGGATGAGGGTTGCGGTTTCTGCGTTGTCTAGCAGGGTCCTGATGTCATCAGTGGCGGTGATGAAGGCAGTTTTGGTGCTGTGGTTGCTTCGGAACCCGGACTGGGAAGGGTCCAGAATGCTGTTCTCTTCGAGGTAGCGGGTCAGTTTTTTGTTGACGATCTTCTCGATGACCTTCGCCGGGAACGGGAGCAGGGAGATGGGCCGGAAGTTCTTGAGGTCCGCCTTGGGTTTCTTGAGTAAGGCGTTGATCTCGGCGTACTTCCAGCTCACCGGGAAGGTTGCTGTCTCAAAGGAGATGTTGATGACTTTCCGGAGGTGGGGTGCGATGGCTGTGCTGGCTTTGTTGAAGATGTGGTGTGGGCATGGGTCTGACGGAGATCCGGAGTAGATGGTGTTCATGATCTTGATGGTGTCATCGTCATTGATGTTGGTCCAGGAGAGCAGGCGGTTGGTGCGGATGGTTGTCGTGGGGGTGGAGGTCTCAGTGGTTGTCGGGGTGGTCGTGGCATTGAAGCTGTCGTGGATGTCTGCGATCTTGCCGTGGAAGAAGGTGGCCAGCGAGTTGCACAGGTCTTGTGAGGGTGGGATGTTGTTGGTGTTTGAGAGTTTGTTTAAATTTTTTTCTTTTTTTTCCAAATACAGTACAAAACATTTCATAATTTCAAATCAATAGCATTAGTACAGTGTACATATCATAGATAATCACAGTGCAAAGATCACATTGTCGCAAAGCTTAATATCATATGTATTAAAAAGACAAATGGTTCTGTTGGGTAGCAGAATACATTACTTCGAGGAAAGGCAATATTAGCTCATGACACAATACACAAATTATATTCAATCAAATTCAATGAAACCTCTCTGAAAACAACTGAAATTCACAGCTTTTATGCATAAAAAGTCACAATTACGACATAGCGGAATTACTTCATTCGGTATGCGTTTCAATAAATGCTAAAAACAGGTGAGAAGTGACTGTTGGTGAACAAAAGTGAGTGATACAATGTTATTCAGTGACACTTATATACAACTTTATACAATATTGTACACAAGGGGGGGGGGGAAGGTGGGATGTTGTTGATTTTTAGGTCAGAGTTCTGAGTTAGTACTCTAAGGAAGCAGATGGTTACTGTGCCCGTTCCTGGAGGTTGCTTGACCAAAATAGTACGTCGACGTTTCGACCCTAATGTGCCCCAGTTGGTGGTCACGACGGGTCTTTATCAAGACAGAGGTGGGGCGGGTGGGGGACAGGTGGAGCTGGACTCACAGGCGGAAATGTCACACCCTGGAGGAAAGCCGGAAGGTCAATCCTAAATCAAATGTGATGTACGCTTTCACTGCAATAGCCGAACGCCGTCTGGTCTGTCATGCAGGAACTCAATCCGATTGAGTCCAGCTCCACCTGTCCCCCCCCCGCCCCACCTCTGTCTTGATAAAGACCCGTCGTGACCACCAACTGGGGCACATTAGGGTCGAAACGTCGACGTACTATTTTGGTCAAGCAACCTCCAGGAACGGGCACAGTAACCATCTGCTTCCTTGGAGTACTAACTCAGAACTCTGACCTAAAAATCAACAACATCCCACCTTTCCCCCCCCCCTTGTGTACAATATTGTATAAAGTTGTATATAAGTGTCACTGAATAACATTGTATCACTCACTTTTGTTCACCAACAGTCACTTCTCACCTGTTTTTAGCATTTATTGAAAAGCATACCGAATGAAGTAATTCCGCTATGTCGTAATTGTGACTTTTTATGCATAAAAGCTGTGAATTTCAGTTGTTTTCAGAGAGGTTTAATTGAATTTGATTGAATATAATTTGTGTATTGTGTCATGAGCTAATATTGCCTTTCCTCGAAGTAATGTATTCTGCTACCCAACAGAACCATTTGTCTTTTTAATCATACTTACCCAGGTTCTGAGGGACACAGGGTTCCCCCCTTTTTTTGTGAAACTAATATCATATGTAGTCACATTTACAGACATGACATTTTCAGGCAGTTATATATACAGCAAGGGTGAGCAGAGTAGCAATATAAATATAGTACAGACATTAAATATCTGAGTGTGACAGCAGGTAGGATGTGAGCTGTCCAATGTCACAGGGCCTAGAAGCAGTTGGTAACTCCTCTGCGTCGCATAGGAGCTGGTCACGACAATACGTCAAATCCTGCAGCCATAGTTTGGACGTAGGTGCAATTGTACTCTCTCAACAAATAGAAATTCTGCGCATCGCTATGAGCAATGCTATAGACACAAATGTTTTACTGAAAGGTTTTACTTGAGCCCCAATCCCCAGCAGGCATAGCTTCGGGTGACATTCGAGAGTTTCATCAATCATGAAGCACAGTATTTGAACGACTGAGCCTCAATATTCAAGTATTTTAGGACATTCCCAAGTTAGATGGTAAAATCCGGCCCCAGGCGCATCACAACGTCTACAGGCGTCAGTTGGCCGGAGCCCAAATTTATAAAGCTGTGTGGGAGCGTAATACAGCTGATGTAGGTACTTAAAATGCACCAGCCGTAGATTGCCATTCGCCGGCAAACGGCCCGTCAGGCAGCAGCTGTCGAGCCAGTCGTCTTCAGAGAGCGGTTCTGGCAGCACAGCATTCCAGTTATCTAGTGGAGCTGCACCCACAGGAGCCAAGTCACGCTGGGAAGCTCTATAGAGTTTTGTGATTATTTTGGTTTTGGATGTAGTAGTGTATAAAAGTTGCAGCGCCTCAAGAGTCGGCGGCTCAGAAGGGAAATGCGGATTAGGCGCACACATTGCTGAGCGCAACCTGGTATAAACAAATATCTGCATGGTGGAGGGTTCACCCCAGGCGGCCAGGCCTTCTAGTGTTAGGAATTGACCACCAGGGTCCGCGTCCGCCATGACGGACAGTTCCATCTCTGCAAGTGTCTTCAATGTACCAGCCTCCTGGGTGACCGAGATCTTTGAATGATGTTGCAGTGGCATGTTAGGAGCATATAACAGTAGTTTTACGCGCACGCCGCCCTAGATCCCTCCAGGGTCAAGACGTAATTTGTACCGTGTCGAATTCCCCTTTCTCATACACCGTGTGCGTGTTCACTATCATGGCTTTAAGTGGTATGGGATGTACCGCACCCGCCTCCACCGCCACATGTGGAATATATGCCGGGTCATGTTGCCAGTAGTAGGCGAATTGCACTTGCGTACTGAGGTAAAAAGATGGAGGTCCGGTGCCGCAAACCCACCCTGTTCATACGGCAGCGTGAGCGTCTCTCCCACTTGAGCCGAGGTTGCTTTCCCCCCCAGGCCAGCGTGACCAGAATTGAGCGAAGAGTGTCAAAGAAGTGTTGTGTTAGGTTTACATGTACATTTAAAAAAAGATATAAAAATCGTGGTAGTACTACCATTTTCATCAGGGCTATACGGTCAGCGAATGATAGAGGCAGTTTGATCCACCGATTAACCTGGTCCGTTCCCGAACATATAGCACCATGTCATCTGCGTACATGGAGACAGCTAGCGGGCGTTGAAAAAACCGCAAGGCCGAGGCGCATGTCGCTGTCCCAGTATACATGCCAAGGGCTCCAGCACAATCGTGAATAGCAGTGGCGAGAGTGGGCAGCCCTGTCGCGTGCCGCGGTGAATAGAAAACCTTTCCGATAGTTGCGCATTATTTCTAACCCGGGCTTCAGGCCTAGTATACAACAATTTAATCCAGTTCGTAAATACAAACGGGACACCCATACGGTGGAGGACTGCAATCATGTAGGACCAGGAGATCGAATTGAACGCTTTTGCAGCGTTGAGCAACACTGCCACCGCTGGTAATGTGGGCTTCAATACATGCCTCACCGCAAAGATGGTGCGCAAATTGTGAGATGTGGATCGAGTGGGAATAAAACCCGATTGGTCCGGTAGCACCATAACCGGAAGGAGCAGTTGAATCCTTGTGGCCAAGACCTTCGCCAACATTTTGACATCCGTGTTTATGATAGATAGCGGGCGATACGAGTCCCATTTATTAGGTGGCTTATCGGGTTTCAGAAGGGCAACCATCAGCGCCTCGCGCAGGGTCGGCGGCTAACATTGGGCATTGTATGCCTCCTCATAGAGTTGAAGCAGGCAAGGGGCTAGCTGTTCAACATACTCTTTATAAAATTCGGCCGGCAGGCCATCAGTGCCCGCAGCTTTCCTGTTAGGCAGGCCGACTATGCCATCCCGTATCTCACCCAATGTGAGCTGGTGCATCAAAAAGTCTTGTTGTCCCCGCGAAAGCCACACTAAAGTTACATCATCAAGATATTGATCCAGTTCAGTAGCGCTAACTGTAGGCCGGTGGGCATACATCTTATTTTAATAGTCAGTAAACGCATGCAAAATATGTGTTGAGTCGTAATGGGTGTCGTTATCAACTGTGACTGACTGAACAACCTGTGCCCTGCGGTGCATGTCCATGATGCGGGTCGCAAGTGTCCTCCCCGACTGGCCCCCCTCACCATAGTACCGAGCTGTACTATGACGGGAGAGATGTTTAACTTCTTGGTCAGCTTTGTCATTGTATTTTACGATTTTTTCCTTGATGCTTGCTAATGTAGTAGGGCTGGGTCGGACACTATGTTGATGCTCCAGGTCTCGCAACTCCCGCTCCAGCTTAGTCATGGTGCACCGTAAAGATTTCAAAACCCCAGCCTGAAGGCCTATACATTTCCCCCCGGTTGGTCACCTTGAAGGCCTCCCACAATGTTTCCATAGTTTGGACCGACCCAGTATTAAACGAGAAGTAGTCTGCTATAGCCGCACGGATACCTTCAGTAAAAACAGGATCAAGTAGTGAGGAGGATTGTAAGCGCCATTGAAAGGGAGGTGGAGCGCAGGAGGGGAGTGTCATGTCCACAGCTACAGGGGAGTGATCGGACAAGGTTCTGGGCAAGTGTCGTATCTGTGTCACCCAGGTACAAATATCTTGCGTTCCCAGCCAGTAATCAATACATAACCAGGACTGTCGCGCATATGAGTGACATGTCCTTTCCCTGGCTTGTGGATGTCGTAGTCTCCAGATATCGGCGAGACCCAGTGCACACATTCCATCATGCACCGTGCTAGTAGCCCTACGGGGGGGAGAACTGCTGTTGACTGTCTATCCATTGTGGGATCCAGCACTACATTAAAATCACTGCCACAGATAACCGTCTCAGGGGAGAGATTATAAATTTTACTCCACAGGGCATCAAAAAAGGCAGGATCATCCATGTTCGGACCATATACATTTAAAATAGTCCAGCGTGTATTATACAGTGCACCCTGCACAATTATATTATATTATATATTATATTACATCAGCGTCTTCCTCAACATGTGTGGGCACAAAGGGAACATTTTCTTTTTACCAAAATCATACCCCCCCAGCATACGATGAATACGATGCAGCCAGACCTTATCCTAACCCACCTGGTGGCAATGCGCGAGACTGCCTGCCTCGTGAGGTGCGTCTCCTGTAACAGGGCGATCTGCACATGGTGCCTGTCCAGATAGGCCAGCACCTTCTTGGCGTTGTTAAGCCCCCTGACATTCCAGCTCACCCAAGAAAGATTAGACCGATTTATGTTAGCCATTCCCATATAATCTGGGTTGTAAAAGTTGCAACGCTTTTGATTCTATACGTGACATACCATTCAGTACTCATGAATGCATCCTGTACAGTACCATTATGCTGAAAAAGAGTTCCTCAACCACCCCTCCTCCCCACACCGGCCTTTAAAACTAACCGCCTGCATCCCCAAGTGTTAACAGAACACGAAAAAAAACATTGAGATTCGATAATGCGTAGCATGGCAGGATTAAGGAAATACAGAACGCCAAAAAAGGCGCCATAGTGGCACCAACACAGAGCCAAAACTTTGTGGGGAATTCCCATTTTGTGGGTCGCTAGTAGCCCTTGGCCCCCTGCACATTCAGGGTGGGTCAAGCCAGAATGAGAATGGCTAACCAACTCATGGCTATGTAGTTGATATGAAGTAGTTCCAGTAACTACCTGGTGCTAGCTCAGCAGTGGGTTCGCAGTACCCTACTAAACCAATGACTGTACCTACATACTATAAGGGCACCATACATAGCATAGCATATGCGAAAATGAAAAAACAATCCAAACAGTGTAAGCAATAGTTCGACATATAAAGCCTGATAACAAAACTACATGCAGTGTGCCAGCAAGGAATAGAGGCAATAGACAGCTAAAAGTAGAGTCAGATTAATCTCACGTGCTCATCCCTCAGAGTCAGTGTCCATTCTTCTCTCGTCATGATTCTTGTCGCTCCAGCCGTCGGGTATATTGCAGTGCCTTCTTTGGCGTTGTGAACATTTGTGTCTTCCCATCATGTTGTATCCGTAGACGGGAGGGCTAGAGCATAGTGTAGGGGATTTGGAGAGATTGCAGTTTTTTCTTAACAGATTGAAACTCTCGATGAGCTTGCTGCACTGCGACAGTAAAATCCGGGAACAATTCTTTTTTTTTATAAAATTTTTATTTTCATTTTCAGAGGGAAAAAAAAAACATTACACAGATGAAATTCACCAAGGTGCAATAAAATTCCCTCGAGGAGAACCAGTCCGGTAGCAGAACTGCATAAATGCCGGATCCACAATAACATAGGCAAATGTCCGGCATTGGCTAGTGTCCATGGCTGCCACGTCCATATTACGGCCGTACTAAACAGCCGGCCATAGGTCCTCGCTAGGTACCTTGGTGAACCATAACCCGATAAACAGAACAACCCCCCCTCCCACCCCTCCCCCCAAGGTGGCGACTCAATCAATCAAAACACTTCCAAACAACCAAGTTACACCTGAAACAAATGGAGTGACCTCAAGGATGCTGGGCAGACAGCTGACGGCAAGCCCTTAGACAGGAAATTCACCAATGGGCCCCATTGGAATTGGAAGTTCTTAAAATTACCAAGGAAAATGTCCGCCATTCTCTCCAAACTCAAGAGTTTCCACAGCCGGGCGTGCCACAGTGAGATGGCCGGTGCATCTTTTTGTTTCCAGGCAGCAGCCAATGTAATCTTGGCAGCACCCAGGCAAAGCCACAAAATCTTCTTGTCCGCCCTGGTTTGGTGCTCCAGACCGGGTTCTCGGAGGCCTAACAGGACGGAGGCCATCGAGTCCTCTATAGGATACTGCAGAATATCCCTAATATGCGAAAGGATTTCTTCCCAATAAGGCCGAATCACTGGGCAGTCCCACCAGATGTGGCGAAAGTCCCCAAGAAACCCACAGCCCCTCCAACATTTATCGGAAGTGGCCGGATAGAAGCGATGTAGCCTGGTCGGGCATAAATACCACTGCATAAGAGTCTTGAGGTGGGCTTCCCTGAGGTGAAGCGAGTGATTAAACTTCGCGACATCCCTCCACAAAGCCGACCATTCATTGTCTGAGATATCCCGCCCTAGCATCTCTTCCCATTGGCCCATATAACGAGGCCTAGGCGAGATCGCCGATTTAAGCAAAAGCTGGTACAGAAAGGAGATGACCCCCTTCATTGTCGACGTCCGCAGCAGGAAAGCCTCGAATGGAGAATGCGGTCTCGTGGCCGCCTCCAGTACCCCCGGGGACGTGGCCCAATGGAGCAATTGCGCATGACGGTATTGGTCATTCTGGGGAACCCCATAGTCCCTCACGCAATTAGCAAAAGTGAGGGGAACCGGACCATGGAACAGGTGGGTCAAAGCCCTACATCCTCCCTCCCTCCAGGCATCGAAGTTCCCGTCCCGCTGCGCCGGCGGGAAGGCCGGATTGTAATGTAAGGGTGTGAAGGGTGAGGGGAACGTAGTCCAACGCTCGTCCCCAGCGAGTGTGTCCCATACCTTCAGGACAGTACTCGTAGGAGTACTTAAATATGCGTTCAAAGGGCGGTCCTTCTTGGGTTTCCAAGCCAAATCCCACACTGACCTCCCCGCCACACTCCGGTCCATGTGCAGCCAATGCTTCTCCGATTGTTGCTGCGACCACTCCACCAATATCCTCAACTGCGCCGCTTTATAATAAAGCTGGACATCAGGAAGACCCACACCGCCCTCAGACCGCGGTCTACGTAGTAGTGCAAAGGACAAGCGCGATCGGCCACCCTGCCACACAAATCGCAATATCTGCGTCCTAAGGCGCCGAAGATAGTCGCCGTCCAAAGAGATGGGTAAAGCCTGAAATAAATATAAATATTTAGGAAGAAGAACCATCTTTACAGCATGGATCCTGCCCAACCAGGACAAAAATTTAGGCTTCCACCTGTCCAATTCGGCTTGAGTCTTGGCCAATAAAGAGGGGAAATTTGCCGCGAATAATTTGCCCACAGTAGGAGTCAAGTGGACCCCCAAGTAGACAATCGAAGCAGCAGCCCAGGCTAAGGGTGTCAGAGTGCGCACTCGTTCCACTTCAACCGGCGAGAGAGTAAGATTCAGGATGTATGACTTGTTGTAGTTAACCTTGAAGCCGGCCACCGCTTCATAGGACAGCAGGGCCTCCCTAACACAAGGCAGCGAACGTTCCGGGTCCGCCACGGACAGAAGGACGTCGTCCGCGAAGAGCGTGATTTTGTGTTGCTCTCCCGTGAACGGAATGCCCTGAATGCCCGCATGTTCCCTCACCGCCACCGCCAAGGGCTCTATACTCAACGCAAACAGAAGCGGGGACAGGGGACAACCCTGCCTAGTGCCTCTGGTATGCGGGAAAAAGGCTGACAGGTGACCATTAACTCCCACTCGAGATCTAGGGCTGCAGAAGTTGGCTTTCACCATGGTAATGAACTTCTCCGAAAAGCCAAAAGCCACCATCGTACGAAACAGGAAGCGCCAGTCCACCCGGTCGAACGCCTTTTCGGCATCCAGCCCCACCAGGACAGCCGGAATGCGAAACCGGTCCGCCTTTTCAATGAGATGCACTACTCTGCGCGTATTGTCGTGAGTTTGACGCCCCTTGATAAACCCGGACTGGTCTGGGTGTATAATCGCTGGGAGCAGATCCTGCAGTCTATGCGCCAAGATCGCCGAGTACAATTTCGCATCCAAGTTAAGGAGCGCTATGGGGCGATACGAGGCACACTGAGTGTGGTCTTTCCCCGGCTTCGGCAGAACCGTTATAACCGCCTCGGCCAGGGAACCCTCCGAAGAGCCAGACTCAGCCATGCTATTAAAAAGAGTCACCAAGAAATCCCAAAGTTCAGATGCGAATGTCTTGTAAAAGACGGCAGTATATCCGTCAGGCCCAGGGGCCTTATGCAGTTTCAAATTCTTAATAGCCCCAAGGACTTCCTCCCTGGTAATCGGAGCCGCCAAGACGTCATTCCACTCACTGGACACCTGTGGAAGGGCCAAGCGCTGCAGATACTGCTCCTGGGCTCTCGCATCTAACTCAACTCCAGTGTAAAGATGCGCATAAAAGCGGCCAAAAACCGCAGCCTTGTCCACATCCCGGTGATGCAACCCTCCCGCAGCGTCCCGAATCCCCCCGATATACTCACGCTCCCGCCTATCCCGCAGTTGCCTAGCTAGATGCCTGCCCACCTTATTACCGCAGGAATAAGACTGCCTGCCCAACCTCAATAGTGTCAGCTCAGCTCTGTTGTTGTAGTGAGCTCTCAATTTCCCATGAATAGCGGTCAGAGGCCGGAGAGTGATTCTAGAGGGGTTTAGCTTGTGAGCCTGCTCAAGTTTCGACAGTTCGGTCTCCAGAGCCTCCCTGTCCCGGCGCGGCGCTTTATTAAGAGCCGCATTGAGGCCCAAGCAGGTGCCCCTGATGGACGCCTTCAGCGCATCCCAAGTGTTGGAGACCGAGGTGTCCGACACTGGGTTCAGCTCGAAAAATTCCCTGATGGCCTTACGGAGCGCCTTATTAGAGACATCATCCCGCACCACCGAAGCCGGGAAGTACCACTTCCGCTGCACATCACCAGAAGACGACCATCGAACGGTAAGCACCAACAGACTGTGGTCAGAGACCGAGAGTGGAAGAATGACGGAGTCAAGGACATCACCCCTAAGTGCCTGGCTAATAAAAATGTGGTCCAATCGGGAATAAGAATGATGGACATGCGAGAAAAAAGTGTAATCTCGGGTGGTAGAATGAAAAAAACGCCAGCTGTCCACCAGTCCTAGGTCACCCACCAACCGCTGCGAGGAGGGAGAAAACACCCCTGTATGAGTCCTATGGGAACGAGAGCTATCCACACTCGCGTCCCATACCAGGTTAAAGTCCCCCAAGAGGAACAGGTTCCCTTCCGCAAAATCACCCACCCGTTGCAACACACCTTGTAAAAATTGATTTTGACCAGCATTGGGGACATATACCACTACAAAAGTACAAAGCCTCCCACGGACCAGCCCCTTCACCATCAGCCAGCGTCCATCCTTATCACCACACACATCATGAGGTTGGAAATGCAGGGTAGAGCGAAATAAGAGAGCTACCCCCCTGTGCTTCGAGGACGCCGAGGACCTATAGATAATGGGAAATGCTTTATGGCGAAGGCGCATCTCGTCCTTACGCGCCAGGTGTGTCTCCTGGAGCCCCACCACATCCAACTGGTGGTCAGCTATGTACTTCCATACCTTCTGCCGCTTCTGTGGCGAGTTCAGGCCCTTAACGTTCCATGTCCCTATGCTAACAGGCATGGCGATCCCAGAGACCAGAACACTCCATAGACAGCACTGAAGCCCCCCCCCGCACAGTCATCCACCCGCCATGCAAAGGAAACAGTGACCAACGGCCCAAAGCCCCTTCCCAAGCCTCATCGGCCCAACCATCCGCCTCCCGTAGTCCTTCCACCAACGCAACCAGATCTGTACACGCCACCATCACTCCCCTCCAGACCCACCAGAAGTGCCACAACGCGCTCCAGTCGCCACCATCAGTACCCACCCCCACCCCCCCAACAGTCCACCCCCCCCTGAAAGAAAAAGGAACATCAATACAGTAAACGAAACAGAAACAGTGAACATGATACTCATCAGTCTCAGCTGTCCAAAGTTCGCGGAGATCCGACCACTCCGGGGACAGGGCAGGGAGACCATCTCGGTTCCTCCCAGGGTTATGGTCTGGGGAGTCTTCTCCAAAAGTACATCCATTCACCCAGACCAGGGGGCCCATGCCCTCTCCAGCGCCGATCCGTCATCACTCAATTCTCCATCATGCCGCACCAGAACTGGCCTGCGACACCGGCAGCGTCGCCGAAACTACTGAAGCCACTGCGTTCCCCCTTTCCTGCAGGCTGGAAGTGCGGTCCGGGCGCCCCCGAACTGGTGAGGGCCCCACTCTGTGCCAAGAGGAGGATCGACGTCGCCGCCGAGACGGGGAGGCATTCGACCCCTGGGACGGAGCAACATCATCCAAGCCTAAGAGATCCTTTGCCTCCTGAAGGGAGCGTGTCTGCACCAACCTATTCTGCCATCTGAAGATGATCCTGAAGGGATGACCCCAAGAATATGCGATGCTGCGCTCCCGCAGAAAGGAAGTCACCGGCCGAAAATCCCTCCTTTTTTGGAGCGTAGAAGCCGCCAAGTCCTGAAAAAGCTGAGGATGATGGTCCCTGAACTGCAGTGAAGTAATGGCCCTGGCTTTACGAAGGATTTGTTCCTTCACCCGAAAGTCATGGACACAGACAAGGATGTCCGGCGGCGGTCCCCCCCCTCTCCTGGGCAAACCAACGCGGTGGACTCTATCCATCTGGACATCCTTTACATCCTCGTCGTCCAAGATCTTCAGAAACAGTTCTTGTACATAGCCTCGCAGGTCTCCCGCCTCACCGTCCCAAGGCACCGCTTTAATACGTATGTTGTTCCGGCGGGAACGATTCTCTAGGTCTTCCGTGTGCGCCTGCAAGTCCAAATTCTGCTCCGTGAGACGGATGACATCCTGCTGAAGCATGTGCATATCATTGGCCGTGGTCAAATCATGGTCCTCTAGAGTCGCCACTCTCTCGCCAATCCCATCCACATCTCTCCTCACCTCACGGAGGTCAGACGCCAGCTGCGCCCGCAATTCGGAGATATCCTCCTTGATGGAAGCAAAAAGTTCGGTCATAAATGCCTTGGTAGCCGGGGCCTCATCATCGGACACTCTTGGCGACCCACTGGGACCGGGGGACGCCGGCTGCTGGGAAGATTTGGCCGCTCCGTCCTTCCCCACTCGTCCCTTGCGAGCCTGGTTAGCCATAATTCCTGGCAGCCCTCGTCGGGGCGGACGGCCCCCCAAACACTACCAAGGCCAAACGGTACCGGGTCCCGGCCTCGAGATGCGCTGATCGACTCCGCAGGGCAGCCCTACTCGATGCCCTCCACGCTACTTCGGGCCGGAGGCTCCCGGAAAATCCCTGGGCGCCGAGATCCCAATCGGCGAGAACGCACATACATTAGGGAATAAGGAGCCCCCCGTCGCCGATGGCAAGCCCCTATGAGAACTGAGCAGCGGGGAAGCACAGCGTCCAGCTATCCAGGCGTCAGCGCTAAGCGTCCATGCGACCGGGGAAGCCAGGCAAAACGGCGCCGCCACTCTCCACTTCCAGACCGCCTCCTGACCTCCAGACGCGCTCCCCCTGCCTCTCTCCACTGCACTCTCCCTGGTCTCTGGGTCCACTATCCCCCTCCAGGGCAGTGCGGCCGGGCCCCGCTTCGTGGCTCAAAAACACGTGGCGTCCGGAATGCGCCCTGAGACTCCACCGTCTCTCCGGGCCGGTACCCGTGTGCCTCCACGCTCCTACATAGACAGGTCCTCCCTCTACTCCTGACCTGAAGCACCACCAGCGGCCTCTGGCAGATAGCGCCCCCTCCGCCGATTGCGTGGTGCGCCTCGAGCCGCCGGCGTCTGGGGGGACCCTCGGGTGGGCGGTGAGCGGGCTCCCTCCTCCGGCGCTGTAGCCCGAACTTCCGGCCGGCCTCCCGATCACTCGAGGCCGGTGATCCCAAGGCCGCACCCCTTCCTCGCTTCTGCCGCCTTCACGTGCGGCGCTGCGCTCCGCCGGCTGCACCGGACCCTTCCGCCACTCCTCACGGACCTCTGTCCACAGTCCGGGGGCCGATCTGTGCCGGCGACACCAAGCTATAAGTAGCTGTGTCGGATCGGCGCTGGAGAGGCACGGAAAAGCGTCCTACTCCGACGCCATCTTGGCCACGCCCTCGGAACAATTCTTTTTTCATCCCTTGTTAGTCAAGCTTTCCTTTTTTCCTCACCAGACGGAGCGCCGCGTTCCTGTCCCTATAGTTCAGGAGTCTGGCAATTATTGGACACAGTGGTGCTCCTGGAATAGGTCTTGCAGCCAGGGAACAATGAGCGTGTTCTACTATAAACACTTTTGAAAAATGTTCGGCCCCTAGCAGGGTGGTGAGCAGCGTTTCAACGTACGTCTCCATGGGCCTGGTATTGGTGGTTTCGGAGATTCCAAGAATACGAAGGTTATTCCTCCAGGATCGGGCTTCTATGTCCTCGTTTTTGGCCTTGATGACCTCTAACACTTTCTCCATGGTAGCGCACGAGGCCCCCACCACCTCCATACGGTCTTCCTTGGCCGAGATGCGCTTCTCCGCCTCAGCAATCTGAGCGCCGTGCTTTTCGAGTTTCGAAGCCATAGTGTCCATGCGGAGATTAATATTGTTGATCTTGGCATCAATAGTGTGCAGACTTTGCTGCATGCTGAGCATTAAGCGTTCCAACTTTGTGGTTGTACCCTGTTCGGGATCCTGCTCCGAGTCCGAGACAGCGGGTGTGGAGGGTTTAGTACTTTTTTGGCCTCAAATTGAAGCTTGCTCTGCTGTTTGTCTGTGCGCCCCATATCAATAATAGGGATATCGCCATGTATAACTGCAAGCCTGTGGTAAGTAAGCGACCAACGTCAGTATGGAGTGTATGTACAAGGAGCGATACCCAGGAGAGGTCCAGTGCCCAAACCACCCACCTCAGCCACAGAGAAACCAAGCCTCGAGGGTACACACGCTGCAGCCAGCGGTACTGGAGGGTAAACGAGGCACAAAATTGTAGTTGCAGATCGCACCCGGAATGCCCAAGGCCTTACAAGAATCAAGGTGGTACACAGCCAGAGGTGTCAAGCGCTGTTGCGGTCCGGAAGAGCAGTACAGCCTGTTGTGTTGCCCCTCCACTCACTATATATGCTCGATAAATAGTGTTCTGGTCCCAGTGATATCTCACAGTCGGCGGTATTCCCAGGTCTTTACACCTCCCACAAGTTTGCAATATGTAAATGCCACCAAAGAAGTATCAGCAGAAGGAACCGCTTCAGAGGGGCTCAGGGGAGGCGATACACGGCACTCACCGCTATCGTCTGGAACTAGGCACTCCTTTGTTCCAGAGGCACCACAGCTCCTATCGGGTTGCCCGCTTTCTCCCCGCAGGTTTCACAATGAATGGCTCCGCTGCCTACCCAGGAAAGATCGGACCAGAGGTCTCCAGGCAGCGCTCCCGGGAGCAGGACCTTGAGTGGCAATAACACTCTTCAACCAATGCCGCGTCGCAACCCCAACGAGGGCTGCACAGGTGTCACGGATCCCTGGCGCGGGGAGTAGCGCTAAGGCGGTCGGCGGCGTCACGGTTCCGCACAACAGACAATCACCTTGCCGCAACCTAAGTAATGTGTAGAGCGCGTCCGTCCGTCAATTAGTGAATATGCAAGCAGCAACCGGCAGCCTCCAACTCACCTCTAACGAGCAGGGCAGTCCAACGCTCGGTGACTCAGACATCTGCCTACATGGAGGCCGCCATTAGCCATGCGGCCCAAACCGGCAGATCGATGTCGGACAGAGGGCGACAGGGGCAGTAGACCACAATCCCCCGCCGCTCACAGTACTTGGGCACCCTCCGCAGATGCAGCGTATGCCCAGCCGCTTGTTCCGAGTGCCGGTTCCCCTTCAGGGAATCAGCAGTCCGCCAGCAGTGGGGTCGCCATTTTCCCTGCAATGCGGCGTGGGAAAAGAAAGTCGGGCACAGGGAGCTGGAGGACGCAGATGTCGGGAATTTCAGCAGCAGAGCACTCCGTAGTAATGCAGGAGTAGATGGTTGTTGTTTTTAGCCGTGGATGGCGCCGTTATAGTCGGATTTTGGGTGGATAGATAGCTTGACCAGCAGAGCTACACTAAGGCGCAGCCATCTTGCTCCGGGCTCGCTAGCGCCCCCCGGAGTTGGAGAGTTCCTTCATGATGTTGAAGAGCTCTTTGCTGTTGTGTGCGTTGTTGTCTAGGCGGTTTTTGAAGGAGGCCCTTTTGGTGGATGTGATGAGGTGATGGTGTTTGCGGGTGGCATTCTTGTGGGCTGCGTAGCTGTCTGGTGTTCGTTCACGGAGCCAGTTCTTCTCTAGTTTCCAGCAGATTTGCTTGGAGGCCTGGAGGTCTTCAGTGAACCAGCTGGCTTTCTTGGTGGTCTGTCTGTTGGAGGGTTTCTTGATCGGGCGAGGGTGTTGGCGCAGTCATTGATCCCCTGTCTGAGGTTGCGGGCGTCGGTGTCAGGGTCGGTGGGGTTGGCGGGTGGGATCTTGGCGAGGGTGGTGGTTAATTGGTCTTCGGTGACTTTGCTCCAGCAGCGGCGAGACATCTGTTGGGTGCGGTGGTGCATGGTGGGTTTCCGGTAGGTGAAGTGAATGCAGCGGTGGTCGGTCAAGTGGAGTTTGGTGGGGTGGTTGAAGGAGGCGTGGAGGCTTGCGGTGAAGATGGGGTCAAGCGTGTGGCTGGTGGAGTGGGTGGGTAGGTGATGTGACGAGTTGTCTGAGTCCGAGGTTGGCTAGTTTGTCGATCAGGGTGGTGGAGTTGGTGTTGTTGTTGTTCTGGAGGTGGAAGTTCAGGTCCCCGAGGAGGATGTAGTCCTTGGAGGCGAGGGCGTGTGTGCTGACGAAGTCGGTGATGGAGTCGCTGAACTGTGGCCAGGGTCCGGGGGGTCTGTAGATGAGGGTTCCTCTGAGGGTGGTGTTGAGATCGGTGTGGATCTGGCACTGCAGGTGTTCGGCGGTGCTGACTCTGGGGGTCGAGACTCTGAGGGTGTTCCTGTGGACGATGGTGATTCCTCCTGTGGAAGTTGACTAAAAACTCCCTTTTCCGCCTGGTGTCCCATCATGCACCCTATTCACCCTAACACCGACCAGGCAAGCCGATTTTCCTACTTCAAGCACAGATCCTGTTATACCCCCTCTTGCCTATTTTTCTCATCGTTGTACTGGCACATGCAAAGAAAATAATGGCCAGCCATCGTGTATCTTACGGGTTTCCGTCCCGTTCGATATTTTCTCCTAGACCAGAACGGAGTCAGTTAAGATGGTTGGCTCGCCAAAACCCCCCTCTCCAACTCTGTCACAGAACGAGCAGCTCTCGCTCATCAATGATCTCTCAGCTTGCGGGGGCAGCCACGGGTTGGGTCAACAATCAAGGAAAAACCTGATCAAGCACACGAGACAGCCATGAAGAAGAATAGTTAACCACAGCCCATTCTCCTTCCTCCCAGCTGCACACATAAACCATTGTGAGACATCACCGCCCTTGTGTAAGAAGTAAAGAACGCACAATGCCTCGTCCTCTTTACCTTTCCGACAGAAACGACCCTGTAAAAATGCCTCGATTCTCTGTCCCCAGACACTAGTAACTCTGTAACTTGTCACCACAATCACTCCAATGCAATATGTTTGTCTATGTGTAAATGTAATCCAAGTTATTCTTTAAACGAGAACAAGCATGCTATGTCTTCCGTATGATTACATCATGAATGATTGAATCAAGTCCGGAGGAACTCCTTCTTTTGATTGTACTCATAATGTATATAAGTGCTGTTATGTTCCAAGTAAAGCAGACTACTCCTGAACCCGCTTGGTGAAGGAGCTCTCCCTTAACTCGAGTTCTGGAATAAAACCCTTTCAACTCGAAGACCACGGACTCTGCTCCTCATTTTATGTATTATCATTTCTTGGGTAATTATTGAAATTCCGACAGCGTAAATAATTAGTTTTTTATTTACCACATTAATTGGCGCCTGAACAGGGATGCTCCCTCTTCCCTACGCGCCGGCGATGTAAGTTGGGTCCTTGTCCCTTCCATACTTTCGACGGACTTCAAGTGCACAACAGCGGGGTGTTCCCGCTAACTCCCTCGAGATGAGGAGGAGACAGACTGCGACTGATCATCCACACGAGGCGGTGAAGAAGATAGCGGAGCGTCCCAACCCAGAGCCCGACCAGTGAGAACGCCAAGTCCGAGGTCTTTGGAGCCCCGATATTCCTGCGCAAGCGTCAAGAGTCCGATGACCAGGTCTTCAAGTTTTGCTTCTTGGTGAGTACCACTGGGAAAGTATAAAAACGGGTTCCATTTTTGGAAAACGGTAAAGACGTGTCTCATTCGTGAGACCGGTACAGTTACACTATATTCTAGTGTATAAAGTGTTTGTTTTGTTTTTATATATTCCAAGTCTTTTTAACCGTAATTAGTTGAGTTTAAGAATGCCTCTGTTTTCCAAATTACGTACGATCGGCACCAAAAAGAATCTATTAGAGAAACCAGTTAAAATCCCGCCTAGAGATACACCTGGACATTTCATGTATAACAAACATGGATTGAGTGCCATATTACTCTTAGACCTTTTGGTAGACTATACCGAAAAATTCGAAATGGTGCATAGATGGCCCGCCGCAGGTACCTGGGACATAGAATGTATTATGAGAGTAGAAGAAGAGTTATGGAAACGAAAGGCGAGGCCTTCACAGACAGAAGCCATTGAGTTATGGCGTAAGGAAGCACATAGGAGGGCCCAGAAAGAACTAGGGAAAGTCGAGAAAAGTAAGAGAATGTCGGAACAGGCTAAAGAAAAGCAATTACAGGAAGAAGGTGAGAAGGTTTTAGCTGAACAGGCAGATAGAGAAAGAAGCGCCCTTGTTACTGGCATTTATCCCGTTTTGTCAGAAGAAATTATAGAAGAACATCCAAAATCCCCAGTGAAAGTAATTCCCACTGCTCCCGACAATTTTCTCCCTGCCTATCTGTCGGAACCACCCCCCGCTTATGTTAACATGCCTAGAACACGCCCGTGTACACGTGCTCCTGAACTAGTAGCCGGTGGTTCCACCTCTGATTTAGGAGTGTCCGGGAACGGGGCTGAGGATAAAGACGATGTCCCGCCTCTTGAGTGTCCTTACGACCCCGAACCCGGTAGTGGCCCAATGGCCATGATATCAGAGAGATTAAGACAAGCTCTGGGTCAACTCCAGAAGGTCCCTGATATAACGAAGCATTTGGATAGAGTTTATGAGTTCATACGAACAGGTGAAGGTCCGGATACTCTGGTCCAGGTCATGAAAAATAGAAAAGTTCCCATCAGAGGACTGCTCCTGCGGTTCATCATAAATTGTCTGATCCGGGAACTAGACCCGGGTAATGGAAGCGTAGACTCTGAGTTAATAGACCTTAGTGATCAGGTACACAGGGGAGCACACGATCTGGGACATGAGATCGACAAAATAACAAAAAGACTGGTTAAGAAAATTGTCACCATCCACTCTGAGAAAGTCACACAGGAGGACGACTCAGAGGAAGATGAGGGTCCGACACTAGGTAGAATACATTTCCTGGGTGTAGCGCGACATTGTCCTGGCTCCAAGTGGCGAACCCCGCGAGTTTCGCGGAAAGTTAAAAGATTAGATCCTACTTCGGAAGACCTTTTTCAGTCCACAGAAAGAGCCCTAGATGAATGGATGGACAATGAGCTTCCCCTTACTCAACAAGAAAAGGAATTGGCCCGGTCTGCCACCCATTGGATATCACAGCACCGGGTATACGGCCCAGATATAGTAGCACAAATGTTTCTGGCTCTTCCCCGAGCAGAACAACGGCTAGCAGGTATTTATATGATCCAACACCTGGCTACCTTATACGAGAATAACTTCCACCGATCAGATAAGCTATACAAACTGTTACAAGAAGTAGTGACAGAAAGATGGAGGTCTCGGGGACCGGAATTGATCAATACCATTCTGGACCTGCGCCTCCGTTACCTCCAATTTACCTTAGCTTCATCAGACCATGAACCTTACAGTATAGGCCAATACCCCTTACGAGAAGTCCACCCCATACCCCAGCTAGATGGTACACTGCAACGAATACATGTGTATACTCCCCTTACCAAGTTAGAAATATTGGAAATGAAAAAGATGGTGCCCTCTCACGAAAAAGATCCCGGAGGATTTCATAGAGAGTTGAAGGATATCCTCCAAATGGGTAGTTTTACATATCCAGATATAATCATACTACTTAAAGTAATTCTACCTACAGGCATATTTGACAAATTGAAGGAAAAGGACTGGGAGGTGGGTGGTAAAAAGATTACGTGGACTGCCCTAGAAAAAGAAGAGACAGACCGAAAACCAGGTGACGGTCTAGGTGAATGTGTAAAGGAATTACCCAGTCTCCTCATACAGGTCTTGCCTCTGTTATTGGCAACAAAAAAGGAAGATTGGGATGCCATTTCTGCCTGTAAACAAAAGCCAGACGAGGATACGGGTGATTATTACACCAGATTGGAGAAATGTTTCTCTATAAATAGTGGACTCGCACATAGTAGCGAGGTATATCCTCATCTTTTTGTGTCCAAATTGGTGGACAACGCCTTACCCCCCCATCAGAAATAGAGTGTTGAAAATTGAGAGTACCTGGCAAGCAAATAGTCCTTCACAAATGTTACAAATGTTACAGTACCACCACAACAGAATAAGGGAAGAACAGGAACAAGAAAAGAAACGAGTAAAAGACACAAAAATGAAGGTACTGGTTGCACAGACGGCACCAGTAAACACGGACCCCAAAGGTAATGTGGGGGCCAATAAAGGTACTTGCAACTACTGCAAGCAACCAGGCCATTTTGTGAGGGAATGCCCAGTCCTGAAACATAACATAGCGACAGGAAAGACAAAAGAACGCCCTCACACTCCCAGACCAGGTAACACTCAGCAGCCTCAGACCATTACCCCTCCACAGGTTCAGACGCCTGCTGCTGCTGCCACACAGATGTACCAGTACGCACAGTCAGATTACCCCGAGTTTGAACCATATGCATAAGACAGCCTAGAGAGAGAAAGTGACTTGCCCCTTATCCCAGTTCCAGTGGATCAGAAAGGTCCATATGTACAAGCTCACTTACTGGGACAAGACAGAAAATTCCTCATAGACACAGGGGCGAGTAGGACTACCATAAGTCATAAGGAAGTCCCAGAGGTTCCTCTCTCTGGCTCACATAATATATCTCTGGGCTTTTCAGGAAAACCGATCATAAACAAAGTGTCTGAACAAGTCTCTGACACGTACTACTGATCTAGTCCTTACGGAAACGTGTCCAGAGAATTTACTAGGCATCAAGACACTCAAAGAACTAGGAGCAGTAATATGCTGTTCACCGGAAGGAGTAAAATTGTTTCTACGAGATTTCAAAGGACCTTTCACAGTCAAAGAATTCGACCCCAGACTAAATGACATCCCACAACATTTGTGGGCAAAAAGCTCGACTGATGTCGGATACATGGATATCACCCCACATCAAGTCACACTCAAGGAGGGTGTAGCCCTACCCCGTATACGACAATATAAGATTCCACCCGAGGCTGAACAAGCCTTACTCAAGATAATCCAAGAACTCACAGAACATGGAGTGGTGATAGAGACGGATTCAAATGTTTGCAATTCTCCAGTTCTTCCAGTCCTCAAAAGGACTGACCCTCAGGCACCCCCGGTCTACCGACTGGTGATTGATCTTCGAGAACTGAACAAATGTGTGATCCCACAATATCCAGTGGTCCCAGATATTTCCTCACTACTGACTGCCATAGACCCCGAAGCTGCATTTTTCACAGTCATCGACTTGAAGAATGCGTTTTTCAGCATTCCTATACATCCCGACAGTCAATATCTATTCAGATTCAGTTTAAAAGGACGAAGTTTCAGGTTCACTAGAGCTCCCCAAGGCTATACAGAAAGTCCAAGCATCTATAGCCAAGCACTAAAAAGACAACTTGACAGTATCAATATGCCTACCAACACAGCATTAATACAGTATGTAGATGACATTCTCATCACAGCAAGGACAGAACCAGACTGTGAAAAAGCATCTCTCACAGTTCTACACTTCCTGACAGACAAAGGTCACAAGGTGTCTCCCTCAAAATTGCAGTTCTGCGCACAGCAAGTGGCTTACTTAGGACATTTGCTGTCCAAGGAGGGTAGGCAACTGACACAAGAACGAATCCAATTGATCTCAACAATTTCACAGCCAAAGTCACAAAAAGAAGTACGTGCATTCATTGGTCTCACTTCATATTGCAGACAATGGGTCCCTCAGTATGCCCACATAGTTAAGCCACTCATACAGTTAACTACAGTGGAAGCAGCCACTCATACAACTCTCCCTTGGACATCAGAACACTCCCAAGCATTTGAAGCTCTGAAACTAGCTCTGTGTCAAGCACCAGTTTTGGCCACCCCGAATTACAGCAAGCATTTTACCCTGTTCGTGACAGAACATGACGGAACAGCACTATCTGTCCTCACACAAGACCAAGCAGGAAGATATAGACCCTGTGCTTATTTCTCTAGCACATTGGACCCCGTAGCACAAGCTTTGCCTGCATGTCTGAAATCCGTTGCGGCTACAGCCCTGGCCATAAGACAAAGCGATTCAATAGTGTTAGGACATCCCCTGATAGTACAAGTGCCACATGCTGTGGAAGTCCTTCTAAACAGAACACAGACTCAACACCTGACTGTAGCAAGACTGACAGGATACGAACTAACGCTCTTTCAGCCACACATAGAGATCAGACGGTGCAACATATTGAACCCCGCTACCCTTTTGCCCTCAAGCTCAGATGACACGACACAACATGACTGTGTGGAGATGATCGATGTAGTGACAAAACCAAAACAAGACCTAACAGATGTTGCACTCCCAGATCCTGATGTAACACTTTATGTGGATGGATCGTGCATGAGGACAAGCGCTGGAGAGTTAGTGGCAGCCTATGCAGTAACAACGGACTGTAAAATTATAGAGACCCAAAGAATAGACATCCTGTCAGCCCAAGCAGCAGAGCTCATCGCCCTGACACAGGCCTGCATAGGGGCAAAACAATTGAAAGTGAACATCTACACCGATTCCCAATATGCATTTGGTGTAGTTCATAATTTTGGAGTGTTGTGGCGAGAAAGAGGTTTTCTTACCTCACATGGGGCCAAAATACAACATGGTCCCCTGATTCAAGCCTTACTAGATGCCATACACCTGCCTACAGCCATAGCTATTCTGAAGTACAAAGCACATACCAAAGCTACAGACACTATATCTAAAGGAAATGACTTAGCGGACCGGACTGCTAAACAGACAGCCCAGAATCCAGCGAATACCACAGACTCTTAGTTACCCACACAGACTGTCACTATGATAGTGAGGGACCCCTTGAAAGATGTGCAAGACATACAGACACATGCCACCGCAGATGAAATAAAGAAATGGACTGAACAAGGAGGGGTCCAGACTGATCAGGGTTGGATGACCAAAAACCGAACAGTGTGGTTTCTCCCTGACTCCATGGTACAAGTCATAATTGACACAGTCCATAGCCCCGCCCACCTAGGCGAGAAACGTATGCTGGATAGTTTACGGAACATCTGGTTTAACAAACACCTAAGAGCTGCAGCCAAACAAAAGGTAAAAACTTGTATGATATGTTGCCAATTTAACCCTGGTAAAGGAGTACCAGTAGAACAGGGTGGATTCCAGCCTCCTGATCATCCTTTCGAAGTCCTCCAAATGGATTATATCCAGATGGACAGATGTAGAGGGTACAAATATGTACTGGTGGTAGTGTGTACACTGACACGATGGACTGAAGCATACCCCGTCCCAGACTATGGTGCCCAGACAACCGCTAAGCAACTAGTGAGAGAATTCTTCCCCAGGTATGGGTTACCAAGGGTCATCTATTCAGACAATGGACAGCCTTTCTCTTCCAAACTAATGGAGGCTGTTTCTCTACTACTGGGATATTCCTGGAGATTTCATTGTGTCCGACACCCTCAAGCAGCGGGCCTGGTAGAGCGACACAACCAGACCTTGAAAACGAAACTAGCCAAAGTATGTGCAGAAAAAGGGATAGACTGGGTCACTGCCCTCCCGGTCGCTCTCTTTTACATGCGGATGGTGGCACATTCCCGGACGGGACTGTCCCCTTTCGAAATAACATTCGGGAGACCTCTTACCATCTGGGGTGTCCCTTCTCCTAGGAAACTGACTTAAATTGATTCTAACATGTTGACAGATTACCTGGCTTCCTTGATGTCTGCACTCCAATCTTGTCGTTCGCAGGTTGCAGCAGCTTTTCCAGACCACACCACGCCTGAGGAACACTCCATAAAGCCCGGAGATTGGATACTTGTACGGAACTTCGATCGTACCAGCCCCCTGGAGAAAAGGTGGACGGCTCCGAAATTAGTACCCTTGACCACGAGGACGGCCGTCAAAGTAGAAGGACGCAAGGGATGGCTCCACGCTAGCCACTGCAGAACATTTTTTTGGACCAACACCAACAGACACTGTGCCCTGTTCAACGGCTATAAACGCCCCGGATATAATTTCCCCACTTCCAGAACTCACTCCTCAAGAGGAATACAGATCGCGGCTGCGATCTCACCAAAAATAGACTAAAGACATTACACCTGATCGTAACGCACCGGTAGCTAATTAAGCCCAGGAACAAGCTCTTGGTGAAGCGGCTGCTGGGAGACGTTTTGATCTCGTGTACAGAGACATTTTGATATTAAATTCATAGACAAAATGAGGAGAAATGACATGATGCGCAAATGGAAAAAGACTAATTATGTAAAATTACTGCATAACAGGTTCTCGGTTTTCCTACTGATAATGTTACTTGTTTGCTGTGTAGCAGCTTGTCTGGGTTGGATCTTATGTACAGTTTTCCCTCCGCATTCTTCCACACTTGTAAAGAATACCACTATGCATTCCCATGTTGATCTTCCCCCACACCTCGAGGACAGAAGAAAGGAGTTTACAAATAATACCTTCATTTCCACCCTCCATAAACACCAACTCATAGTCAACAAGATGAACTGTTGGCTTTGTGGCTTGATGCCACATTCCGTACATAAGGGAATGCCCTTTTTCTCTCTCCCGTTCGGTTATTCAGGGTCCGCCTATGCATTAGCCATGATATTTTCTGCCTCAGTCAGAAACATCCCCCCGACAAAATTGAAAAACGAGAGTAATTGGAACGAAGTAAAGACTAAAATAGTAAAGGCTGTTTCTAAAATGGTGGATCTTACTGTAACCTAGGGGAGGGCCGAAGATCACGAAAATATCAGTTACTCTCAGTTCCATGACATTGCTTCCTTCAGGGAAATGTTTTCCGCCGATCAAAGACGGACAGATCAAGGAGGTTGGGTAGTACCGCAAAACGGCCGGTTTTGCATAAGGGGGAAAGGAAAAGGGGAAGTAATGGGGAACAGCGAGTGTGATAGGACATATACACTACCCGCTCCCGATTTTCCGACCATAGTAACTGCCCCAAACACCTATTTCATCTGTGGTCCCCATGCGCGCACTTGGTTGCCTCAAGGCTGGTCTGGAAAGTGCTACATCGCATTCCTTTTACCACCGACTTACACCGCCCCTGCCGATTACCACCTGATTGACCCTCTGACCCAAGTTAGAAGACAGCGAAGGGGGGTCATAGATACAGAAGATACTGCAGGACAAGAAGCTGGAGACTTCTTTAAAGGTTTTCTCCCTTTCTGGGGACCTATGGCAAATAGTCGCCACATCCGGCAACTAACCCGTGTAGTTCAGGCCGCCATAGACGAAACAACTGGCGCCTTATATAACATTACAGCTGAGGTAGCTGCAGACAGGCTCATGACACTGCAGCACCGTATAGTTTTAGATGTCCTGTTAGCCGACCGTGGTGGTGTGTGTAAGGTAATAGGGTCCAGTTGTTGTGTATTTATTCCAGACAACGCCCCATCAGTTTATTCTGCTATCTCCCGCCTCCATGTGCTATCCGATAAGTTGGATATGGACACCGGCACATGGTCCCTGACCGGCTGGTTGTGGGACCTCCTGTCCACCTGGGGGTGGAAGGCATTAACAGTCCTGAGCCTCGTTTTAGCCACTATTTTCACCTGCTGCCTCTGTGTCCAGTGTGGCCCCGCCCTTTGTGGACTGTGTGCCACTTCCTGTACTCCTCGTCCACGAAACAGAGGAAAGAAAAATGAAAAGATCATGTTGCAAGAAAAAGTATACGACCTAATGAATATAGAAATTGATTAAGAATTTCTGTAATAGGGTTTCTATGGGACAAGGAGGGAATGTGGAAGTTGACTAAAAACTCCCTTTTCCGCCTGGTGTCCCATCATGCACCCTATTCACCCTAACACCGACCAGGCAAGCCGATTTTCCTACTTCAAGCACAGATCCTGTTATACCCCCTCTTGCCTATTTTTCTCTTCGTTGTACTTGCACATGCAAAGAAAATAATGGCCAGCCATCGTGTATCTTACGGGTTTCCGTCCCGTTCGATATTTTCCCTTAGACCAGAACGGAGTCAGTTAAGATGGTTGGCTCGCCAAAACCCCCCCTCTCCAACTCTGTCACAGAACGAGCAGCTCTCGCTCGTCAATGATCTCTCAGCTTGCGGGGGCAGCCACGGGTTGGGTCAACAATCAAGGAAAAACCTGATCAAGCACACGAGACAGCCATGAAGAAGAATAGTTAACCACAGCCCATTCTCCTTCCTCCCAGCTGCACACATAAACCATTGTGAGAAATCACCGCCCTTGTGTAAGAAGTAAAGAACGCACAATGCCTCGTCCTCTTTACCTTTCCGACAGAAACGACCCTGTAACAATGCCTCGATTCTCTGTCCCCAGACACTAGTAACTCTGTAACTTGTCACCACAATCACTCCAATGCAATATGTTTGTCTGTGTGTAAATGTAATCCAAGTTATTCTTTAAACGAGAACAAGCATGCTATGTCTTCCGTATGATTACATCATGAATGATTGAATCAAGTCCGGGGGAACTCCTTCTTTTGAGTGTACTCATAATGTATATAAGTGCTGTTATGTTCCAAGTAAAGCAGACTACTCCTGAACCCGCTTGGTGAAGGAGTTCTCCCTTAACTCGAGTTCTGGAATAAAACCCTTTCAACTCGAAGACCACGGACTCTGCTCCTCATTTTATGTATTATCATTTCTTGGATAATTATAGAAATTCCGACAGCGTAAATAATTAGTTTTTTATTTACCACACTCCTCCTACTCCATTGGTGCAGTCCCTGCGGGTGATCTTGTAGCCTTCCAGGATGGCTATGGCGATGTCAGGTGCCGAGGAGGGGTTCAGCCAGGTCTCCGTCAGGAAGGCGACGATGGGGTGTTGGAGTCGAGTAGGTCCCAGAGTTCAACGGCGTGTTTGCGGGCAGAGCGGGTGTTGAGGAGGATGCATCTGAGGTGGTTGGGTTCTTTCCTGGGCAGTGGCTTAGTGGGGCGGATGCTGGTGAAGGTGCAGTTCCGGCAGGTGAAAGGCCCGTGGGTGCGCGTTCGGGGCGGCCATGAAGCAGGTGTGTGATCATTCGGTGTTGAGCGCGTGGAGGCTGCTAGCATCGTAGTGGTGTCGGGCGTCGTGGCGACCGTGGGGGCCAGGGGTTCTGGCCCTGGGCGCAGTCCAGGCACGGACGGGCGCAGACGGGCTTGCCTTAGGTGCGCAAGCGGCGCGACCTCACAGCGGCCACCATATAAGTGGAGATGGGAGGAAGGAGCAGCTGGGGGGCGGGGCTTGAATGGGGGAGCGAGGGGGCGGGGCTGCAGGGAGGCAGTGGCGGGAAGAGACGGGGAAACAGAAGGCAAAAGGGGACGAGGAAGGGGCACAAAACAGTTAAAGGGGCAATGAAAGTAATCAAAACGGCACTGTCGTGTATTTCTATAGGTTCTGAATCGATCCCCCTATTCCTGACCCTATTCTGGTTAAACTTACTAGCTAGTTAACTAACAGTCAGCCCATGAGGCAAGAAATCCCCCATGATGCAGATACCGTTATCTGACGCAGTCACACTACGGCACAGGAACGTGTTATCTGATTAGGTCATAACGCTTGAGATCTAATTAGACAAGCGATATTCCTCCAGCCCCTGATAAGGCATACGACGTTCTCATAACAAATCAAACCTATGACAACCTGGATAATCCGTGCGGCCATTGTTTTGATTTCACAGAGAACTTTAGTAAAGAATGTGCTAACGAGCAAGTCGTATGACATCTTTATTGACGTACCTATGTCCATCCTTACGTCAATCCCGGCACCTTTAAGGTATAAATATTGCCGACCTTGCCCTATGCAAAACACACGCGTGGTGACAAGACGGAGCAGCCATACTTGCCGAAGCAGAGAGCCGAAGCAGACCCCGCAGGCAGCAGCCCCGCCTTCCTGACGCGCTGAGAGACGCGCTGCTATCTCAAGTCGAGAGACCCAGCACCGGCGCTTCTGGGCAGCCCTCGCAGGCAGCCTGGAATATCGAGAGCAGAGAAAGAGATACCATTCCTCATTCATCCTAAATTCCAGGTACAGAACTGAATAACCCCTCCTAGAGAATTCTTTAGTTATTCACTTGGCAAAAACAAACTTAACTTAAACTGTAACTTTCTATTCCCGCCCACGCATTAGACTTAGGTCAGGTACACGGGGTAGGCGTATTTAGAAACACCAGTTGAGTACGTTTAGTCAAATGTATATGTGTATGTAAATATATTTTAATCATTTTAAACATCATATGGCTCAGAAACCATATCAATGTTTTTACAGTATTATTTTATACTATTGCTTCTAATGTATGCACTTTACTTAACTATAAGTATTGCAATAATATCGATCCATTTCTCTTGTACGAGAAAAGAGACTGATCAATAAATAACATCTTTTATTGAACACGCCCGTCTCTTCCTTTTCTCTACATTCTGATGAGACTAAGAATGCACGTACTGACTGAGTAAAATAATTGCCTTGTGCTCACACGACTCTTGAGATTGACTCTTGATTAGGGGAGAGCAAAGTTGTCATGTTCTATGGTTGTCAGAAACTAAATCCCTTCTTGTCTAATCAGGGAAGTTAATCCTTCCTTGAACATTCGAGAAAGTTTCTAGCGAACTCTGAGCTTAGCTGGCAAACCCAAAAATGAAGTCTAGTATCGACAGTAGTAGACCTAGTTAACGTCTGGCCTAGGCCTTTACTGCTGTAGGTACTATTCCAATGCGCAGAGCCTATTGGGAAAATAGGAGCTACACTACATGGCGCCCAACGCGTTTGGAAAGGGCGATAAAACTAACGTAAGACATTTAGAGTAACTCAGTCGTGCTTTCTCACTCAGACCCCTTTTTCCAAATACTCCAAAGACGTCTGGAGTGGGTGAAAGGTTATTATATCCTCCAAAACCTCGCAGGAGGGAACTCCTATGTATGGTTTTTGGTCTAGTCAACGTTGAAGGATAAAACAGTTCCAGAATATTGTGCATCTAATCTCTGTTTCCATAAGAAACCTGATCTGCAAATAAAAATAATACCATCCTGTCAGTAAAATGGGAGACAGTGATGGAGAAAGAGAGGCAATTAGATTAGCTACTGAAATAGCAGATGCTGATGCTACCATGCAAGCAGCAGACGCGGATATAATACTCATTCCGGTCATTAAAAGGAGATCTATAACCTTAAAACTTATAGAAAATGGACTGACACCTAGAGGTGGCACAGTCATATTCGTAATCGAGGCACACGAATATCGGCAGACAGAGGTATACTATACATGGATACATTTTCCAGCAGCAAATGCTGTAACAAAGTACTTCCACTATTACAAAGTAGAGGAACCTCCTAATGAGTACACTCCTTTCGAGGAGGTGGAAGTACCACTCAAATTCCAAGAGCATTTGCTCTTATTTGATGGCGCCCTAAAACATAATAATCACATTACAAGGCTCGGTCCTTTAGGAAGACCAGGAGCAACGTGGCCGGTCTTAGCCGGATACACACCATATCCAGACATCGAAAGAATGCCTGCAGCAGAGCTGTTAATACAGCTAAAACAACTACTGAAAATTCACAGACAATTAGTTCAGTATGTAATGCGGACTTCAACAATTCAGCCAGCGATTAAACTTCCACAGCTGACCCCTCACCAGGGGAACACAAATAAAATTACACCACAGAACATCCAATCCTGCCTAGGTAAAGTTCCAGCTAAACGGGAACAGATACCATTCTGGTTGGCACAGAAAATTACCCAAATAGAGGCGGTGTTTCCTGACACCACCCCACTGGAAAAACACAGAATTCTGACTATATGTCTCCCAATGGGAATCGCACCACACATTGAGGACTGTGACACTTGGGGTACAGTCTTTGCTTCCATCTACACAAAAACGCACGGTGTTCCATCCATTTCGTTAATACCAGATGTGCTAAAACAAATTCAAGATGAATATGGTCCAGAACCTGCTTTAACTCTTGGTATGAAATTACTAAAAGACTTCAAGCAGGTCTCGGCTATATTACTAGCCAACATAAAGGGTGAAGCAGCAAACGTGGCGATCCGCCAGAGGTTAAAAGAGACAGATATAGCAGACCAACCAGCTGAAATTGCCAGAATCATAGAAAAATCCTATGAAGAACTAGGCAGAGATAGTCTAGGTGGAATACCAGTAAAACCGCAACTGACTACAAGTCCAGAAAAAATGTTTTTTAATAATAATAATAATTCACCAAAAAAGAACTGGGATGGAAACAAACAATCCAATCCAAAAGAAAAGAAATTCCAGTCCAGAGGAAGGTCTCCTAGGCGAAGAGAGAAATCTCCAAACCCGAGACAAAGGTCACCTCAGAGTGAACCCTCTGGGAATAGATATAACCTTAGAAATAGGGATAATATTAAAAAACCTGATAGATATCAAGACATTGATACACGTCCCTCTCAATCTTTTCAGAATTCCTCGCAGAAATCGGAAAGAAGAGGACGATCAGAAGAGCACGCCAAGTCCAAAGACAAGGAACCTGCTCAACTGAAAAAGAAATCACAATTTCCAAAAAAGAAGGTAGCCAGTATCAAGGTAGTTAACAATGCCGAGAATACTGAGGACACAACTGAAAAACGGAGAATGGGCTCAGACAATGCTAGACAGCGCAGCAGAGGTGAGCATAGCTCGCAAAGTCCTTATGGATCATCTGGAGACAGTGGACACGAATGAATACCTTCAAGTGGAAACTGCAGATACCAGAGTTAGCAAGCCCCACAAAATATACGAGATAACATTACGTATAGAGGGAGATAAGACTAGGAAAATAAGGGGACTATTTTGGGATAACCTATCCAAAGGCTATGACATCCTTCTAGCTGAAAAAGACTGGCCACCAGAGTTTGTCAGGGAGTGCCCTCATGGCGAAGAAGTAATTATGCCTGCCTTCTCGAATCAAATACCGATTCATAAAAAATACACACTTGCTAGAAAGTGGGCAGTGGCCTTAGCACCTGCTTTATATAAAAATCATGTAGGATGGGATGAGGATTCTCCTCCTCACAAAATCCAGTTAAAATCACAACCAACTGCACAAAGGCAGTACCCAATTAAGCAAGAAGCTAAAAAACAAGTAAATGAAATACTAGATCAGCTAGAATACCAGGGGGCGATTGAAACTTGCACCTCACAAATGAACAATCCTTTGTTTCCGGTCTCCAAACCAGACAATTCGTACCGTCTAGTTTTGGATTACCGACACCTTAACACATGTTGCAAAACTTTTGCAGTGCAAAACTCACACAGTGCTGCACTAATGAATAACATAGTGCGCAAAAAATACAAAACAACCTTGGACATCTCCAACGGATTCTTTTGTCAAAACATAGCACCAGAGAGCAGATATTTAACTGCATTCTCAGTAAATGGCACTCAAAAACAATTCTGTCGGTTAGCCCAGGGGTACAAGAACAGCCCGGGGGTATTCTCAGCGAGAGTAACAGAATTACTACAACTATATGATGATGAAGCATTATCTTATGTCGATGACATTTACTTAACAGATGATGACTTGGAAACTCACTTGAAAAGAGTGAACACCATAATACTTGGTTTCGCTGCAGAGGGTTACAAATTCAACTTCAAAAAATCCAGAATTGCCCATCTGAAAATCCAGTACGGAGGATATGAATTATCAAGTATTGCCTGGTTGACAGTCTTTTAAGAACTAGAAGAATTAAAAAATCTAAAATATGAAAAAACGTATCCTCTGCCAATCGACATTCTGCCTCTACGACACTACGCCTGTGTAATCTATACAGACGGACATGCTCAACCCTCCGTTTGGGGAGAACATGCATACAATCCCACATGTGAGATTACAAAAGAAGTGTGGCACGGAGGTAAACTAAGACCTCTATTAACAAAATCACACTCAGTAGAAACTAATTCAGAACTACAAACTGAAATATTAGCTTTGAAAATGGCGCTAGATAATGCGGATCGCGAATTCCCGACACTTATAGTGTCAGATTCATATTTCTGCGTCAAAGCATATAACAAGGATTTGCAGACCTGGATTCAGAACGATTACAAAGATGACACGGATGCACCAATAAAGCAGAGACTGCTCTGGGAACAGGTAGCTCTTTTGAAAAAAGAACTACCAAAGACTCACGTGACACACTCACTGAGTCACCAGCGTGATGGCGTTCACGTTGTAGGGAATTCATTGGCTGAAACAGCCGCAGCGGCAGCCAGTAAACCGGCTCCCGTAGATCGGAAAAAGCGTACATTAAAATACATTGACGGCGAAACATTGCTGGCAGTAAAAACGTCATCAAAAGGCGACTGCTCGGCGTTACCGATCAACTATCCACTCAATTACACATACATCATAGATGCAAACTCCATTCCTTTTGCTCGAATCCCTGGAGTGGGGGATAGAGTGATTCCAAACATGGACAGGAGAAACTTGTTAATCGCAGACGCACACATGGGCGAGGGTCTCAGACACCTTAAATTAAAAGATTCTCTGGAAGAATTACAATCACGGTACTGGTGGCCAGGCATGAGCCTGCACTACACCATGTTTGTAAAAAACTGCCCAAACTGCAACAGAGATCGCAGTGGGGAGAGAAGCAGTTTAATACCTTGTCGTATCAAGGCAGATAATATTACCAGTAAAAAGAATGGCTTGCGATTAACATATACAGGCTAGTTCCCACTTATAATGTAGATCCACAGCACTCGGCTGACGTCCGGACTGTTATACAAGATTTGCGAGTCTAAATGGCATATACGCTAAGAGCATGCTACGTTCGACCAATTTTTTCTTTTTCTCAGGCAATCCAGCCTGGGGGGGGGAAAGAATGGCCAAATGAGCACAGCCCAGCGGGAATCTTCTCACTTCCTTCCTGAGGGTATGGGATGGTGTAAAGAAAAAACCAAGACAGAAAGCAATCTATAATAGAAAGGATATTAGGTTCGGGAGCTGGGTGGGTCAAACATCTAATAAGTGTCCAACGTAGTCTAAATAACTTGCCAAGAAATTCTCTGAAGGGATTCAGTCCGTACGAATTATTATTCGGAACTAGGATGTTGATCTCTGACCTTGATAGTCAGACTTCAGTGGTAACAGAAAAAAGCTTTGATGTCAAAGACCGTTTGGCTATTTTGCAGGACTTAAACAAAACAAGAAAAGACCTGAGCAACATACAGTTGAAAGAACAGCCAACGACCACTGAAGATTCACCACCTGTCCCAGCAAGACCTGTCTGGATTCCAAAAGTCGGGGATCTAGTCAGGGAGAAGATCGCGGTAAAGAAGGAATTTGGGCCTTCTTACAGAAAAGCAGTTCCTGTATTGTCTGTCAACGGGACAAGATCAGTTGTACTACCGCCACTTGCTGGAAAAAAGGAGAACCGAGTTGTATCCATCGACCTGGTAAAACCACAACATGTGGCCGATAACCAACGGTAGGCCAAGTGGACTCCCAATAAGTAGCAGAACACCAAGGTTTGCTACCAGTACAGAGGTCCTATCAAAGAGGCTCATCACATTCGAAACGCCTACAGAAGAACAACAAGGACTATGCAACAATGCAATAGAACTAAGACCTCTGAAAACCCAAATAAAGACATTTAGCAGAGACACACCAATCTACAATGAAGTTCCAAGTGAAAATGCAAGAAACAAAAATCCTGAACCAATTGGAACAATTGACAGAACTGCATCCGGTTACTTCATCAACTTCGATGATTCCTCCGATGGTTTCAGCGAACAAAAGACACAGCCATCATCAAAATCCTTTAAAGACAAAGCAAAGGAACTTTTGAAACAACTAAAAGAAACATATCTGATCTCTCCATGGATTGAATTTTGGGTGGGTTTTGGTGCATTTATCCTCATACTTTGGCTCATCATGGTATTTACCTTGGGACGCTTCATTGAGGGAAAATATGCTAAAATGGACACAGCAAGTCAGAACATCAACTTGGTCCTCAAACCACACACATCTTCACACGTCGAGAAACGAGAACTTTCTTCAGAACTTTCTTCAGCCAACTTCACAGCAATTCCAATACCTGGTGGGGTAGCCTGGGACAACACTGACTATGAAATTTATGGTCCGGTCGAGATCCTGAAATATCCACACCAAATTAAGATCTCTTTGAGTGACTTTGCAAAACCAAACTCATTTGCTGATGATTGGGACTTTGAAAGTATTAACAATATGATGTCTGACTTAGTAATGTCTGCTAAATTTACAAAACATGATTATTTGCAGGGTTCTACAAATTATGACAGCATGTACTGCTATAACCATTATGGTAACCATTTCGTGCATAAATCTGCACAACCTAGAAATGTTTTAAGTTATAATCAATGGGAACATTGTGCTACACCTCCAAAAGGGAGCTCTAGAACCGTTTATGACAAATATTCATATTTTTCAGGTTTTAACATAACTAATGCTGAAACATTTTATTACAAATTGTCAAACAAGACAGGGATGAAAACCATGATAACCAACACAAAATTGATATATTCAGATTCTTTCTTTGAAAAAATGAATACCTTTGGATTTGATTATTGGGACAAAAATGTTGATTTGAAAAGTGTTTGGGGTACAAAAGAATGGCAAGTACAGGGTTTAGAAGCTTTGTTTAGAGCCTGCATGATCCCAGAACAAATGATATTTTTAAATGACACCGTTCAACAAACCACCTGTCTTGGCCTAGCAAAAATCAAAGATTTAAATAACCTGTCTATTCCAAAGCCAACAATGTTTAGCAATAACTCTGATATAGACATAAACCATATACTTAACCAAAACAGAACACATCCTGATTGGAAACAATGGTTGATCTGGCCCACAGATACAAATAACTGTCAAGATAGATTCCTGAATAAAACACAGGGTTTCAAAATGAACAGGCCAGACCCTAGATATCCCCAAAGACATCACCCAGGGATAATAACAACCTACAGTGTGGGCAAATTATGCCTTCAATGGCTACAAACTTCCACACTGCCTGAAATTAAGCAACACCTAACTTTACTTACTGATGGTGCTGACTTGCGTGATTTCATACTGGGACCACGCAAACAGCGTCATAAGCGTTTCATAGCAGCCTCTGTATATGCAGCATACAATGAGGCCTGGAAGGTTACTCAAATTGAGACAGCAGAAAGAATACGGGAAATTGACCGTATTAATTTGGAAAAATCACTTTCTGTAGTGGACAATGGGTTAATGACTCTGTCCTCCAGAATTTTTTCATTGGACAGCATTGTGTCTTCAGCAATCGATATATTATCGCAAGACTTACTGTTATTACAACATGGTCAGTCACAATTGCGTTCTATTGTACAGCTTGGCTGGACGTTACAAAATCTGCGTTCAGGCTACGTGCCTTGGCGTTTAATCAACACTACGTCACTATTCCAAATCTTTAACCTTACTGATAGACAAATCGGTATGGCGCAGAAGGGTGCTGATTATACAATCTTGAGCATTGAAAAACTAGAAAGATTACCAATGACAATGTCAGAACGACCTGTCAGTGAATGGATAATCCACGGAATCATAAATATTCCAATCTCAACCTTCAGGTTTCAATACTGCCAAAAATATATACAGGCTGGCATGTACGAGAAATTGGGAAAGGGGTACCTTAAAACAACTTGGAACCTGCCCTATTCACATGCATGTGTCAGTAACAAAGGACAGAAAGTGTTTCTTAGTGGCAACAATTGTGCTATGTCACTAAGCGGCACGCTTCTGTGTAACGGTATTAGTTTGCACGGAGCCTGTGAAGGGAATTCATACAACCTTTCATGTCACCAGCAAGGCGCACCTGCAACTGAAATAGAACCATTCTTTCAAAGACTCTATAATGGGACTTACATTCTTATTGTAGACCGCAGATGCTGTAGTCTTATGCCCGGGACTCCTTATCTCGTCACTACGACGGCGAAGGTCAAGTGCTGTGGACGTTCTTTGTTCCCCAGCTCCTTTCCAGACAGGGAGGCAAGGGCATGGCCCGGTCTGAAAATTACTTCTATTCGAATAGACACTTTAAGCAGAATGAAAACAGTGCTTCTTCAGACGCCTACAAGGCTCACGTCATCTAAAGAAACGTATGATCTACAAGTCGCAAGGACGACTGCAGAGATACATACATTATTATCAACCAATTCCCCCGTACATTTCGCGGAAATCCTGAGCGAAATCTTAAATATTTCTGATACCACTGGGGTCTCAAAGGTATTTAAGACAGTATTTTTGATGGCATTAACACCATTCAAAGCCATACTGGGTATTTTTCCAGATTTCGTCCATTCGATTTTTGGCGGACTTCCCCTGATCCTAGGACTAATTGCAGGAATCCTATTCCTGGTCCTTATTTTTCGTTATGGCAACCCATGTCACAGAACAAAATCTCACGACAATGGAAGATACGATCCTAGCCATTGGATACCGGGACCGGATATCAAAAATCCTGGGACTCTCCCGGCTTAGAGACCTAAACATGACTTGGTTTCTATCATTTCGACCAATGTGGCAAAGGTGTGTTTTACCTGTACTAAGGTGTCTGCTATGCGGAGAAGAATGCGTGTTAGACACCTGTCTGACGCTACAATCGGATGCGCCGGTGGATGCAGATACACTGTTGGTTCCTACCAAGGTTCACGCACTGTGCTGCCCTCAAAGGCTGCCAATTCTGATGACGGCATTCCTGGAATCTTCACCACTGCGATTGAAGAGTAGTGAAGTTCAAGATGAAAGCAGCATCGAACAGGTACGACCTTCTGTCAGCAATGCAAATCAGAATGTCAATGGAGACAATCATGCGCACGAATGCATGGTTACCCCTATTTCCGACTTAGAGGAACTTTCCCATGAAGCTGTTGACAGTTTTTTCGAAAGCCTGAATGATATGATGTTCTCTCCGGAACAGAAATAGAGACTTTTGAGTAAACTCGCACACGGCGTTCCCTGAATTCGGCCTTCAACTTTAAAAATAAAGTCACATGAACAATTACAATCCAGTTCACGGACAGCAACTTTTTTCAGCAAGCCCCTAAAATATTTTTCTATATATTTTTTCCCGGGACACTGATCTTCTGCTTAAAGTAAGAAACTATTCCTAGAGAACTAAGATTTCTATTTTTTTAGATACTTTATAGAGTTTATATAGACTTTAGCTGCCCACTGGTATGTTCACAATATATTTTATGTGATGAAATGGTTTCGACTTTTTTTCTGTATAGCCATATTAAGAGCCATTTCATGTGTATTTCTCATATACCAACAAGCAATAATGCATAACAATGCGTGTTTACTTTTGCATTTAATTCATAGCTTAAGTGCATACAATATATATGACTGCAATTTTCCAGTATATTTGAAAATTTCAAAATGCATTTATGTATTTTGGGGTGGTAAGGTATACACTATACTCTATAGTATGTTGTACTATGTTATACTATGCATAGATTAGTAGATATGACCATAGTTAGCGTGGAGTGGGTGTTGTGTATTTCTATAGGTTCTGAATCGATCCCCCTATTCCTGACCCTATTCTGGTTAAACTTACTAGCTAGTTAACTAACAGTCAGCCCATGAGGCAAGAAATCCCCCATGATGCAGATACCGTTATCTGACGCAGTCACACTACGGCACAGGAACGTGTTATCTGATTAGGTCATAACGCTTGAGATCTAATTAGACAAGCGATATTCCTCCAGCCCCTGATAAGGCATACGACGTTCTCATAACAAATCAAACCTATGACAACCTGGATAATCCGTGCGGCCATTGTTTTGATTTCACAGAGAACTTTAGTAAAGAATGTGCTAACGAGCAAGTCGTATGACATCTTTATTGACGTACCTATGTCCATCCTTACGTCAATCCCGGCACCTTTAAGGTATAAATATTGCCGACCTTGCCCTATGCAAAACACACGCGTGGTGACAAGACGGAGCAGCCATACTTGCCGAAGCAGAGAGCCGAAGCAGACCCCGCAGGCAGCAGCCCCGCCTTCCTGACGCGCTGAGAGACGCGCTGCTATCTCAAGCCGAGAGACCCAGCACCGGCGCTTCTGGGCAGCCCTCGCAGGCAGCCTGGAATATCGAGAGCAGAGAAAGAGATACCATTCCTCATTCATCCTAAATTCCAGGTACAGAACTGAATAACCCCTCCTAGAGAATTCTTTAGTTATTCACTTGGCAAAAACAAACTTAACTTAAACTGTAACTTTCTATTCCCGCCCACGCATTAGACTTAGGTCAGGTACACGGGGTAGGCGTATTTAGAAACACCAGTTGAGTACGTTTAGTCAAATGTATATGTGTATGTAAATATATTTTAATCATTTTAAACATCATATGGCTCAGAAACCATATCAATGTTTTTACAGTATTATTTTATACTATTGCTTCTAATGTATGCACTTTACTTAACTATAAGTATTGCAATAATATCGATCCATTTCTCTTGTACGAGAAAAGAGACTGATCAATAAATAACATCTTTTATTGAACACGCCCGTCTCTTCCTTTTCTCTACATTCTGATGAGACTAAGAATGCACGTACTGACTGAGTAAAATAATTGCCTTGTGCTCACACGACTCTTGAGATTGACTCTTGATTAGGGGAGAGCAAAGTTGTCATGTTCTATGGTTGTCAGAAACTAAATCCCTTCTTGTCTAATCAGGGAAGTTAATCCTTCCTTGAACATTCGAGAAAGTTTCTAGCGAACTCTGAGCTTAGCTGGCAAACCCAAAAATTAAGTCTAGTATCGACAGTAGTAGACCTAGTTAACGTCTGGCCTAGGCCTTTACTGCTGTAGGTACTATTCCAATGCGCAGAGCCTATTGGGAAAATAGGAGCTACACTACAGCACAGAACAGTTAACAAAACTCAACACAATGAATATGGTGGAAGGCAAAAGATACACACACAGAGGGGGGTGGCGAACTCACGGAGCGGCAGCAGTGGGCACAAAGGCAGGGAAACACAGGCGGAGCTGTGCGGCGATGGAGCGGCCTAACCTGCAAGCAGGGTCCAGGGTCCTGAGGAATTACAGACAAACTCCTCACACCACGACAGGCCTGGCCCCCAGACACCTGTTAATGGGACGAGTGGTCACAGACTTCATTCCCCATCATCCTCGGTGGCACCCGGCACACCCTGATGATAGCAGGATTGATGAGCAGAGGCGGAGGGCTCATGAGCAAGTCAGCCAGCACCGAGGAGCTCCACAAGTGCATCTGGAACAAGGAGATAAGGTGCAGCTCAAGAACCGCATGACTCAAAGCAAGTTTCATCTCCCATATGAAAGGCACCCCTGGACTGTTATCAGAGTGCAAGGCACAAGGGTGAGGTCCCGGAGGGGCATTGAGATCGTAACGCAGAACATTGCCCACTTCAAAAAGTGTCATCTCGCGGAGACCACCACGTCGGACTTAAGAGCGGAGAGCCTGAACCGGTTCCCTGTCGACACTCAGCCTGTCCCTAGGTCTGTGGAGGAAGCTGAAGACTCGCAGTCACAACCACTAGGAATGGACCCTAACTTATCAATGGACCCTGACACCTTGGGGGCAGGACCTGATGAAGTGCCAAAAAGCTCCGGAGAATCCTTGCCCCGGGCATCGAGTGAGGTGGCCGAAGGAGAATCCAGTGGGTGGGGCCGTTACCAGTATCAGCTCTGACGCAATCCTGAGCTGAACGGGCTGTTCCTTTTTGGTATTAGACATCATGGGTGGGAGTATTGCTGCAAGTTCGTGGACTGGTGTTATAGTAAAGTTCTGTTTTTTGGGAGGAATATTATGTCGCAACTGTGTGGTAACAGCTGCGACTGTAAGGGCACCCCAACGTATACCTCCCCTGCTGTGACCGGGTCATATGGTATGGTCCCGGTCATATGATAGTGTCTTAGTATAACGACCACTGCGGACGTGACGTCAGAGGACGCGTATGCGGTAGCCATTGCAAGCACAAAACTTGTTGCGCCCTCGCGACACTCCCTCCACTACTAGTCGGTCCACCTCTGAAACACAACTTGACTAGTCTTATGAATTACTCCCTCATTCAGCACGTCAATAGATGCCTGGTGTGCATGTGTCTCCCAGGTGCTTGCTTGCTCTCACCTGGGAATTTGTGCTTCTGCGCCTATCACATCCATAATGCTTATTTGCTTGAAGATGCTATGCTGCACTATTCGTTATTGTACCGTCTTGAACATGTATAAAATAAAAAAATACAAAAAGTTGTCAATTAAGGTACACACCCACCAAGCAGCACTATGTGTCAATCTTCTATGGGTAAATGCATGCACAAGAGCTGGAAATGCCCTAACATACAGTCATACTGGAAGATAATCCAGCAAACACTGACCTCAAGATTTGGGCACCAAGTTAACCTCAAAGCTGTAAATTATTCGCCAGATATCTGAACTGTGCCAGCATGTCAGAACGTTCAATAACATTGCCTGTCTCGGGGCGTGGCCGGCTGCCAGGGGAAATGGCCACTGCCTAGAGCAGGTCCTTATCACCCCAGAACATCTCCTAAAAATCTGTGAATTAATCTGCAAGTGAACTTTCTAAAAGAGGTGGAAAAGGTATCGGAACAAGTCGGGGCTTGGATAAACTAACCGCAGTCCGAAAAGGATGGTAGATTGAGCAGTTACATCCCCGAGAATACCTGCGGCCTGCACAGAAAACTGAAGCTGGGGCCTCGAGTGGTAAAGAGACCGCACATGGTGTGAACGGTCCCCCCCCCCTCAGAGGCGAGATCGAGTGTGGTCAGGGGTGGCAACAGACCAATCAAGCCCGTCGACGGCTGGTGAGTTGATCCGACACCCTGCAGAGACCCCCCTGCACTCTGGCTTAGACCACCCAAACAGACACAGCCCGGATGGCGCTGTGTTGCTGGGGCCTCGATCGACTGTGGGGCTCAAATACCGCGCTCTGGCCTAGCCTCATCGGAGCCTGGGTTGGGTGTTGCCCGGCCTGACCTTGGAAACGCGGCGCAGATGAAGCCTGAAAACTTGTGAGCCCAGTGCAGAGACCACAGTGGAGTGGCCCCCCTGATTTGCAGCGTAATTGTCCTGGGGGGACCCATGACAAGGGATGAACCCCCCCCCCCTCCTCCTGCTGCATAGAAGGCCGCATTCAGCATTGGGTGCTGGCGGGCTGTGGGGCAGGGGGTGCAATCTGCATGCGGTGACCCTAGGACATTGCCATCCGTGGGGGGCACAGCAGAGGGGGAGCGGGCCCAGAAAGTGCTCATAACCAGCGGGCCATAATAAAGACCGGGAAACGAGCCGCACTCAACATGTCAGGCCCATAGTACATGCAATTATGCAGCGCAGTCCAGACTGGAGATAACACCAGGGAAGAGAAGAGCTGGCGTCACAGAGACACTCTGGGCGGTGCGTGTAGGAGCTGCAGAAGACCTACCAGCAACATCCGCACAAGGTGGCAAGATCCGGCCCTGCCTCGCCCACGCTGCATTCGTACAAAGGGGGCGTTTGATAGTATGTCTGGAGGGGGGGGGGCTAGGAGGAGACGCAATGGGCCAGGAACTAAAGCCACATTTTAAACAACAAAACGGACCCTCCAGCATAGAACAAGGAGGGTGAATGCAGAGGCTGACCCGTTCCTAATAGCCTGACGCTCACCACCACAGGAGTAGCATTGTCTCCCCCCGGCAAAATCAGTAGCATGTCTGGCGACGTACAGGCGTGGACGGGCTACCCTTATGCGCGCCCGCTGAGCGTCGGCGGTGCATCCTGCTTAAATGCGGAAGCGCAGAAGATCTAACCCTCCCCTTCCAGCCCCAGAAGTGAGTCAGAGCAGACAGAGCCAGGAGCCAAGTTAACGCCCTACACACAAACGGCAAATAGCTGCAGTGGAACCGTGCGGGTACCGGATCCCCAACAGTAAGGAGCACCAAGATGAGGTAAGTTTAAAAATGCAATCAATCAAAAAAGGAGTCAAAGGGGGAAATACAGGCGAGGCGCCCCCCACTCAAACAGATTCTAACAATAAATGGCTCCACCTGATTAGCACCTCTCTTGACTTAGCCAAAGGACTTCACAAGAAATTTCTTTAACTCCTTGTCCTTCTGGTGTGTTAATTTACACTACTGTATTTAGTCATGGTGCACTTTCAATACTTAAAACATCGTCAGAGGTCTATACTGATATGTGAAGAAAAAATAAAATGTGTGAAGAGAGAGTACCTCACGGTTGCAACACCCGAGGGGGTTACTGACTAATAATCGCCAGTCTACCCACTTCTCATCATTGGCCACTCTCTCTTTGTTCTGTGTGAAGAAAATGTGTCAAAAATTATGTGCTCACTTTACATCACAAACTCATATAGTGAAGAAATAGTAGGCGCAGTTGAATGGGCCCACTCCACAGACCACATCAGTGCTCAGAAAAACCACAGTGAAAATCAAACAAAGGAATTTTTTTTAGAATTCTCACTTGATTAAAACCGGGTAGTGCTTACTGGCCATCCAGTTTTATTCCTGGCTGTAAGCATTCCCACTTAAAAATGGTTACCAATACACCATCATTTTTGCCAACATGTTTCGTTGCTAAAAGTTTACACGACTTCGTCAGGGCTTTAGGGGTTCTATACTCTTATTCTTCACTCTTGATAGTTCCCAAGACCTGTAACAACATTAAAAAGGCGAGCCAACATTAGATCACCCAGGAGTGACACATTAAACCACCGTCTTTTTTAGAACTAAGGATGTTCAAATAAGTATGCTTATATAATCACTTGTCTCGACAATACCTGATGGATGTATGACGTTATAACACATACTTTTACTCCGCAGACCATTACAACGCGACTTTTACTCCGCATACCGTTACAACGCATAGCGCCTTGGGGCGCTGGATAGTGGTAAGTATAATTTACTATTCTAACTCCAGTCCCCATGGACCCTAGGGAAGGTGTTGGATAGTAAATTATACTTATCCCCTATCCTAGAGCGCCCCCCAGCGCAATGCGTTGTAATGGTATGCGGAGTAATGGTCGCGTTGTAATGGGTCTGCGGAGTAAAAGATCCGTTGTAACGGGTGTATACCATACCTGATGGTTGCTGAGTCACCGCACACCTACAGCCATCAATCATTTATGGACCCCCGTGTCACAAGATCACGTGTCCGCCGGGTAGCCCTTCAAAGTTGAGCACCCTATAAAGTATAAAACACATAAGATGAGACGTTTCACATCCCAGCCCATATTCACACATGGTCTGGTTCTCACCCCACGTTTACAAACTCATGCAATACTTTTGTGTGTCCCTGTCTCACTTGAGATATTCACATACTGTCTGGTATTTACTCCTGGGTTAAAGTGTGACAGCGTACCTTGCCCCCGACCAGAATGGTCACATGTAGGTTCCAATGGTCCCGACCATACCATAAGCTTAAATGGCACTCAATGCCGGTTACACACTTCTCTCGAGAAAACAATTCCAGGGTCTCTTCTGCATTCCATTATTTCGACCCTCACCAAAACAAGTCATAGCACTAACTACATGCTCCACTTTTTCTCTTCAGGCATACATCCAGCAAAATCGGGTGCTTACCGATGCCGAGTCCCACCGGCGTGTGTAGCACTCCAACAGTCAGCTAACGCCGCCGCTCAGTTTAAACACCCGTGTTAACCACGCCTATAGGTTATCGTGGATGGATATCTCTGTGGTGGAGCATATCTCTGTGGTGGAGCATAAATTGGCAACGAATGTCCACCATAAAGTAACTGATCGGAACTCGCTCCTCCATTATCGCTCGTTCCATCCCAGGGCCCTCAGGAATAGTCTCCCAGTTGGTCAATTTTTACGCTATCTGAGGAACTGTTTGACAACTGACACGTTTATGGAACAATCTGAGGAGTTGATAACAAAATTGAGAGACAGAGAGTACCCCATGAAGGTCATCAAGCCGGCGCGGAAACAGGCACTAAATACCCCGCGGGAAGCCTTGCTTGAAAGAAATGTGAAGGAAAAACAGGTCTGCCTGCTGGTGGAACAACATTTGATCCGTTATCAGCAAAAATGAGACAAATCATACGCAAACATTGGTCCATTTTGGACACGGCTACTAGCAAAATGCCAGTGCCACGCTTTGCTTTTAAACGAGCTCCCAATTTAAAAGACAAATTGGTGCACTCATGCACACCTACAAAGACACCACCAAATTCATTGCCAGTAGGGTACTATCCTTGTGGAGGGGGCTCTGTCTGTGGCTTGACACAGACGACGAAAAGTGTCATATTACACGATGGGAGAACCTGGTTCCAGAACCACTTTAGTAATTGCAACACCTTATATGTGATCTATAGGTTGACTTGTAGTTGTGGGTTGCACTATATTGGATTAACTTCTAGAAAGGTCAAAATACACATACAGGAACATCTGAGCACAATTAGAGCGAGAAAGTTAACAAAACGTTTAGTGCAACATTTCACTGATAAGGGGCATGACCCAAGGGATTTGATGAGATGGACTATATTGGAGAAGGTGATTGGTGACACTCACAATTTGGAAGCCATTCTGGCCAGAAAGGAGGCCAAATGGATTTTTACAGAACGAGCAGATCAGGATGGGCTTAACAACTCAATTGAGTGGAATAGGATAAGCAGGCAGGTGGAATTCTGTGCCCTGATACATGCATAAAGCTGAGGAATGAGGAATGATTCATCCTCTGCAATTTAGTCGCTGAGACACTGGATGAAAAAAACCTGGGTTTTCCTCAGAATTTGAATGTGTACCTGTCCTAATGGGCATCTTGAGAGCCTTAGAAAACCTCCCATACTTTTATGTGAGAGATGTGAGGGCAATGTATGAAGCTTTTCCTTATAAATAGGCACAGTATGTACCCCCTCCTTCCCCTGATCCTGTTCGCTGGTTTTTGATCTGAGAATAGGTGGAGCATCTGGCATCAGGGAACAAGTGGCCTTGGACTTTGAATTTTGTAACTTTATTCATCGTCCATTTAGATCAGCACCCTCACCCAAGATGGCTGCCTTGGTAAACATTAGCTACATACAGGCGCCACGCTGAGTGATATTGCCTGCGAGTCTGAGTGGCTGTATGGCAATTTGACACATATGTAGATATTAGGGATGGGAAGTTGTGTGATTTTTTAGAAAAACCTTCGCTCCAGATCGTGGCACATAAATCATCTTCTGCTCGATCATGGTCTCCTTGCGCGATGAAGTTTACAAGATCGAGTGGCCTTGGGTGTTTTAGTTTTGAATGCCGCTAACTGTACTCAGTGTTTGTATAAATGTGCGTATATTTCCATGATGGCTGCCATGAAAAGATGCAGTAATACACCGACGCCACATTGAGTGGAACTGCTTGCGGGTCTGTGAGGGGCCGCATGGCAATTTGATGTATCTAGACATATACATGGATACGAGTTGTGGAGAAATTGCCATGATAAAATAACCTTCTTTCAGATTGGGAGATACAAAATATATCCTGTTCCATGATGGAGGCTACGCTTTACGACGTGTACGAGCTGTGTCACATGTAAACCTGTAGGCATGGTTAACAAGGGTGTTTAAACTGAGCGGCGGCGTTAGCTGACTGTTGGAGTGCTACACACGCCGGTGGGACTCGGCATCGGTAAGCACTCGATTTTGTGACCATTCTGGTCGGGGGCAAGGTACGCTGTCACACTTTAACCCAGGAGTAAATACCAGACAGTATGTGAATATCTCAAGTGAGACAGGTACACACAAAAGTATTGCATGAGTTTGTAAACGTGGGGTGTGAACCAGGCCATTTGTGAATATGGGCTAGGGTGTGAAACATCTCATCTTATGTGTTTTATACTTTATAGGGCCCTCAACTTTAAAGGGCTACCCGGCGGACACGTGATCTTGTGACACGGGGTCCATAAATGATTGATGGTTGTAGGTATGCGGTGACTCAGCAACCATCAGGTATTGTCGAGACAAGTGATTATAAAAGCATACTTATTTGAACATCCTTGGTTCTAAAAAAGACGGTGGTTTGATGTGTCACCCCTGGGTGATCTAATGTTGGCTCGTCTTTTTAATGTTGTTACAGGTCTTGGGAACTATCAAGAGTGAAGAATAAGAGAATGGAACCCCTAAAGCCCTGACGAAGTTGCGTAAACATTTAGCAACGAAACATGTTGGCAAAAATGATTGTGTATTGGTTATCATTTTTAAGTGGGAATGCTTGCAGCCAGGAATAAAACTGGATGGCCAGTAAGCACTACCCGGTTTTAATCAAGTGAGAATTCTAATTTATTTTCCTTTTTTTGATTTTCACTGTGGTTCTTCTGAGCACTGATGTGGTCTGTGGAGTGGGCCTATTCAACTGTGCCTACTATTTCTTCACTATATGAGTTTGTGATGTAAAGTGAGCACATAATTTTTGACACATTTTCTTCACACACAACAAAGAGAGAGTGGCCAATGATGAAAAGTGGGTAGACTGGCGATTATTAGTCAGTAACTCCCTCAGGTGTTTCAACCGTGAGGTACTCTCTCTTCACACATTTTATTTTTTCTTCACGTATCTGTATAGGCCTGTGACGATGTTTTAAGTATTGAAAGTGCACCATGACTAAATACAGTAGTGTAAATTAACACACCAGAAGGACAAGGAGTTAAAGAAATTTCTTGTGAAGTTTAAAAATGCGGCAAGTAACATTAACCAGCAATAAAACCGTGAAAATAGTTCAAATAGAACACACGCAGCCTCACCAGTACCCGCTGCGCGTCCGCGGTGGCATCTTACTTAAATGCGGATTAGCAGCAGATCTAACCCTCCCCCTCCAGCCCAGGAAGTGAGTCAGAGCCGGCAGGGCCAGGAGGCAAGTATACGCCCTCCACACAAACGGCAAATAGCTGGAGTGGAACGGGCGGGTACCGGACCCCCAACAGTAAGGAGCACCAAGATGCGGTAAGTTTAAACATGTGGCAAGTAACATTAACCAGCAATACAACAGTGAAAATAGTTAAAATGGAACACACGCAGCCTCATAAGTAGCCGTTGAATCCAGTCAGTAGCGGAACAGTTTGTGGGTGCCATATCATACTGGTCTTGGAGCTGGGCAAATGTAATATCTTTCACATTGATCCAGAGGTCACCTACCCTTGAGATTTCTATTGAATCACATTGCTTAAATACTTTGCAGCTGCTCAGTCTACCTAATTTTCCTGTCTCCCAAAGTGAGGTGTATTGTGTCATTGTGCTGTCCCAGCCCAATTTTGGACTGTATGTGCAGGGGGTTCCATGAGATCTGTCCTTCGAGTTTTGTTGTAGAGTGCCCTCATGATTCCTCCCTCTCCCAGGACCTGTCTATCTATGTGGAATGCAATTTCAGTTTGAGGGGAGTGAAGCCCAATGGTATGTCTGTACATTTGGGAGTTGTTGGACAGGCCACATGAAGGGCTCGCTCCCTCCCCGCAGGACAGGGCCCGGGCCACCGTCAGCACCATTGCCCGGCCCAGCCGCCATCTTGGACACGGCACCACGCGGCCGCGCGGCCTCAGCCCGACCCCAACCCCGGGCCTGGCCAGGCCCCGACATCCCGGCACCACCCTCCACCCAGGAGGTGAACGGACCACTTGGCAGGTCAATGGGAGTACGAAGTGTCGATGGCTCTCCCCCGCCAGGTGCCGAGCACCCCCAGCCTCCTCGGGCGCTGGCTCCACCCCCCTGCTGGGTGTCTGGACTCCCTCATCCCAGACCTCCCGACCTCCAAGAGCGAGGGTCCGGACATCAAAGGGCGCCAGACCTATAACTGAGGCAGCCCCAGGACAGGAAGGCAGTTGTATCCTGGAGTCGAGAGACACCGAGAAGAACTCATCCTTGACGGACTGTTGGCGCTGCCACAGCCCTGCCTTGTGAACTATTGTCCTGCCTGCTGGCGCTGCCGCGGCCCTCTGCAACCTTCATCCTCGTGGGACCTGCTGGCGCTGCCGCGGCCCTCTGCAACCTTCATCCTCGTTGGGACCTGCTGGCGCTGCCGCGGCCCGTTGTAACCTCCATCCTCGTGGGACCTGCTGGCGCTGCCGCGGCCCGTTGCAACCTGCATTCTCGTGGGACCTGCTGGCGCTGCCGCGGCCCGTTGTAACCTTCATCCTCGTTGGGACCTGCTGGCGCTGCCGCGGCCCGTTGCCACCTACGACCTCTTCGGGACCTGCTGGCGCTGCCGCGGTCCGACCCATCCGAACACCGAGCTCGAGGATTGTGCGCTATCACCGTTACACCTCAGTACCCGTAGGTACCAAGACTGTCCCGCTACCCCCTTCCCTTACTAGAGACTAGAATTGAGAGGATCATCGTGTCCTGATCGCCTTGTATCGTACCACTCTACTACCAGAAGTGCCTATAAAAGGTGTTACCCTGATCTTTGTGTGGTGTCCATCTGTGGGGGGGAAGTTACCTGTCTGTGCGATCACTGTGCTCGGCCGACCCTCCAGGTCTCCGTCTAACATTGGTGGCTAGCGGCGCGATCCGAACCAACGCGTACCGTACAGACAGTAACTCACCCTACGACTAAAACCACAATGACGACCAAAGAGAGCGGATCGGCGGAGAAGTTCCAGATGGAAAAGCTGGAAGAATACAACCACCGAGAGCTCAAACAATTTTGCATGGACTTAGGCATTGCTACCACCGGGCTAAGCACAAAAGAAGACTTCAAAAACGCCCTAGAGGCCTGGGCAGAGACAAATACCGCAACCCCCCGGGACCCCGCAGCCCCGGAAGTCAACACCACCCGGACGGAGGAATGGAGAACAGGCCCTTCCCGTGAAGAGATCCAAGAGCGGGAAAAAAATAGATTACACGAGTTAGACTTGGCACGACTCAGATTAGACGGAGAATTGAAACTGGCGGAACAAAAAATAAACTTAGAACACTTACGGCTCAGAGAAGAGCGAGAGGAAAAACAGAGACAGAGAGACCTCGAAGAAAAAAGACTGGCATACGAGCACGAGTGCAAACTAGCGGAGATAGAAATACGCAAACTGAACAAAAACCTAGGGGTGCCCGAGCAACCGCACTCCCCGGGTCCTACCGAGCAGAAGGTCCACATCCCCAAGGATGTGGTCCGAGAATATCACCGGAATGACGACATACAGCAGTGGTTCAAGGCCTATGAGATTACCATGACCGCCCACCGGGTCGCTCGAAGTGACTGGGGAGCCGGTCTATGGGGGAGATTCGTCAACGAGGGTCGTGATGCCCTGCTGCAGCTTCCGGACCATCAAATGACGTCCTATGACCACATGAAGGCCGCCCTCCTCAGTCGATATGGGCTTACACCCGAAATGTACCGCCAGAGGTTCCGCAACTGCACCCGGATCCCAGGTACGACGTGGTTGGAATACGTGAACTATTTCAGCCGAGCCTTCGAGGGGTGGATCAAGGGTAACAACGTAACCACTTACGAACAACTCTTCAATATCATTGTGTGGGAGCACCTCTCCAACAACTGCTTCGTCGAGCTCAGGCAGCACCTCCTCGACAGTAAATTGACTGAACCCCGGCAGCTCGCCACCGAGGCTGACCGGTGGGAGAGCACCCGAGTGGCCCGGAGTGGGCCGAATGAGCAGAACAGAACCAACCAAGGTCATCATCGTCCCCGAGGAGGAGGAGGAGGCCCGGGCCGGGGCAGAGACGCCGTCCCGGCCGCACCCACTAACGCCACCCCGGCCCCAGCAGGCCGGGGAAACCCCCCGATGCGCCCGGGGTTCCGAGCTAACGTGACGTGTCATCGATGCCAGCGAGTCGGCCACTATGCCAGTGACCCGACCTGCCCGAAGAACCAGGCCCCCGGGCCCCGCCAGATGGCGGCCGCCGCCCTGGGAGAAGAACAAGTCTCCGAAGACACAGAAACCTATGAGTCGGAGCAGTTCGAGTGGGAACCCGCCGCCATGACCCTGGCATGCCTAGGAGGAAGAGACATGGTCCCGCGGACTCCCCTGCCCGCCAACACTCGGAAGTACAGCCAATGGGTGAGCATCAATGGGCGCAAGGCCGAGGCCCTGCGTGACACCGGGGCCAGTGTGACGGCCGTCCGCTGTCACCTGGTGACCCCAGAACAAATCCTACCAAACGTACTTTGCCCCGTCCGATCGGCAGATAACTCGGAGAGCCTGTGTCGGATGGCCTGCGTCCCCTTCGAATGGGGAGGAGTGTCCGGCATGCTGAAAGTAACTGTCCGTGACGATGCCCCCGTAGACTGCCTCCTGGGGAACGATCTCGAGAGCTCCCCGTGGGCCGCTGTGGAAAGAAGAGAGCATCTGGGGATGTTGGGTCTCCCGGACTGGGCGTGCGTAACCACCCGGTCCATGGCCACCCGCACCATCCCTAGACCAGAAGAACCAGAATGGGCAGCACCTCCGCCCTCGATCACTTCAGAAGAAGACTTCCTCCAGACCGACCACCCGGACCCCACCCCAGAGGGGTCCACACAGCCCCCCGAGCTTCCCGACCTGGCTCAGTGGCGCCAAGAAGGGGGGCCCACCCAGGAACAATTCCGGCAGGAGCAAAAGACCTGCCCCTCCCTCGAGGGATTGCGACAGCAAGCGCTCGCCCAGAGCCAAGGAGACACCACCGGGGCCCACTGGGTTTATTGGGACAATGACCTCTTGTACAGCGAACAGAAAATCGCAGAACTGGGGGCCGGGCGAGTGCTGGTGGTGCCCCTCCACTTCAGAGACTTCCTGTTGAACCTAGCCCATGATGTCCCCCTGGCCGGGCACCTGGGCCAAGACAAGACCTACCACCGCCTGGTGACTCACTTTTTTTGGCCCAAAATGAGAAATTACGTATCCAACCATTGCCGGTCCTGTCCGACCTGCCAGGCCAGCGGGAAGAGCGGCCGCAAACTCAAGGCACCCCTACAACCATTCCCCGTGGTGACCACCCCGTTCGAAAGGGTGGGAATAGACATTGTGGGGCCCCTGGACCCCCGAACAGCACAGGGGCATCGCTTCATCCTGGTCCTGGTGGACCACGCTACCCGCTATCCTGAGGCGGTCCCCCTTCGTACTATAACAGCCCCAGTAGTGGGTCGAGCCTTGATGGGGATCTTCTCTCGAGTGGGCTTCCCCCGGGAAGTCGTCAGCGACAGGGGTACGAACTTTATTTCAAAGTATATGAAATCCCTCTGGCAACAGTGCGGAGTCACTTACCGCTTCACCACCCCCTATCACCCCCAGGGGAACGGACTAGTCGAGCGGTTCAACCGCACCCTCAAGGGGATGATCATGGGGCTGGAAGAACCCCTACGCCGCCAGTGGGACGTGCTACTACCGTGCCTCCTCTTCGCCTACCGAGAAGTCCCCCAGAAGTCCCTCGGCTTCAGCCCCTTCGAACTCCTGTACGGACACCCCGTTCGCGGGCCTCTCAGCCTAGTGAAGGAGGAATGGGAGATGGCCCCCCTAAAGACCCCCCCGGACGTCTACAAATACCTCCTGACCCTCCGCAATCAGACCCGGAAATTCAGGGAAATCGCTAAAGCCAATCTAGAGGCCAGTCAAGAGGACATGAAGAAGTGGTACGACCAACATGCCTCCTCCATCGAGTTTGAACCGGGTCAGCAGGTATGGGTGATGTCCCCCATCGAACCGTGTGCCTTGCAAGACAAATGGACGGGGCCCTTCAAGGTGATCGAGCGCAAGAGTCCCGTCACCTATCTCATCGACCTGGAGTCCCCCCGGAACCCCCTCCGGGTCCTCCATGCCAACAGGCTCAAACCCCACTTCATGCGCTCGGAACTCAGCCTGCTGATGGCTACCGACAGTGGTACGGAAGGAGACTCCGAGCCCCTCCCTGACCTACTGAGGACTCGGGAAAGGGATGGCTCGGTGGACGGGGTCCGACTCTCCGAGGCCCTGACCCCAGAGCAGCGTCAAGATTGCCGGGCCCTCCTGCTGCCGTTCGCAAACCTGTTCTCCCTCGCACCCGGAGTCACCTCCTGGTGCCTGCACGACGTGGACACGGGGGACAGTCCTCCTGTCCGACACCGGGCGTACCGAGTACCGGATCGGGTACGTACATGCATCCAAGAAGAAGTCTCCAAGATGCTCGCACTCGGGGTCATCGAGCCTTCGGACAGTCCCTGGGCCAGCCCGGTCGTCCTGGTCCCCAAGGCCGCGGCACCGGGCACCACACCTGAGCTCCGATTCTGCATCGACTATCGGGGGCTGAACGCGGTCACCCGAACCGACGCTCACCCTATCCCCCGCGCAGATGAACTGGTCGACCGCATGGGGGCAGCCCGCTACCTAAGCATCTTTGACCTGACAGCGGGCTACTGGCAGATCGGCCTCACCCCCAGGGCCCAAGAACGTTCCGCTTTCTCCACCCCGGACGGACACTACCACTTCAGAGTGATGCCCTTCGGCATGAAGAACGCTCCAGCCACCTTTCAAAGACTGGTGAACCAGGTATTGGCGGGCCTCGAAGAATTCAGCGCCGCCTACCTGGACGACATCGCGGTATACAGCCGCCACTGGGCAGACCACCTCCACCACCTCCGAGAGGTCCTGCAGGCCCTCCAACAGGCCGGCCTCACCATAAAAGCCAGCAAGTGCCAAATCGGCCAGGGGTCCGTAACCTACCTCGGACACCAAGTGGGGAGCGGTCTGGTGGCTCCCCTCCAACTCAAGGTAGCTGCCATCCAGTCCTGGCAACCCCCCGAGACACAAACAGAGGTCCGAGCCTTCCTGGGGCTCACCGGATACTACCGGCGGTTTGTGAGGGACTATGGCAGCATTGTGGGGCCCCTCACGGAACTCACGTCCAAGAACAGCCCAAAGAGAGTCAACTGGACGCCCGACTGTCAAGCAGCCTTCGAGACGCTGAAGGCCGCCATGTGCACCGCTCCTGTACTCCAGGCCCCCGACTACAGCCGCGAGTTCATCGTGCAGACCGATGCCTCCGACCATGGTATTGGGGCCGTCCTCTCCCAACTGAACACCGAAGGGGTGGACCAACCAGTGGCCTTCATCAGCAGACGCCTACTGCCCCGAGAACAGCGCTGGAGCACCATTGAGCGAGAGGCCTTCGCTGTGGTATGGGCCCTCAAGAAGCTCCGGCCGTACCTCTTCGGAACCCATTTCCGGGTACAAACGGACCATCGGCCCCTGCAATGGCTCATGCAGATGCGGGGGGAGAACCCCAAACTATTGCGATGGTCCATCTCCCTGCAGGGGATGGACTTCACGGTAGAGCATCGCCCTGGTCAAGACCACGCCAACGCGGACGGCCTGTCCCGCTTTTTCCGCCTCGACGAGGAAAGTCCCCAAGAAGATGGGTGACTCTCCCCGCCTTCAGCTGGGGGGGACGCATGTTGGACAGGCCACATGAAGGGCTCGCTCCCTCCCCGCAGGACAGGGCCCGGGCCACCGTCAGCACCATTGCCCGGCCCAGCCGCCATCTTGGACACGGCACCACGCGGCCGCGCGGCCTCAGCCCGACCCCAACCCCGGGCCTGGCCAGGCCCCGACATCCCGGCACCACCCTCCACCCAGGAGGTGAACGGACCACTTGGCAGGTCAATGGGAGTACGAAGTGTCGATGGCTCTCCCCCGCCAGGTGCCGAGCACCCCCAGCCTCCTCGGGCGCTGGCTCCACCCCCCTGCTGGGTGTCTGGACTCCCTCATCCCAGACCTCCCGACCTCCAAGAGCGAGGGTCCGGACATCAAAGGGCGCCAGACCTATAACTGAGGCAGCCCCAGGACAGGAAGGCAGTTGTATCCTGGAGTCGAGAGACACCGAGAAGAACTCATCCTTGACGGACTGTTGGCGCTGCCACAGCCCTGCCTTGTGAACTATTGTCCTGCCTGCTGGCGCTGCCGCGGCCCTCTGCAACCTTCATCCTCGTGGGACCTGCTGGCGCTGCCGCGGCCCTCTGCAACCTTCATCCTCGTTGGGACCTGCTGGCGCTGCCGCGGCCCGTTGCAACCTGCATTCTCGTGGGACCTGCTGGCGCTGCCGCGGCCCGTTGCAACCTGCATTCTCGTGGGACCTGCTGGCGCTGCCGCGGCCCGTTGTAACCTTCATCCTCGTTGGGACCTGCTGGCGCTGCCGCGGCCCGTTGCCACCTACGACCTCTTCGGGACCTGCTGGCGCTGCCGCGGTCCGACCCATCCGAACACCGAGCTCGAGGATTGCGAGCTATCACCGTTACACCTCAGTACCCGTAGGTACCAAGACTGTCCCGCTACCCCCTTCCCTTACTAGAGACTAGAATTGAGAGGATCATCGTGTCCTGATCGCCTTGTATCGTACCACTCTACTACCAGAAGTGCCTATAAAAGGTGTTACCCTGATCTTTGTGTGGTGTCCATCTGTGGGGGGGAAGTTACCTGTCTGTGCGATCACTGTGCTCGGCCGACCCTCCAGGTCTCCGTCTAACAGGAGTGCAATGCTGCCATCGTACCAACCTTTAACCAGTTTGTTCATGGCTATGCAGGCCGTTTTTCGGTTCCAGAGGAGGCTGCTTACTTCCACTTCCATCGCTCTGAAATACGATGGAGGAACCGGAAATGGGGTATTCTGCAAGGCGAAGAGAAATCAGGGGAGTGCCATCATCTTAAAGAGTGCAGCTATTCCTAGTAGAGTCAATGGTAGGGATTGCCAGGGCTTGGTATCTCAACGTAATCTTTTCAGGGATTCTAGGAGGTTTTTATTCATAAAATTGTCTGGGTTCGCTGTATTGTGAATCCCCAGGTATTTGAAGCTGTCCTCTACCACTCTCACTGGACATCCCCTAGGTAGGACCGGCGGAGGGCTGCTCAATACACACAGGATAGACTTTTTCCAATTAATTGTATACCCAGAGTACCTTCTGTATGTCTCGCAGATATTTAAAAGTCTAGATAACGAACGACTTGGGGATGCCATGTATGACAGGATATCCACTGCATATAGGGATATGCAGTCCTCCCATCCCTCTGTCCCCTGGCGCTCATGGATAACCGGTTCGCTTCTTATCCAGGCTGCCAATGGTTCCAGCACAAGGGCGAAGAGGAGCAGTTTCAGAGGACAGCCCTGCCGTGTTCCACGCCCAAGGGGAATTCACCGGAGGTTCTTCAGTTTACTACTACTTGTACAAGCGGTTTTGGGTATAGTAGCAGTATCCAAGAGCAAAATTTGGGCCCAAACCCCAAATGTTCAAGGACGGCGAAGAGGAATGGCCACTCGACCGTGTCAAAGGCCATGCGTACGTCGAGAGATAGGATGATGGCATCTTCCTGAATAGTGTGTTTACATCCTATCACACTATGTAGGCGTCTCAGATTGAGTGCCGTATTTCTTCCCGGCATAAATCCAGATTGATCTGGATGCACTAGTTTCGTGAGATGGGGGGTCAGTTTGTTGGCCAACGCTTTGACTAGAACTTTGGCCTCTGTGTTGAGCAATGATATGGGGTGGTAGGATGCACAGTCTTGGACCGGTTTCCCCGGTTTGTGGATGGCCACAATTGTTGCTATGCGCTGGTCTTTTGGGAGTTCTCCTTCCTCCAAGCTGGTCTTGTACATAGTCAATAAGTGCAGTATTAGTTTTGTTGCTTGCGGTCCACACAGTCAATACCCCAATCCCGATGAGTTGGACTGATCACTATTTGATATCCAAGACTCTCTCGGGGGTTGAGCCCTCTCCGAGGGTGCTACAGGAGTCCGCTTTTAAACATCTGTGGCACAAATTGTATATTGATCAAGTTCACGCCTTTCTTTCCACGCACACTCTTAGCTTACCCAATATTCTAGATGCAACCGACAAGGCTTCACCTGACTGGATTCGATGGCCTCTGGATGCACTTATCCCGGCTAAGTGGTCTAAGAGCAGCAACAGCAAACCCAGTCCTTGGTTTAACAGCAAGCTTGCTACTATGCGGAAAACCCGAAAATGGCTGGAACGGGCCTGGAGACGAGAGTATTACCCGGTACTGAAGGGGCAATTCTCTGCAGCTATTAAGAACGATCATAGGGCCATTCAGAAGGATAGGGAAGCCTATTATTCAGATGAAATCAGGAGTAGCAGCAACCCTGCTAAAAATATTTGTTCTATACTTAAAGATCTTAAAGTGGTAGGGTCAGCTACAGGGTCTTTGATCTCTTCTGACCAGCTGTGTGAAGACCTTGCCACCTTCTTTATTAAGAAGGTAGAAAACATCTACAGGACCTTCCCCCTTACGTTGAGTAATTTAAGCCCTCTTCAGAGATCCCTCACCACCTGTTCTCTTGCTGTCTTCTGCTCGATCACCCAGGAAGAGTTGCGCATGTTGTGTAGCAGGATTAAATCTGGTTCTCCAACTGATCCGCTTAAGCCTAAACAATTTCTCAAATCTCTGCCCCTGCTCCTTACATCGCTGTGTCAGCTGATCAATCTGTCCCTGTCAAGGGCAGTCGTTCCTAAGGCTTGAAAACAAACCAGGGTGGTCCCTCTGCTAAAAAAACAAACCTGGATACCACCAAACCAGAGAATTTCCGTTCCATTTCTCTTCTGCCGTGGGTGGCCAAGATTGCTGAGGCCTACATCAATTTCATTCTGACAGGATTTCTAAAAAACAACAGCGTGCTTCATGCATCTCAGAATGATTTCCGCCCGGGTCACAGCACAGAGTCTGCTCTCCTTGCTGGGACCGAAAACCTGAGGGCAGCCTTAGATGCCAGGCACACTTCGGCGCTACTTTTATTAGATCTCAGCGCCGCGTTGGACGCGGTATCAAATCAGATCCTGCTACAACGGTTAAAGAAGGCTTAACACTGATAGTGCACAACGCTATCAATGTAGGAAATGGAAAAAAAATTCCCTTGACACCTTTATAAAGTCAATTGATAATGCTGGACCTCCAGGAGGGTCTGACTGTGAGACAGCCTATAATCAGCTACAGAATTGCATCATAACTGCTTTAGATAGCACTGCCCCGATTCGTACGCTAGCCAACACTAAGAGGGCCAGGAAAACTAACCCGTGGTTTACCCAGGAACTACGTTCAGCTAAATCTGCATGCAAAAAACTTGAGCGGGTATGGCGTACTAATTTTTGCCCAAAAATCAAAACCCTTTACAAAAAAGCACAAAAAGACTATAATAAAAGCATTCGAGTCTCCAAAGCATCCCACTATAACAATCGCATCGTGGAAGCAGAGAGTTCCTCGAAAGAGCTCTTTAAGATCTTCAAGGAAATCTCTGTAATTACCACAAACAATACATCCCATAATAATTCGGTGGATACTTGCAACAAAATCGCTAAGTATTTTGCCAGCAAGATCACTGACATCTACGCCAACTTCTCTGGTAACATAAAATCAGGCCACGACTTTGTTGAGAGGGAAGATGCCGCTCCCACAGAATCATGCCTACGTAATTTTACTGTCCCTCCCCCGGAAATTTTCATGAAAACCTGCCAAAGCATTAAATCTGTCTCCCCTCGGGATCCTGCTCCTCCCAAAGTATTAGTAGCTAGTCTAACTGTCTTGGAGCCGCACCTTAGACACGTGCTCCAAGTTTCCTTCTCCACAGCCTGTCTGCCTGAAGACTGGAAGAAAGCAATCGTACTACCTATAAAGAAAAAACCCAATGTGAACCAGGACACCCTAGAGAATTTACGACCTATATCTCTGCTACCCTACCTAGCTAAAGTTGCGGAGAAAATAGCCAACACTCAACTCATGGTCCACCTCGAATCTCACAATGCTTTACATAGCTCTCAGTCTGGTTTTAGGTCGGGCTACTCTACAGAGACTGCGCTCTTGAGAGCGACCGAAACTTTACGGGAAGGAGCAGATGAGGGTAAGACCATGGCACTCATTATGCTGGACCTCAGTGCCGCGTTTGACACTGTAGCACATTCCATCTTGCTACAGTGTCTAAACAAAGCTGGGGTCACCAGGGAGGCATTGGGTTGGCTGAAAGCCTTTCTAACCAACCGGTGCTTTCAGGTTCAGAGAGGCAATTTTCTCTCGGACAGCATAGCCTTAGAACAGGGGGTACCTCAGGGCTCTGCCCTGAGTCCCACCCTGTTCAACCTCTATATGGCCCCGCTGGCAGAGGTGGTCCAATCGTACGGCGTAGAGCTAGTCTCTTACGCCGACGATACCCAACTGCTGATCTCCTTGTCCCAAGATCCCTCCTTGGATGCTGACAACTTCAAAACCTGTATGAGCGATCTTGCAGATTGGATGACCCAACACTGCCTCAAACTTAACGGCTCTAAAACTGAGGTGTTAATAATAGGAGGTAAGGACACTAGCTGGACCAATGACTGGTGGCCACCCTGTCTGGGGCCTCTACCCACCCCTGGTAGGGAAGCGAAGAACCTAGGTGTCTGGGTGGATACCAAACTTTCATTTGACAGCCATGTAAATAAAATTGTAGGGAAGTGCTTTGGGGTCATGAAAACCCTCAACCGCACCCTGGACCTCCTCCCCTTGGAGGCCAGGCGTACCATGACTCAGGCCCTAGTTACCTCTCGAATGGACTATGGCAACGTGCTTCTTCTAGGAACTTCGGAAAAGAACGTCAGGAGACTGCAGGTGTTACAAAACTCAGCAGCACGGCTAGTGCTGAGACTACCTAGAAGAGCTGCTTCTAAACCTACCCTGGCTACCCTACATTGGTTGCCTATTAAGAAGAGAATTCTATTTAAAGCACTCCTCATGTGCTATAGAATCATCTCTTATAAAGCACCGTCTTACTTGTCTGACCTAGCCGTTCCTTACGAGCCTAATAGAACCCTTCGGTCCATGGGAACGGGCCTTCTCAAGATCCCCCGTATACAAAAATCTAGAATGGGAGGTCGCTCTTTCCGTTCATTGGCAGCCAACAAATGGAACTCCCTTCCCTCCTATATTAGGCTAGCGAACAATGAATCCACTTTCAGAAAATTGTTAAAGACTTACCTATTTGCCCTTTAGCCCCTCTCCCTCTTCCTGTACTCTGACCCTTCTCCACAGCGCGGGGATACGCCGGGAGGCGTCACCAGGCGCTTTACAAACCCCTTTATTATTATTATTATTATCAAGGTCTCGGCCCTGGGATGGTTCACCTCTTTTCTTGTAGACCGAACCTTCCAGGTGGCGGACCCCCTTTTTCCTCTATGATATACACTGTGAGACAAGGGGTTCCTCAGGGCTCAGCATTGAGCCCCACGCTATTCAATCTATATGTCCAACCGTTTACGGCTGTGGCCAGGAGTCGAGGACTAACTGTAGTGTCATATGCTGATGATACTCAGACTCCTTGCAGGATGCCCTTAAGTTTCGGAGCGATCTTAGAGCTGTCGCAGAGTGGATGTCTACAAACTGTTTACAGTTTAAAGCCAGAAAATTGGAAGTCCTACTGGTAGGGAGAGACTCTGAGCTGTGGAGAGAGCGCTGGTGGTCAGCGTCCCTGGGAGTTGCACTGGCCCACAAACAGGTGGTAAAAAATCTGGGTGTCTGGGTAGACGCGGCCCTCAACTTTCAGGTCCAAACCCAAAAGGTTGCAGGCACCTGTTTTGGTATCTTGCAGGGTCTCAAGCCACTGCTTGTTTTTTTTGACGTGGCTACACGACAGGTCATTATCCAGGCTACCGTCTTATCTAGATTAGACTTTGCCAGTTCTCTGTACCTGGGAGTCAACAAGGCAGAACTTCTTTGACTGCAGAGGATCCAGAATTTGGCTGCCAGAACTCTCCTGTGCCTCTCTAAAACCTGCCCCACGACCAATGCCATCTGCCGACTCCACTGGTTGCCGGTGGCTAGGCGTGTAGAGTTGAAGTCCCTCTGCTTTTAAAATTATGAATCTCTCTTCTCCTAGCATTCTGGCAAACCTACTCTTACCCTATACACCCACCCGCCACCTTCAATCAGTTGGCCAGCACCTGGCGGTTGTCCCTCGGGTGAGGAAGGTGTATGCAGGAGGGTGATCTTTTTGCTTTCTGTTGGCTATACTGTGGAACTCTTTCCCGTTGCACATTCGCTATATGAACAACTATTTGGCCTTCCGCAAGGCCATTAAAACTCACCTTTTCCCTCTGACCTAGGATCTGTTTTCCTCTTCAGCCTCCCATCCTTCATGTCAGTTAGTGCTGGGACACCCCTTCGCTGGGGCAGCTATGCGCTTTATAAAATCACATCACATAACATAACATAACGTAACATAACATTAACAAATCAGACATGCACTCAAGGCCACCATTCCGCCAGACACTGTCCTCCCTGAGGCCTCCCCACTGGAGGATAGACTCCTAATGGAATATATAGGTAAAAAAGCCATTTCTCTAACCTACCGGAACATCATTAATAATCAACCAGACCCTACACAAAATCTTTGTGAAAAATGGCATGCCAATATCGGGGAACTAGATGAGACTGACTGTCAGGAAGTGCTAGAATCTCCGTGAGAGGTGGCGATACCCTCCAAAATTACACTTAATACAACTTAAAGTGCTCCACAGAACCTACTTATCTAGGTTAACCGTGTCCAAAATAGGAAGGACTGATAACAAGCTCTGCTTGCGAAAATGTCGTGCAGTGGGCACGTTCTACCACACGATATGGGAATGCCCCGAGATTACAACATACTGGGAAGCAATCATGAGCATAATAACGTGAGGTAGGGGACCTCTTGTACCACCAGAACCTCAGCGATGTCTCCTGAACATATGGGAACCGACAGACCTTAATCACAAGGCCCAAGACTGGGCGACACTAGGCATGACAATAGCCAAACGCAACATTGCCAAACATTGGGGGGGGCGCAAAATGCACCAACATACGGGGAGTGGTGCAACAACATGGATTGGGCTATGGTGGCTGCAAAGGCAGTATATATACATAGAGGGTGTCCCAAAAATTGCGAACGGGTCTGGGGAGGATTAAAAAAATTCTGAGGAAATATATGTGTACGCTGCCACCTGAAGAACCCTCACTAGAAGACAGCTAATAGATAGATGTCCCAAATACTGAATAATTCAACAAAGACAATTACGTAACAAATGTGTATGGATACTAGAGGAATCAGTTGTAGTGCGAAGTGCAAACTTTGTGTACATTTATTTAATTTCTATATGTGATAATGTTACAAGTCGTACACCTAATAAAAGGTGTAAAAAAAAACTTGCCTGTCTGGACAGACTGAGGCTGAGTTTCTCATACACTGGAAAAGGCCAGAAGAACATGAGAAAGGGCAAAACATTTGCCCTACCAAGTCAGAAGATGGAGTGGACATAACAGACTCTTTCAGCAGAGAAATATTAAAAAAAGGGTTAGTTCTGGACCTCTTTAATACCTGTGTTGCAGATTTGATCAAAGTCATAATATGGCTTTCAGGTGAAGCGGGCGGAGGATTATCTCACTGCTTCTAACTACATCTCACTCCTCTTCTTCTACTCTCTCTGCAGGTGAGAAAGTGCTAGAAGAGTGCTTATGAGGCTCCATCACAATAACCTACATAAAAGAAGATGTATTTACATCCCTGACTGGCTATCAGATAGAGTGAGATATCTGTACGTGAAACTGAATGTCCCCAAGAGCACTGCACTCAGTAACCAAACAGTTATTTAGGAAAGAGAATATAGACCCCTTACTGCAGTATTAACAACTTGATAAAACACATGAACAAGGTGAGAAATGTGAAACCCCTAACCCTCACTGGTGGGAACCCCTCTCTTCCTCTGGAGTGAAGAAGATCCAAATGTAAGTCATGCATCACAGTAAATAACCATCATAAGCATAAATGTTTTGAGACTGGGTGTTGTGTTAGAGCAGGGGTCTCCAACCTTTTCTGTAGTAAGAGCTACTTGTGTTCAATGGAGATCTCTCTGAGCTATTAATACTATTAGAGATGCAGTAGTAACTACATTTGACAAGGTTATATTAGTGGCCACCATATACAAGATTTCTAGCGGTGATCACCTCCGTGTTTCAGGGATGGTTGCCAGCAGTAATGTAAAAAATGTTTTGCAAATGTGGGATGCCTCTACATGGGTAATACGTAACACCCATAGCTGAAGTGTGGCAAGCACCACGTTAATAATATTAGTAACAGTCTCCCCAACATCGTTTGATATTTGCCAGCTTTATATATATTTTGCAAATTCAGCCGTTTTTTTCCAAACATCAGTTTATGAATTCTGAAAATGCACACGTTTGTTTCAAATGCACGCTTTTCAATTTTTGCAAACATATATTTCATACAACCAAGCAAAAGCTTCTAATATAATTAATTGTGCTGAAGTCAGGAGAGCTACTTAAGGTAGCTGGAGAGCTACCAGTAGCTCACAAGCTACTCGTTAGAGAAGCCTGGTCTAGCCAGCACCTTCCAGAGTCCTGGCCTGGAGCCATCATCCATACAATTTTTAAATGGGGCATGAGATCCGACCCCACAAATGAAAGGATGATTGCACTCTTGGATGTTGAATCCAAATATTAGGCCAGCCTGCTGCTTGAAGACCTGTCATCTTGGCCACCGAGAAAAACGCCTTTTACCTTTTAATCTTACTGTCTTCGTGGCAAAGTCGGGAACTACAACAAACCTGCCTGCCTTATCAGTATTGACGGAGAAAGCATCAGTGTGAGCAGCTGGCTTGGTATATGATGTCCAATTATGTAAGTAGGCACCTTGCACCAGTCCAGACAACCCTTATGGTGATTTAAGAGGTCTTAGACAACCTTAGAAAGCTCTCTAAGTGGTAGCTGTGGAGAGCAGCCTTCAGGCTTAGTCCAGATGGAGTGTAAAGCAACGTGTTTTACCAGAATGCAATTTTATAGTAGATATTAAGTGAAAAGAGCCACACCAGGTTTTTATAAAAAATATTTATTTATTATATAATACTCTCTAATACGTTCCACTATCTCCAAAATGGAGATAAACACAATGCACACAATACTTTAGCAAAGAAACACAGTAAATAGCACAGAATACACAGTGGACCCCAGGGGATGACCAAACCATATACTTAGAAAGTGGTATAAGAACCACGAGTCGAGTCAAGGCAATGTCAAGAGAACGTAGAAGAGAAAAGCTGGGGCCCCACAGAATGACCCAAGGTTAGTAGACAGGGACTCCACAGAGAGCGTGTGCAGTGTGGGAACACAACTGCATGCCCTGTACAAGTCTATGTGCAAGTCGCAGTTGGATTTTTAAAGAATAAAGTCCCTGCCCAGTAGACCTTGGAGGAACCCCTTGGAAGACAGAAGGTTGGAGAGCCACCCCTCCCGTGGATACCCTAGTAGCCACATTACCTACACCAGGGAAGCCGGGTGCATACGTGTGAAGTGGTATAGGAAACCAGTGTCAAACCCAATGGAGGACTTCAGGAAAGTGCAGCTGTGGAAGAATGAAGAAGTGTCTGGTAGAATCCAAGGATGGATTCTTGATTAGAGGTGCCTGCTAGCAGAGGAGACAGAGTCTATGGCACTCAGGGGTGATCAGGAAACTTGGAAGACGAATGCCCTCCTATGTCGGGTGTTACAGGATGGATGACAAGGACCTTGGCTCTGCCAAGTGAGGACAAGGCTATGCTAAGGAGGACCAGGAGCCATGCACGAGCTGTCCCATGAAGGATGTTGAGTGCTGAGGGTTGGTGTCCAGCGGTAGCACCAACAAGCCTTGCAAATGCAATCAACACAGGAATCAAAGAAGGAGCAATGTCAGGACCAACAAGGTCCAGGGGCCTCAGCAAAAGCAGAGGAGTCAGGGCAGGCCTGAGTAATCAGGGGAGCCCAAATGAAACGTGTGATCCTCGAATGGACCTACAGGTTGGAGGCAGTGGAGTCGCAAGAGGACCTCAAGCAGCTCACTAAAAGATGCAGGCCACAGTGCACACAATGCAATGTGGACAAAGACTTTGGTCACTGGAGGTGCTCGAGGTTGGGGATACTTGGAGCCTGAAAATATTCCTGGAAGGAAGCCAACAAGCCTTTGCAACTGCAAGTTGGATGGAGGGCACAGGGGTTCGGTTATTGCAACCCCCACAAGGGCTACTGGCCTCACACTTAGTGAGAGGGCAGGGCAGGCCTTGGGACCTGTGGAAAATCGCCAACTGTGCTGTAGAACCTTACAGAGTCCGGAGAAGATCAGGATCAGCAAACCAGTCGACTTAGTTGCGGTGCCTGCGAACTCAGAGGAGTGACTCCTTCACTCCAAGGGAGATTCCTTCAAGTGTCTTTGATGCTTTACAGGCCTTGGAAGGTTCCTGTATGATGTACATGCCCAGACAATGCAGCACACTGGAAGGGAGATGAAGTCAGGCCCAAACGGAGTCCAGCAAATTCCAGAGTGCCCAGACGGTAGAAGAAGAGGTGGTGTCTGATCTGAATCTTATCCCACAACAAATTTATGGACCTGCACCCAGGCAAGCCCTTAAGTACCCTAGGGAAAGGGTTGGGAAGATTCAGGGGGCCCTTCCAGGGGCAGGTCTGGACATTGGGGAGGGTACTCCCATGTCCTCTGTCCAGTTTCGTGCCAGAGCTGGAGCCAACGGCTCCCAGAACCGGTTTGAACTGGACTATGAATGGGGACACCAAGTGTGCCCCTCATGAAGGCTTTCTGGCACTGACAAATGCACCCACATGGTCCCAATACACTAAATACTGTCTGGGAGGTGGTCACACCTCCCTGTGACAGGATGCCTATTGTTCCACCTTCCTCTGCTCGAGCTTGGTTCAGAAGCAGGAGGGCAGAAATGTGTCTCTGGTCAGCTGCAACCATTTTGTGCTGTCTGGCTCTAGAAGGTTGGCACTGGTAATACTGAGAGTCTAACGGAGGGCTCTTCCAGCGATTGGGATCATACCTCCCAAACTGTTTATGTTGTGAGGTTAGGATTCCAACATGTTTGATACCAAACATGATAGGATTCGTTGCAGCTGTTTTCAAGATGGTCATCGCGTAATTACGTGGTGCCCGTCTATATAGTATATGGCTGCTCCACTGACAACCTGCGAGAATGGACTCCGTAGGCTGCTGGGGTGTCCTGCTCATGCAGGGATACCATTTCACTTAGAACCAAGCACCCTGATTTCAGGATTGCAAAGCCCTGCTATAGGGGCGACTTAAAGGTTTTAAGTGCAGTGACCCTGAGATATAGAAACCTATATCTTTGTAAGTGGTGCAAGCACCAATTTACACAGGAGTTCCATTTTGAATGGTCTCTCATGGGTGGCATAATACATGCTTCAGCTTATGGGAGATTTCTGGTTTACCTATGCCCTGGGTATTTTAGTACCATATTCTAGGGACTGATAAGGGTACCCCAGTATCCAATCTGGGATGTACCTAAGAACTGAACACGTCAATTTAGAGTGAAAGCAGATAGGCAGCATATACTTTAACCTAAGGGTAACATAATGCAATCTCCAATTTTGCCATATCCGAGAGAATAATTATGGGCAAAGGGTTGAAATAAGGATGTGTCCTACCACCATTACTATTTGACTTATATATGACTGATTTAAGTGTGGTGCTGGAAACTTCAATTCTCTTTGCCGCTGAATATGCGGGTTCAAAGCTGAATATTCTGCAATATGAGGATCACGCCGTAATAGTCGACAGGACACATGTTGGAGTACAAAGTTCCTTAAAGGCACTGGAACACTTACTTTTAGGAAAATACTTCCAAGAAATATTAAGGGAAACTAGGCCTGTGTACTTTGGTTGCAAGCTAGATAGATAAGATACCTGGAAACTAGGAGGGACGACACTGACTGGCATTAATAGCTATCAGTACCGAGGTGCGCTGTTCGACGAGTACAACTGGCAGTATTAATGACCACATCATTGCTTCTCAATAAAGCCTATGTGTGGTTTGACCATATGCTAGCTGTATATGGAAGCAAAGTCCCAATTTTTGTCAATATCTTAATGTCTACCCTTGCATACTGCCTGAGAGATTTTTGTTTGTAGGTTCCTACTAGTTTGAGGTAGCTCACCGAAAAGGTGATTCCATGCTTTCCTATTTTGTTGTTGACTGTGTCCCCTTACCCCTTGGGCTTCTCAATTTGATGGCTGGATGCACCCCCCGCAGTTGCTGCAGGTGTGTCTAAACTTACAAGAATGCCCCCAATTGCAATCATTCCTGTCATTCCTGCAGCATGCTGTGTTCTGTTTTGTCTGCTTTACCTACCGCATACGCCCTTGGTTTGCTATTATGGGGAGTCCCCTCCAGCGTCCCTTTCTGTCCTGTTCTCAGAAAGGGGACTCCTTGCTACTGACTCCATCTCTGGCCGCCACCATATGGGTCATATACACTTTTACATCCTGATGGTCTCAGTCGATGCATGGCCAGGTTTCCATTTTTGTCTTGAAGCCCTCATCGTACAAGAGCCAGTTCTGCGGGAACTTCACAAAGCCAATTCTCGATGTTACGCTCCACTCTCTGTTGCGCCTCTCCCTCTAATCCTCATCTTTCTTATTATATACAGTTAGGTCTAACTCTGCCTGGCATACTTTCAACAGTGAGAAAATTCTATGTACTCCATGCTCCAGGTCGTCTCTCTCACCGCTAGTGGAATGAGGCTGGCCAAACTAGTCTGTCTGGCTAGGACTGGTGGGTCACCTGGTGATGGCCTTATGTACTCACTGGTGGGCTGATCTTCACCCCTGCTGCCCCCCCCAAACCATGACTTGGTAAGATCAGTGGGCGTTTGTGCCTCTGGCTCTTTGCCCGCTGTGTCACTAATCTGCTTGGTGACCTCCCCTGCTGCTTTTGAGATAACTTGTCCCCCCTCCTTTCCTTCATGTCTGCTGGATGAGAGTTGCCCTGTCCTAACCTAGGACCCATGCCGTGCAAAAGATATGGGTGGCTGGGTGGCACTAACGGGCTCCCAGGACCTGGCCACGGCTACCATTATACACAATTAAAGCGGGGTAAGCTCTGGCCGAATGCCCCTGGTCCACCATGCCATTGTCCTGTACTAGGAAGCCCTGGCTACCCTGTGGCCCCCTTGTCCCTCATTTGCTTGGTGTCCCAAGAGAGACACAAATACATAGATCACCTCGAGTCTTGTCTAAAGCATTACACAGTGGTATGGATTTATAACCACTGTTACATTAAGGTCAACATGTTTCAGCCCAATGATCAGATCCCTGTATTGTTGGCTTTCTTCAGGACCAGTTGTAATAACTGCTGCTGCTACAAAGTGAAAAAATATTAATGAAATATTTATACAAAACCAGTATCTCTGTATCTTCTTATCAGGTAATACACAAGGTATCTGAAGTTTTTAAGAAAAAAGAAGAAAAAGGGGGGAAGAGAGAACAAACAAAAAATATTGCCATCAATGTCATGCTGGCTAGTGATTTATACATCATATTAATATCAATAGCTGGTATGTGCTTTGACTAGTCATCAGAAACAGGGACTTACCCTCCAAAGTAGGATAGCCCTGCCTCACCTCAACCTGGCAGGCTGCTCAGGATGGAGGCCCCGCACTACGGGAAAAAAACCCAAAAGTATTTACCAAATCATTTGTGAAAATTTGGAACACAAATGTGTATTTTGACAATAGTTAATTTAGCACCATCAACATGTGTAGATAATCGCCGGGGGACTAAATACATCAGCCGGCATCAAGACAGATCGCATGTAATTAGTTAGATTTATGCAATTGTGTGTTATACATTCATAAGGGTAAAGAATACTGCTTAGGTACTAATCAGTTATGGCAGTAATACCCATGTTAGTTTTCTTAACTTCTAGTCTAAATACGTAGTGGCTCAGTACAGAAGAAGACTGCTAAAACGTTATAAGGAGAGAATTTTGCAAAAACAGAGTCAAAATCTAGGTCTAAGTACTTTATCCTAGTCTCTGGCTTACCTGTCCGTCGGTACCTCGGTCACAACAGAGCTCGCCCCGGGAGGTACCGACATGGAACAGGATAAGCTTATTTATGTTACAAGAACGCGGGAAGTGAGGGTCCTTTTGCGTTTAAGTAGGCCTAGTCATGCCTGTTGATCGTTTCCAGCGCGATCGCGCATGCGCTGAGTCTCACGCACTATACTCTATGTGCGAGTGTATCAATGTGCATGCACGGGCTTGAACACTACACTGTTTGTTCTAAACGCTGCCGTGTTGTTGACTATTATACCATCTTAGTATTGCAAGAATGCATTGCTTCATATGCATTCATCAAGACTACTTGATATGATGGTCATAGTGTCCCCAAAAAAATGTGTAATTGGATGATCTTTAAATCGCTCCCAGCAGAGACTAGTGTCTCAGTTATGCACATGTTTCTACGTGCAACCTCGAGTAAAAATAATGTCTCGAACACCTCGATCCAGTGATGAGTATATAGAGCGGTATACGCCATGCAGCCACATCAATAGATGAAGTGTTTGGTCTCTCCTAATTAGGAATATTAAAAATGTACAGGTAACACGTGTGACACCACAGATCAGAAAGGATTGTGGTAGTATAAGTCCGTATCATTTAGTACTATGGCAAGTTGAAGGACAAGGTTTCTTAAGCATGACAATTCATTAAGAGGAATTAGTATAGTACCGACAAACAGTTTACTACTAATAACTGAGTTAGATTTCGTTGCCCCACAGTATATTAACTAGTTGGCTAATTGCTCACTGTAAGTATTAGAGCGGCTGATCTTACATTCGTCCTTTGTTAGTCTACACTAAATATGGTCAAAAAATGAATGATGCATACCACATGACCGTGGAACATACCTAAGATGTAAACTCTTCTCTAACAAGTACACAGAGAATGAGGTCAGTAAAAGGAGTGATGGCCTATAGTGCTAACCACGGTATTTCGTCATTAAGGCCTATCACATCAGTTCTCAATTTATAGATCCAGCGTTGTTCTTTGCGTAAAAGGAACCTGGAAAGATCCGTCAAGTGTGGGGGTATCCATGGTTGCTCTAGAACTACCCATCGTAATTCAGTATCTAAATGATGGTTATCCAAAAAATGGTTGGTCAATTTAGTGGATCGTTTCCCGCATCTAATTGTACTTTTATGTTCTTGTATCCTTGTTTTTATCTTTCTGGTAGTCATACCGACATACCGAAGATTGCAAGGACACCAGATCAAGTAAATAAGTCGCTCACTATTGCAATTAGTGTGTTTCAAAATCTTCCATGGTCGTGCAGTGCCTATGTTAATCTCCACAGTTTTCTCAGTTTGCGGACACACTGTACATGTGCCGCAGGGGAAATGTCCCATCACTGGTGGAAGATTCCACAATGCGGGTTGTGTAATCTTCGGTTGAGTCTCTTTGGGACGTGTATGTACCAATTTGTCTTTGACATTGGCACTCCGTTTATATGCGAACAAGGGAGGAGGAAGTTCATTGTCCGCTGTATTTATTATCTTCTAATGCTGAGTGATGCTTTTCTTAACTGAATTGGAAAAACTCGAGAAGGTATTCACAAAAGTGAGTCTCGAATTCATTTTTTTCTTGTTTGTCTTCTCCAGTAGTGCCTCTCTGTTATTGTTGGCTGCTCGTTTTTTAGACCTGCGGATTAGCTGAGCAGGATACTTTTTCATCAGTAGGTCTTGTGTGAGTGCCTCAGCATGTTCATCATATTTCTCCATCGAGGTACAATTACGCCTTATTCAGAGAAATTGTCCGAAGGGCGAATTCTCACGGAGTGCTCGTGGGTGATAGCTCTGAAATGAGAGATGTGAATTACATGCCATTGGTTTTTTGTATAATTCAGTTATTAGCCCATCATCTTTTGGCATTATCTTCACATCTAAGGAAGGAAGACTGGTTTTTGAGAATTCCAGCGTGAATCTCAAGAAATCATTTTGGGTGTTAAGCTACCCATGAAAAGATTTTAAGATTTCCTCGTTACCCCTCCAAATCACAAAAATATCATCGATGTACCTCTTCCAGGTGCGTAGATGACTAAAGAACGGATTCCCAGGTGTTTGAAACTGTTCTTTGTTCAAAATTATGAACATACAGATTCGCAAGGCCGGGGGCACAAACACTCCCCATTGATGTACCTGATATTTGGAGGTACAAACGTTCTTCAAACTTGAAGAAGTTTTCTTTCAGGACCATTCGCGCACAGAAGCTCACAAAGCTGATCGGTGTAATGCGCTCCCAAACTAGTGCCTCCAACATTGTTTTTATTGTTAGTAGTGTTTCTTCTAGTGGAATGCACGTCTACAACGATTCCACGTCAAAAGAGACCAGCCAGTCCTGTTCAATATCAAATGGGATGTCCTGAATACAACATAATAGATGTTTAGTATCCTGAATGAAGGTGGGCATATCCAACACCAAGGGACGTAAGAACACATCAACAAAGGTGGATAAGGGTTAAAGTATAGACCCAATCCCCGAGATGATGGGTCTTCCAGGAGGGGGACGTGTGGTTTTATGTATTTTGGGTAATACATAGAAGTACGGAATAGTAGGTGCGGTTGCTACTAGATACAAGTCTTCATGATCCGTAATCATTGTATTATCCTTGGCCTCCGCCACCTTCTTTTGGATTTCAGATTGTAGACGTAACGATGGGTCCAGTTTCAGAGGTTTATAGGACCTTAGGTCACCCAATTGCCTGAGACATTCATTTCTATAAGTGTCAGTGTCCATCATCACCATGGCACCACCCTTGTCTGCAGGTTTTAGAACCACATGTTGGTTATCGGCCAGTTGTTGTAGTGCAATCCTTTCCATCCTTGTTAAATTTTGAAACTGGCCGGTGTTGGCTGACGTAATCTTGTTGACATCATGAATTACTGCTTCTTCAAAGGCAGTAATCCGGGCCGGGACCAAATGCGCCGGTGGATTGAATGTAGACGGTGGTCTCAGTCCAGTGTTGGTATCCTGTACCTCTATATTGTCTTTGTTCTTAAAGAATGCATTGAGGCGTATTTTCCTAAAAAAAACGGCTAGTTCTTGACGAGTCTGGAATGCATCGCCTTTAAACGTTGGTACATACCCAAGTCCTTTCTCAAGAACTTGTAACTCCGTGAAAATTTGCCCTTCGGAAAATTTCTCCGAATAAGGTGTAATTGTACCTCGATGGAGAAATATAATGAACATGCTGAGGCACTCACACAAGACCTACTGATGAAAAAGTATCCTGCTCAGCTAATCCGCAGGTCTAAAAAACGAGCAGCCAACAATAACAGAGAGGCACTACTGGAGAAGACGAACAAGAAAGAAATGAATCCGAGACTCACTTTTGTGAATACCTTCTCGAGTTTTTCCAATTCAGTTAAGAAAAGCATCACTCAGCATTGGAAGATACTAAATACAGCGGACAATGAACTTCCTCCTCCCTTGTTCGCATATAAACGGAGTGCCAATATCAAAGACAAATTGGTACATACATGTCCCAAAGAGACTCAACCGAAGATTACACAACCCGCGTTGTGGAATCTTCCACCAGTGACAGGGCATTTCCCCTGCGGCACATGTACAGTGTGTCCGCAAACTGAGAAAACTGTGGGGATTAACATAGGCACTGCACGACCATGGAAGATTTTGAAACACACTAATTGCAATAGTGAGCGACTTATTTACTTGATCTGGTGTCCTTGCAATCTTCGGTATGTCGGTATGACTACCAGAAAGATAAAAACAAGGATACAAGAACATAAAAGTACAATTAGATGCGGGAAACGATCCACTAAATTGACCAACCATTTTTTGGATAACCATCATTTAGATACTGAATTACGATGGGTAGTTCTAGAGCAACCATGGATACCCCCACACTTGACAGATCTTTCCAGGTTCTTTTTACGCAAAGAACAACGCTGGGTCTATAAATTGAGAACTGATGTGATAGGCCTTAATGACGAAATACCGTGGTTAGCACTATAGGCCATCACTCCTTTTACTGACCTCATTCTCTATGTACTTGCTAGAGAAGAGATTACATCTTGGGTATGTTCCACGGTCATGTGGTATGCATCATTCATTTTTTGACCATATTTAGTGTAGACTAACAAAGGACGAATGTAAGATCAGCCGCTCTAATACTTACAGTGAGCAATTAGCCGACTAGTTAATATACTGTGGGGCAACAAAATCTAACTCAGTTGTTAGTAGTAACCTGTTTGTCGGAACTATACTAATTCCTCTTAATGAATTGTCATGCTTAAGAAACCTTGTCCTTCCACTTGCCATAGTACTAAATGATACAGACTTATACTACCACAATCCTTTCTGATCTGTGGTGTCACACGTGTTACCTGTACATTTTTAATATTCCTAATTAGGAGAGACCAAACACTTCATCTATTGATGTGGCTGCATGGCGTATACCGCTCTATATACTCATCACTGGATCGAGGTGTTCGAGACATTATTTTTACTCGAGGTTGCACGTAGAAACATGTGCATAACTGAGACACTAGTCTCTGCTGGGAGTGATTTAAAGATCATCCAATTACAAATTTTTTTGGGGACACTATGACCATCATATCAAGTAGTCTTGATGAATGCATATAAAGCAATGCATTTTTGCAATACTAAGATGGTATAATAGTCAACAACACGGCAGCGTTTAGAACGAACAGTGTAGTGTTCAAGCCCGTGCATGCACATTGATACACTCGCACATAGAGTATAGTGCGTGAGACTCAGCGAATGCGCGATCGCGCTGGAAACGATCAACAGGCATGACTAGGCCTACTTAAACGCAATAGGACCCTCACTTCCCGCATTCTTGCAACATAAATAAGCTTATCCTGCTCCATGTCATTACCTCCCGGGGCGAGCTCTGTTGTGACCGAGGTACCGACGGACAGGTAAGCCAGAGACTAGGATAAAGTACTTAGACCTAGATTTTGACTCTGTTTTTGCAAAATTCTCTCCTTATAACGTTTTAGCAGTCTTCTTCTGTACTGAGCCACTACGTATTTAGACTAGAAGTTAAGAAAACTAACATGGGTATTACTGCCATAACTGATTAGTACCTAAGCAGTATTCTTTACCCTTATGAATGTATGACATACAATTGCATAACATCTAACTAATTACATGAGATCTGTCTTGATGCCGGCTGATTATTTAGGCCCCCTGTGATTATCTACACATGTTGATGGTGCTAAGTTAACTATTGTTAAAATACACATTTGTGTTCCAAATTTTCACAAATGATTTGGTAAATACTTTTGGTTTTTTTCCCCGTTGTGCGGGGTCTCCATCCTGAGCAGCCTGCCAGGTTGAGGTGAGGCAGGGCTATCCTACTATGGAGGGTAAGTCCCAGTTTCTGATGACTAGTCATAGCACATACCAGCTATTGATATTAATATGATGTATAAATCACTAGCCAGCATGACATTGATGGCAATATTGTTTGTTTGTTCTCTCTCCCCCCCTTTTTCTTCTTTTTTCTTAAAAACTTCAGATACCTTGTGTATTACCTGATAAGAAGATACAGGGATACTGGTTTTGTATAAATATTTCATTAATATTTTTTCACTTTGTAGCAGCAGCAGATATTACAACTGGTCCTGAAGAAAGCCAACGATACAGGGATCTGATCATTGGGCTGAACCATGGTGACCTTAATGTACCACTGTGTTGCTTTACGTTTTAACTCTGCCAGGTAGAGCACAAAAATAAAACTGATGTTAGTGCATCTATTCTAGACAGTTTTAACCCCACTTTTTTCACTTTATTTTTCACACGGCGCTGCAACCTCACGACACCAATCATTCTCTCATATGGGAATTAGTACCCATTCTTCCCTTTAAAACAAAACATCTCTGAGCTCCTTCATAATGTCACGAAGTAGTAGCTCCCAGTGTTGACTAGGATTTCTTCACTGGTAAGGAGGACCCATATGATGAAGCATGTCACCTTCGGGTGAGTGAGGGTTCTAATCCTTAAGGGATGATTCCCCTTACTGATTGATACTTTCTAGGTTTTTGAGAGGACACAAACAATAGTACATCAATGGTTACACCAATGCTTTAGACAGGACTCGAGGTGATCTATGTATTTGTGAAATCCTGAATTGGGGAACCTTCACCTCGCGGGTCTCTAAACTTGTTCCCCTGGACCCCCTAATCCACGGTAGTTTTGTATATGTCCCAAGAGAGACCCCTTGCACTGCTGCATTCAATACCCCCACTTGCATGCAGTCCCGTCAGAGGTGACTCCCCCGGTACTCGGTGCTGCCATCGCTAGGCTGCCCTCCTGCCCCAGGCGTGCTGCATGCTGCATACTTGTGGCTCACCATTATCTCCTGTCTTGCTCCAGGACTGTTCAGCTGTGGGCATCGTGGCTGCTGCGGTGTTGGCTGCAGGCGCTATCCTAACTCCATGATCAACCTCTTCTCCACTGTCGGATGCTGTTCCTGAGGAGGGCAGTTGGGTTGCAGGGCTACTCTGCACCTCAACCCGCACTTGTTGTTTCTTCTTAAGGCTCGCCACAGTGTCTGCCGTTCTGGCTGCAAGCATTCCGTTGCAAGGTCCCTGCTATAGAGGCACCCGGCCCTCTTGCTGTCAGCTCCTGAATGGTCCCCGGCCTCGACCAGCTGGAGCACCTCCCTCATCTGCTTGCTGACTCACTCTTTGCCTCGACTTGGCACCAAGTTCCACACTCTCCCAGTAGCTCCTGCAGGTCATCGTCCAGCTCCAGCCCCTTGCAGCTCTACAGGTTACCACTTCTGAGTTTTTGTGGCTGCTCTCCCCCACCGTCGTCCTCTTCCTCATTGCTGTACCAGGCGGGCTTGCATCGTTCCCTCCCAGAGCCCCCAGAACAGGTGCCAGCGCTGTGGGTTCCTGGCATGTTACCTTGCTGTAGAAATTCGCACTCTTGACATGCCTCTATTCTCGGTACTGGACCTTTTCAAACCTCCCACGGGGTTCACTCCAGCAATTTCCTGCTGCTAGGCTTAACTGGAGCCTATTCTGTGGCCACAGCACCTTAGGGCTGGTAAATGCAATGGGTTACTGTCCCTTTAAGAAGGGCTAATCTTCCTTGGGTAGGGGTGTGACCAAATCAGATCCCGGTTAGCAGTTAGAGGCAGCAGAAGGCTCCCCGGCTCCTCTAGGTAGGTTGGGCCTCAGTGTAGGGGGGCAAGCCTTACCTGATCACCACTACTTTGAGGGCAACGTGCTCCTGCCATGCTGCTTCCCTTCCTCAGATCCACACAGGTAGCGAGATGGGGGGCACCTCTCGGGAATCAGAACACAGTCCAGCAGAGGCCAGCAGCAGGGATCGAGCAGGTCCAAGGAGGTCCAGCTGGTGCTGGTCAGCTGGCCAGTTGAAGGAAAGCCTCTGGAAGCTTTTACGGTCCCTGTAGCTTACACAGGAGGCAAGCTAATTGACTGCAGCTGTTCCCCTGTTATCCTGTCAGGAAAACCCTCTCCCCTCACACCAAGTCTTTCTTTGTCTAACTGTCTGGAAGTAATACACAGCCCGCAATAGCAGAGCCATTCACATTTATATGACCCAGGACACTGGCAGAAAGACGCAGCTGGTTTGGGCAGGAAAATGTCAAATTTCTATAAGTGTAATTTTCAAAATTATAACTTTAAATCCAATTTTACTATCAAAGAGGATTCTAAATTACAATTCATTTGAGTGTAAACATAATTTCTTTATATGTCCCCAATCTGACGTTAGCACGTATTAACCCCTTCCGCGCTCATGTCGAGCTCAGCTCGTCATGAGTGACGACGCTCGTACGCTCATGACGAGCTGAGCTCGTCATGTAACGCGTTTTTTTAAAAACGCAGCGCGCAGCGGGAAAACCGCTAGCGCGCATGTGGTTAAGTGTAATAAGGTAACCCAGTGTTAGTCTATGGGAGAGATATCCTCACAACATTGGAAAACAATTTTAGGGGTTTTCCCTGCCAGGACATATAAAATGTAAACCCACATGTCCTACTCTTTAAATACCATGCACCCTGCCCTATGACCCTTTAGTTCCTAACTTAGAGGTGACTTATACGTATTAAAAGGGAAGGGTTTGGCCTGGTAAAAGGTTGATTTTGCTAAGTCGATATTGAAGTTTACAATGGCACTACAGGCCCCAGTGGTAGGCCTGAGACATGTTTTAAAAGACTGCTTTAGTGGGCAGCACAATGAGTACTGCAGCCCACTAATAGCATTTAATTTACAGGCACTGGGTACACATAGTACCATATACTAGGGACTTACAAGTAAATTAAATGTACCAATCAGGTGAAGGCCAATTTTACCATGTTTTCAAGGGAGAGCACAAGCACTTTACCACTGGTTAACAGGGAAAAAGTGCAGAGTCCTAAAAGCACACAAGAACAAGTTCAGCAAAGGAAGGCAAACATTTGGGGTCAAAAAGGACAAGGTCTTACAGTAATTGAAAATTGTTTCAGCATTTGATTTACTGTTGAAGAAATACAAACTCATGGCATGACTTTCCATGTTTGAAAACTTGGTGCTATTTAGTATATCAACTGCAGTTTGTTCTTCATTCATTTACTATATAGTTCATATAGACCAATTGAAGATGGCAGATTTGCAGACAAGCTCACTGTCTGGCAGATCGCGGCACACCTGCAGCTAGTAAACCATCAGACTGCAGACTAAGAACTGTAAAAAGAAAGAAAGGCAGCAGGCCTTTTCTATCTCTGCACCATGACATGGAGCAACATTCGGGTATTCATGAGGACCACTCCAATGCTGCTCCAGTTTAGGAAAGAGTTGAAGTCTCACCTCTTTAAAGAATGCTGTGTTGAAATGCATAAACTTTGCATAACCCAGCTACATCTCCTATCACTCATTGACTTTATGCTTGTCTTTCACTTTGTACAGAGCTTCACTGCCTTTTGGGTGGGTTTCGCTAGATAGATGCCATATACATACATGCACACATAAGAAGAAATATCCTCCCACATCAAACAGACTTGCCCAGTCAAAATGCACATAAAGAAGGGTTAATTACTTTCCCTGCATGAGCAACATAGACCTTTTTGTTAGGTTTTTACTGGTGTGACAGCCACCAGTGGAAGAATTTAGAGGCATTCCTTAAGAAAAGAGGGATTGACATGAGTTGATATACTGTTTCTGTCAGCAAAGTGAAAAATATTAATTATATTTCTGAATTCAGCTGTACTTTTCTTTTATCATTTCCCTATCAACTTCTGTGGAAGGTCTTCAGATGGTGATGGCCTTTGTGCTCTTTTTGTGCTGTTTTACATGCTTTGAAATGAGCTCACCATTGATGGATAGCTTTTTTTTTTTTAAATCAGAAGCACTCATACTGCAAGAACATGGGAATGAAGAGTGTGGGGACCTGGGTTGTATTGGTTTAAGAGTCCTTACAAATTCAAATATGGGCTTCACCCAAAAAAATGTTAATATTAAAATTGGTAAAAAGCAGTTTTGGTGCATTTTGGGACATAGGCAAAATGGTGAAAAAATAAAAAAGACATCATAGTTCTGGTATCTAATCCTGGAATCCAATGACGAGAACCCTTCTTTACAAAACTACACAAAAATGCCCGGCATTGCCTAAAATGAAAGTAATTTGAAATCTGCAGCAAAAAGGGAAAAGAAAGGTAAGATAGCAATTGGGTTGTAGTACATTTTGCCCATTTCTACATGCACCCTAAATGGAATAGAAAGTTGTAGAAGGGGAAGGAGCGTGGAGGATATGCAGCAGCAGCAGAAAAAAAATAACAGGAGAAGGTTAGAGGGTGGGAGTGTGTGAGAACACAGAGAAGAGGACTTGTGGACGGAAAGGGACACAAATGAAAAGGGCGATGAAGAGGCAAAAATATACAGGAAGAAATATAGGAATGAAGAGACAGAAAATGACCCACTCTAGATTTGGAAAATGCAGGGCTTCTGCAGGGAGGAATATGGAGAGGTAGTAAAAGGGAATGTGGGGTCATCTAGTATATCCTCTATTCTGCAAATACCTATGCAAATATAAGTAATTGAATGAAGAGGATTGTGGAGGAGCGACATGCTCAGAATATATGAACTATTTGACCCTAGTGACAAACACTGTTTGAGAAAGCTAGTTGCAGGCAATTGACTTGTCAGAAGTCATGCTTTCACCCATACCTAAAGCATACCAGCATTTATTTTTTGCCAAGCCTTGCTCACTTACTTTCACTGACTTCACGACTTCAAGACTTGAAGAGGGGAAGCAAAGAAGGAAGTTATGCGATTGCACCATAGATGTATTAATTCCAGGACTCTAGAAATAGGACTCATGGTTTAGAATGATATTACACAGACTGCCAGTCTGATGCAATATACTTCCCACAAAGGAAAGTCTAAATTAAATCCATAATCCATAGGTTGAGTTATATGAGATAGTCAAACCTTCTACTTGAATTCTGATGTAAATAATTTGCCTCAAAAGCTGTAAACGTTCAACTTCTTGATATGACTCACAGATGCAGAGGGCTGAGAGTCTGGTGTGGACTGCCTGGTTTGTCTTTGGCAAGCCTGTCTCATGAAATGCATGGGCATGTTTATAGAAAAAATGCCATGTGACCAGAAGGATCTGCTGAGTAGTGGAGGATTCACATCGAAATGGAAGTACATGGGATACTAAGTAGACCTGCACTCGTTGAAAACTGGTTGTCTGTGGACTTCTGGGTCAAGCAGTGGAAATATTTCCCGGAATTGAGAAGATCTTGCCACAGATAAATCGTTCTACCCCTCAAAGGAATCCAGTTAATAGAATGGTAGGCTGGATGACAGGTACTCAGGCTTCTGGTCCTACCGGGGTATGAACACTGCACTGATTGATGTGCAATCTGTTAGTTTGAATATTACGGCCTATATATACTGTTTCTTTCCGTGGTCTCTGTCACCCTCACCCACTCAATCATCCTAATGAGAGTGTTGAGGTTCTCTTTATGTTGGATGCAGTCCTTTCCAATAAATAGGGAACTTAGAGTGGCAGTATGGTAGAAAAAAGCATAATCCTGCATTTTGCAATACATTGTATCATAGCGTCCTTGTCTTTTCCCACTTCTTTTTAATCTATATGATTAAATTCTTATGCAACTATTAGAGGACCTGGTGGTCAATTTTTAAAACTATACTGATGATTCACATTGGGTGTTTAATTTCCCTAACAACCCAACTGCTGACCTCATGAACATTTCAGATAAGTTCACAATCATTTAAGGGTGAATGAGGTAAAACTGGCTGAACTTAAAATGCCTATTGTTAGATTTGGGGGACTCTAGTTGGCACAGGTAGGTACTTGTGACAAATAGGGACCCTTGCCTCTAGTCAGGATAAGGGGATTACACTCCTAAAATAACCCCTGCTCACCCCCTTGGTAGCTTGGCACGAGCAGACAGGCTTATCTCAGAGGCAGTGTGTAAAACATTTTTAACCACAAACAGTAACCCAGTGACAACACTACAGATGGACACCACATAAGGTTTTATATAAAAAATAAGTATACTTTTTATAGATTTACCACAAGTTTTAGCTTAGTTGAGTTCAGTTCTTCAGATGCGGCACTTTGCGTCAATGTACCTTACGATGCGTTGCGCTTCCACGACAAGCAATGTCTCAGCAAGGGAAATGCGGCAAAGTTCCGGTGCAAAGAAATAAAGACGTGAAGATCTTCCAGATGCGGCACGCTTCACCGGGGATACGAGAAGTTCTCGGTTCAATGCGTGGACTGCAGCGGCGACACCCTTGTTCAGAAGTGCGACGGCAACAGCTTCAGCTGCAATATTCTTCTCCCACGTTCGCGTGAAGCTTCCGCACGATGCGACAACTACAGCGGCGACATCCTTGTTCAGAAATGCGACGACAGCAGCTTCGATGGTGGCGCGCTTCTCGGGGGATGGGAAACGCTTTCCTCGATGCGGTGCAATGCGACAGTTTCAGCTGCAATACCCTTGTTCAGAAGTGCAACGGCAGCAACAGCGACGGCGACACACTTCTACCTCGTTGCGAGACTCTCCTCACGATGCGGTTAGCGCGACAACTCCAGCGGCGACACTCTTGTTCAGAAGTGCAATGGCAGGCAGTAGCGAGGGTGACACGTTGCCTCTTCGTTGCGAGACGCTTCTCTCGATGAGGTGCAGTGCAACAACTCCAGCGGCGACACCTTTGTTCAGAAGTGCGACGGCAGCAGCAGCGACGACGACAGGCTTCCTCTTCGTTGCGTCGTGCTTCCAGCTCCTTGTGACACGCAGTTCCTCAGAAGGCCCAAACCAGCAACAGGCACTTCCAAAGAACTCTGGGGAGCTGGGGTGTGACGACTGTTGTCCCTGAGACTTCAGCAGGAGGCAAGCTCTTTTCCAAGCCCTTGGAGATCCTTTACAAGTTGAAAGCAAAGTACACAAAGTTCCTTTCTCCTCTCTTTGGCAGTAAGGTAACCACTACAGGCCAATCCCCTAAGCAGTACTTCAGCTTAGGAATAGTCTCTCCTCGGTTTCTTCAGGTTCCTCTCCTCAGCAGAGGTTTCTTCTTGTAGTCCAAAAGTGATCTAATTTCATGGGATCAGGGTCCCAATATTTATACCCCAAAAACCTTTGTTCTCTGACGGGAGAGGGGCCTTTGCCCAGTCCAAACCAGTTCTGAAGCACTCTGTTTACCAGACTTCTGCTTTCCTTTCACAGTGAAGGGCAGAATCATCAGACACCCCACAGGAGGTGGAGCCAGCATTGTGAAAGGCCAGGCACAGCCCTGGAGCACTTTGTTGACATGATTACATCTCTCCTTTCACAGTGCAGGGCAGAGACATCAGACGCACCACAGGGGGTGGAGCCAGCACAGTGGGGGGCAGGCACTGTCCTATTCAGGTCCCAGGTGCAACTCCTCCCTCCCATCTAGATGCAGATCTCTCTATTCACCACTGGGCTGACTCATTCTGGCTCCTGGAATCCCCCAGCCCTGTCACTCAAACTCCAGACAAGGAATACACAACCTAGCAGAGGCAGGCTTTGGATAGTTAGACAAAAAAATACCTACTTTCTAAAAGTGGTATTTTCAAACACAGAATGTTAAAACCAACTTCACTAAAAGATGTATTTTATCATTCTGAGTTCAGACATACTAAACTCGAATTTCTATCATGTTCCCTAAATTAGTTAGGATTATAAGAATGTAATAATCTAACTGCCCATTCTGGCCTTGCAATAGTGAAAAACGAAAATGGCTGTAATTCACTATTAGGGCATGCCACACACACCAGGGCATGTCCTACCTTATACTTACAGTGTTCCCTGCCTTTGGGCCTACCAAAGGGGTGTCTGGTATGAAGAAAAGGGAAGGTTTAGAGACCGGCAAGTGAGTGCACTTGCCCAGTCAGCATGGTAGTACCAGACTGCACACAGGCTCTGCAATGGCAGACATGAGACACACATTTACAGGCTGCTTCTGTGGCTGGCACAACCAGTGCTGCAAGCCCACTAGCAGCATTTGGTTTACAAGTCCTGGGCACACTCAGTGCACTGTACTAGGGTCTGACAAGTAAATCAAATCAGCCAATCATGGAGTCACTAATCCATACATCTATTTACCATAGGGAGAGCATATGCACTTTAGCACTGATCAGCAGTGGTAAAGTACCCAGAGTCATAAAACCAACAAAAACAGGTCAGACAAAATACAGGAGGAAGGCAAAAAGTTCAGGGATGACCCTGCAAAAAGGGCCAAGTCCAACACCTATAAAACAGAATTTTTTATTGTAGGTAGAGATGGCTGTCTGAAGTCCCAGAGACATGCACATTGAGCCTTGTAGTTTGAAAAATTCGGCCATTTAGGTTAACAAAAACTTAGGAAGTGTCTTTTTCACCTACAACTCTCTGCAGACAGCCACGTAAATAGGATGAGTAGGTTCTCTAATTATCACCTGAAGATACTATGCAAGTTTCAGCTTTTCTTATCTTAGTATGATAGAGCCACAATTGCTAGAGTGATCACCGGCACTAAAATCATCTACAATAACTATTTTCAAGTGGGGATCAAAAACCCTGACCAGATGCAGCTGTTTTAAAATGTGTCAGTAGGAGCACTTTTTGATATACCAAGGATGGCACATACCTCATAATACTGCCAAAAACATACTGGCTGACTGTAGCAGCTAGGTGTGAAAGCAAAGGCACACACTCTAACCCGTTACTCTATTTACAGCCGCCATAGTTCTGGAATACCTAAGACATTGTTTCACCCTCTGGTGTCCCAGTATGACATTGAAATCAGTTGGCAAATATCTGTTGGTCTCTCTTAAATATGCCTGTAAAACGTCAGGCTTAGAACTTTTCCAGTAATTGAGAGTAACCTGAATCAGATTTTACAATTTCACCAAGCATTAAAGACTCATCTGTTTCGCTAAGTTTATCTTTCTGTCTGATACATCACCTAGTTGTCTGGTTGACTTTATGGTGTGTTATAAAATTTTGATGATTTATGTAGGAGGAAATTAACCTCAGTCAGCAACATCATCACAGAAGCAACTTGCTATAGCTATGTATCTGACATACTTTAGTCCAGCTAGCCCTCATTTTCTTCTTATCCTTTCTTATTTATTTCTTCAACTTTTTTCTTATTTCATTTTTAACTGATCTAATAAACTTGAAGGGAATGTTTATTTTCTTTATTTCTTTTAGTACATTAATTTCTGATTTGTTTGTTTATTGCTTAGAAAGTACACACATTATTCACTGAGGTTATCTAGTAAAGGTACACCTCATATTACGTTAATGGAAACCTGTTTATCCATGTGAGCCTACCCCTTGGGCAGCATGAGAGCTCATTCACAGCACACATGAAGAATGTGACCTTTCTCCCATAGCCAAGGGCAAGGATTTTCTCGATTGAGGCAATGTGGGGATGACTTCATGATAAGCCAGATTTACTTTTCAACTTAATTGGATATTGAGCTACACTGCGTGTGGATTGTCAGAAAGTATTGATATACTAGTTGAATTCTACCATCCTAAATGATGCTTATCACATTTATATATGAATACTGCCGGACTGACATTCCCTATAAGAGCCAAGGAGCCTGGATTTAAATATGTCATGGCCGCTTTTCCCTGTAATCTAGGCCTATATTTTGTAGTGAAGTTTGAAAAGAAGGTGTGCTCACTAGAAGTAAACAAGTTATTTTTGGATCTAGTTTTAGCCAGCTCCATCTGCTTCTCTATACAGACAAGATTCTTTGGTGACATAAATCTGGGGTATGCTTACTTGGTGACTCTTGTTGGTCAGAACATTAAATGTCATGCTTTACCTGACAGATCTCATGGTGAAAAAATAACCATCTTGTTTGTTAAGTGCTTAAATAGGGGTTGTGGATTGTTCCAAATCGATTTTGTTGTGCTTAGTTCAAACAATCTTTTCTATATTGTTTTATTTAAAATCGCTATTCGGGTATTGGTTGTGAGATTGCTTTTGATGTACATGCCTTAACTATCAGTGTCTCAGCGAGGATTGACAAGGAGGAAAGTGTTTAATGTTGTTATGGACAGTTAAAGCTATCTGCTTCTATAAAACTTTTAGCAGTAGCGTGAGCGTCATAGAGAGCATTGACCAACGCCCAAGTGGCGACAGATTGGGATAATCCACTTGGTATTTGGCAAAATGTACTTTGGGCAGAAAAATTAAAACTTTGCCTCAGTTTCCTTGACCGCTGACAGAGGTGACAATCCCTTGCTTATACACCTCTCCTCATCCATGTAGAAGTCAACAAGTTGAGCAGAAGGGAACCAAATTCAAAAATGGAAATACAAAGTTTTAGCAGTAAGGGGAGTAATCCTGCCCATTAATGTTTCCTATTTAGGTGAACACTCATTGATTAGAAACTCATCAATCAGATGCTCCGCACGAGGTTCACGTCAGACTTCCGAAAGGATGGGGTCCCAGTATGAGCGTTTAATCTGAGTGCCTACATTTCTTCTCGGATTTTTGGGGTCTTCCCTCACCTCAGACAGATGTAATCTAAGGCAGAGCTCTTTAACAGCCTTAAACCAAGGCATGGCACAATTCCTATCAAGGGCAATCAGCTGCTTTAGGACCATTCTATAAGAAACTAATTCAGGGGTTGTCCATAATCTGATCCAGTACTTCATGATCCTAGGTTGGACGATATGGTCCACCCCCTGGATGTTCAGATCCTATCTCAGTGGTAACATAGGGTGCTGCTAGCCAAATTTAATAGTGGCCTTAGGAATATCTTTTGAATTCGTGTTAAAAAGCTGGTATCATTGTATCCCCAGAGTCCCACCCCATATAGAGCCCCGCCAAATGCTACTGCTCTATAAACTTTAAGGATGGGAGATGGTGCCCTTTTTTCAGTAAGTCTGAACTTTAAAAAAAAAAAAATAGCTGCGGATCTATACTGCAGTAATGATTTATTTTTTTCACTTTGAGTCTTCAAGGAAAGTGTATCCAAGAGTCTAACACCTAGATATTCAAAACTCCTAACCCGCTCAATCAGTGATCCGTCTACCTCAATTTTATTTTTAAATGAACAATGAAGCTTAGGGATATAAACTTTGTTTTCCCAGCATTTATTTCGAGGCCTCTGTTTACACAGAACTTCTGGAAATCCCCCAGCGGAACTTGAAGGCACATGTGGGTGGATGACATGAGTAGTGTGTCATAAGTAAGTAAGTAAAATCTTTATTCGGTTTCAGCTTTACATAGAAAAACCATAAAAGCATTTATACATTTCATTTACATGCGTTTTAGCAGTACTAGTGCGTATTCGGTTCATTTAAAATTTATGTCACTATTGCTTGATCAAGATGATTTAAAAAATTATTATTTTGGAGATTTAGCCTTTGTTTAAAAATACATTTTAGGAAGGTGCTTACAACTTTACATACATATTCAGAGTTTAAAAATTGTAGCCACAACATGGCAGGACGACATTTTCTGAGGCCTAAAGTTCTCAGCAGGGGGGTTAGCCAAAGCTTGCGGTGTGCGGAGTAATATTTGCAGAACAGTACGGTGTGAATTGTTGACTGATCGGATAGTTCATCACATGGACAGGCCATTAGAGTTTCTTCCCAGCTATTTCTGTTAGGAAATGCTACAACCCTGTGGAAGATGTTCAACCTGAATCTCGCTAATAAGAATCGTTCGAACTGCGAATCAACATAGGTTAAATATGGTTCCATTTCCAGAGTAGTCATGACCGCTAGAGAGTGTTGTACAGATAGTTTCTTAATCTCCACAGTAATACGTAGCTCTTCAAAGTGGCTCAGGGCCTTTGCCTTGAGCTCTTTTTTTGGAATTTCAGCAATCGTTTCAGGGTTGCGATAGCATTCAGCCATTCCTAAGTCAGTGAGAAGATTTTTTACGTATGTTAACCAGTCTATTTTTTCAACACAATCTAGAGTCATACAGTCCGCAACGCTGTCTTTGGTGAGAGTGTTGTTTGTTGACACCCATATTCGGCGCCAGAGAAGTACTGGTTCAATTTTGGCCAGGTCCTCAATATGTGGCAATCCCAATTCTGCATGACTGGCAAAGGTGGAGACTCTTTTTGGGACTGACAATAAAAATCTTATGAAAGTGTTCTCCACTACCTGGAGGGCTTTTGTGTTTTTGTGACCCCACAGGCCCGCCCCATAAAGTGCGATGGAATGGCACTTAGCTCTATAGATCTGAAGTAGTTCAACCGGAGGCTTTTTCCCTAATTTCTGGGCGAATTTCATAAGAGCAGTAATAGAGCGCAAAAATTGATGCTTACGCGCTTCTATGGCCGCTCTCCAGTTGAGCTTCTCATCTATCATTATCCCTAAATAGGGGTATTGGGGGGTTGATTCTAATTTTTCATTATTGAGGAAAATGCTTTTTCCATGTTTCCTGACTTGGCCTGCTACCATAATGTATGTTTTCTTTATGTTTATGTGGAGGTCTAGGTCGCTCATGAATTTTGCGTAGCTGTTCAGAGATTTTTGTAGCTCACGTGGGGTGCGTGCTAGGATCACCGCGTCATCCGCGTACAAAAGGGCGGGCACCAGTCGATCTTTCACATGGGGCAAGTCCAAGCCCCCCCTCAACATCTCTACCTCAAGACCGTTGGTATAGAGGGAGATGAGGAAGGGGGCAAGGACACATCCCTGCCTGACGCCACGCTCTACGGAAAAAGATTCTGACAGTTCACCCTGTACTCCAAAACGCACCCTAGAGGAGGCGTTGGAGTAGAGTTCCCTGAGAAAGGTCACAAGAACTTTGTCTATTCCCATGTTGATCAAGACTGACCATAGTTTGGAGTGGCAGACGCAGTCGAAAGCCGCGGAAAGGTCAACATATGCCATGTATAGCTTCTCGTGCTTTGCCGACACATATTTTCCCATCAACAGGGCCAGGTTCAGGGCTTGTTCCGTTGTTCCGAGGCCCTCTCGGAAGCCGTACTGGATATCCGAGAGGGTCCCGGTATCGTCCGCCCACTCCTGTAAACGCTGGAGAACCACTCTGCCCAGTACTTTCCCCAGTGAGTCCAGGAGGGAGATCGGTCGATAACACGTCACCTCCTCTCTATTTCCCTTCTTAAAGATGGGCACCAAAATTGATTGGGTCCAGGATGTAAGTAGTCCACACTTCATTGTTGCGTCAAACACCCTTTTTATGATGGGGGCCCAAAGATCTAATCTAAATTAAAAAAAGTCAACTGGTACCCCATCCGGACCAGGGGCTTTTCCACTCTTACTGGCATTCACTGCAGTTATTACCTTGTGTAGTTTGACTACTAATGGGATTGGAAATGGATTATCCTGATTTGGGCTATTGTTTCTTTCTGTAGGGGCTACTGCTGGGAATTTGCCAAAAATCTTTGCAAAATGATTTACCCAGGTTTGTCCCTCAATAGCTACATCTATGCTTGGCTGATCTTTTATATCCGTCAGGAAAGGTGCTTTTACCACCTTCCAAAATAATTCGCTATTTATGTTTAGTGAGCTTTCGTGCAACTGATCCCATAATGCTTTTTTAACTCTTCTTTTCTCACTTTGCATGCCAGCCTATACGCTTTTCTCAGGTTCCTGACCTCCTCTTGATCTCTTATTGTTTTGGTTAATGCTCTCTTTAGCTTTTTATGGGCAGCTGAGCAATCATGATTAAACCATCCTTTTTTTCTTTCCGTGATCCCTTTCTGCTTCACAGTAAGGCATTTGTTTACTTTTCCTAGGATCACCTTAAAATGGGATAGAACTTCCTCATCGCTTGCCTCAGTGTCTAAGCACTTCATTATTGCTGATTGTGCTGCGGTTACAACCTTGTTTGTCAACTCATTTGGATCAATCTTCCCCCACCCAAGGGTATAACCATTTGTTTTTGTTAGTTGTATATTATTCTGGGCGAGGGTGGACATTAAGGTTTGAGCTGATAGCTGACCTTGATCCAAAATTAATTCGAAGGTTAAAGCTGAATGATCGCTTAATGTGTTAATTTTAACTTTAAAATTCATGGTCCTATTTACAAGGGTCGCTGTCGTGAGAATGTAATCGATTGTTGTTTCGCTTCCCCTTCCGAGGTAGGTAGGGTCCAATTTCCCAGTTAGAGGGTTTATTTGATTTAATATTACTAGGTCCAAACTGGACATGGTTTCGTTTAAGAAATCTCCCACCACTGAGTGGTTAAAATGGGTAATTTGTTCTTCTGTTTCAAGGCCCATACCACAGATATTGCTATTTGGCCTTTCACAAGGGTGATGATTAAAATCGCCTCCCCAAACGATACTCGAGGGTTCTAGTCCTTGTGTTAGTTTCATGCCACTAGTCAGTTTCTTGTGGAGAGCCCACAGTATTTTTATTCTCTCGTTTTCCACTAAATTATCATAAATGTTAACGAGAAGAATAATCCTCTTTGTCTTAAATGCCAATCTCAAAATCTGGTAATAAGGTTCTGAACTAAGTGGAGTAACTACCAGACCTGGTATAGTGTTTGATATGTAGGTTATCAACCCGCCTTTAGCTCTCCCATGGGTTCCTGGGATTCCTGCTGAAAAGTTGGTTTTAAACCCTGTCAGGTGCATTTCTTTCGTGAGCCAAGTCTCCTGAAGGGCTAGGACTTGACATTCTTTAGCAAACTCTGAAACACTTCCATCCCAAAAATTTTCTCGGAGACCCGCAACATTCCAAAACATTATTTGAATTTTTTCTACTCTCCTGCCAAAGACCTGTCTCTCATTTGTCCTATTTTCCTTGTTTGGCACAGGTGTCTCCAAATCCCGGTTATGGTCCTCATGAATTAAAATGGGTGTAGTGCTGGTTTTATTCCCCCTGGTGGAATTTTCCCCCTTCCTCGCACATGGTCTGTTGGGTTGAGTCGACTGACTTTGTCCTTCGATACTACAATTTTCAGCTAAGGTGTCTGGAATGGTGTCACCAAAAAGAGTAGTTTCTTTTGTCAGGGGATGATCTTGAATCAAGGGAGGATTACTATCAAGTCAATCTATTCCTTCTAGACCACACAGCGTTGAGAAGGGATTAAATGTTGGTATATTAAAATCTGAGAATGATGTTTGATAGTTGTTATTCAAACTGCTCCAATACATTTGAGGATAAAGTGATTGCGGAGGTTGGTTAAAGCAATGGTTCTGTATAGGTTGGTAGCCTACTTCTCTCCACTCTGGACGCTGTCCACCGAGACCGCCCTGATCGCAGCCACCGATGACATCCGAGCGCTACTCGACAACGGAGAAACAGCGGCCCTCATCCTCCTCGACCTCTCCGCGGCCTTCGACACTGTCTGCCACCGCACCCTAGTGCAGCGCCTCAGCAACGTCGGAGTCCAGGAGAAGGCACTGGAGTGGATCATCTCCTTCCTCGCCGGAAGGACACAGAGAGTCCGTCTCCCTCCGTTCAGATCTGAAGCCACCGAAGTCATCTGCGGCGTCCCTCAAGGCTCCTCGCTCAGTCCAACCCTCTTCAACGTCTACATGAGCCCCCTCGCAGACATCGCACGCCAGCACAACCTCAACATCATCTCCTACGCCGACGACACCCAGCTGATCCTCTCCCTCACCAACGACCCCGCCAGAGCCAACCTTCACGAAGGGATGAAAGAGGTAGCCGAATGGATGAAGAACAGCCGCCTGAAACTGAACTCAGACAAGACGGAAGTCCTCATCCTGGGATCCTCACCCGCCGCCTGGGACGACTGCTGGTGGCCCCCCGCCCTAGGCAGCGCACCCAAACCAACAGACCACGCACGCAACCTGGGCTTCATCCTGGACTCCTCCCTCTCCATGACCAGACAAGTCAACGCCGTCTCCTCGTCATGCTTCAACATACTGCGCATGCTACGTAAGATCTTCCGGTGGATCCCCACCGAGACCAGGAAAATGGTCACCCAGGCCCTCGTCACCAGCCGTCTGGACTACGGCAACTCCCTCTACGCCGGAACCACCCCCAAACTCCAAAAGAAACTCCAGCGGATCCAGAACGCCTCAGCGCGACTCATCCTGGACATCCCCCGTCGCAGCCACATCTCCGGACACCTGAGAGACCTGCACTGGCTCCCGGTCAGCAAGAGAATCACCTTCCGTCTCCTCACCCACGCACACAAAGCCCTACACAACCAAGGCCCAGGATACCTCAACAGCCGCCTCAACTTCTACGCTCCCAAACGCCAGCTTTGATCGACCAGCCATGCCCTCGCTGCCGTCCCCGCATCCGAAGAGCCACCACGGTCCTTCTCCTACCTCGCCGCCAAGACATGGAACTCCCTCCCCACCCACCTCCGCCTGACCCAGGACCACCTCACCTTCAGGAAGCTACTCAAGACCTGGCTGTTCGAGCAGTAGCGGACCCCCCCAGCGCCTTGAGACCCTCTGGGTGAGTAGCGCGCTATATAAATGCGATGATTGATTGATTGATTGATTGTCTTCTTGTTTGGTGGTGTTTAGCGTTATTCATCAGTTCCCGTGGATAGAAGTAGCTAACATAGTGTGTGGAGATATTATTTCCTCCTATGGCCTCATACCAGTCTCCTATAGTTCTTACTGCCCTATGATCCTTAAAATTAATAATTATCACATCTCCCCTTTTATCTTTCGGTCTTGAGCCCACCCAAACAGCGCGCCTTACTGACAGGATTTCTCCATTGACATGTACAGGGAGGGGTCTATTCAGCTTCAACCAATAGATGGTTTTATTTTTTACGGCATGATAATTCTCTCTGACCCCTTCTGCTAACTCTGGGACTCCTGTCATGACAATTGTATATGGGGCTGATTCCGGAGGTAGATCAACTGTCCTGCGTCTTGGTCTTTTTGAGTACTGTGTTGACTGCTCGCCCAACTCTCTACTTGATATGTTATTCGTAGGGGGATTAGGATTAGTTTTTGGTAAAGGAGGATTTGTTTCTACAGGATTCTTCTCTACTATATTTTTTCCCCTTTCAGTTACTTTAACTCCATCTTTTCCCTGGGTGTTCTTGGGTGGCTCGCGATGGGTCGCGAAGTTGTTTGGTCTCGGGGCAGCGACCTGTTTTGTAAGTGGCATACATTGTGCAGGGTGGGGAGCGGGGGGAATAATTTGGGAAGTAGTGGCTATGGGGTTGTAAGCCTTTATACGTGGTTTGGGTATCGGTTTGGGCGGGGACTGAACAGGTGTAGCTGCTGCTAGTACCTGCACAGTGTTCTCTACTCCCAGTAACATTTTTGGTTCCATTTGCTTTAGGCTAAGGCTGGCTAGTGTGACAATAGTCTTGTCCATCTCTAGCAGGTGATTTTCTATGCTTGAGAGTCTAAGTTCAAGGGGGGATAAGAGCTTTTTCAGGGTCTCCCATACTATTTTTAAGAAGTCTTCATCACTCCCCTCTAGCTCACACGCGGGTCCCCCATTTTCCCCCGCGACGAGATGTGAACGAGCCTCATTGACTAATATATCTTATTCAACTTTATCTGTGCTTGTACAGGACTCCTCGTCACTTAGACATGGGTCCGCTTGGGGCACATCTCCTTCCACCCTGCTTAGTACAGGGGGTCTTCTATTATTAAAGAATTGTGCCCTAGCGATTTTGGCCTTCTTTCTAGCATATGTTGATCTTGCAATGCATTTTTTTTTGACTAACAACCCTATGATTAGCACTCACAATTGAATTATTCATCTCAGGATTTTTGGGAATATTTAAATCTAGTACAGGTGGATTTATCGAAAAGTTCTGCTTAGACTTAGGGGAGGCCAGCACTGGGGTAATGGCTTGCACAGATGGTGAAGTGACTATAGAGTGATGAATGACCGCCTTTGTTATTAGCGGCCGGGGGCCTAACGGGCGCTCAGGAGTTTTGGCAGAGGCAATATTACCTATGGATGACCTTTTTGTCATGGCTAGGTCCTGGGATAGTCTTCTAGCCGCGTCTAACTCTATGGAAACTCTATGTTGCATTTTGGTGATTTCAATGTCAATAGCCGTGTTGGTCTTTGTTATGAAATCATCGAGAGTCCCGTTCAACATTTTCCCTCTCTTTGCGGTCTTACTGCAACTTCCTCGTGAACACATAGTCTCTCTATGACCGAGGTGCTATCAAGGTATAATGAGCAACGAGGATAGTGACAAGGGAAATGGCCCAGTCCAGTCCTTACCGTCCTCAAACGGCCCGCTCTTTGCCCAGTCTTTGCCCACGCTGCCGTCCGCGTGCGTCCCGCGTTCGCGTCAGGAGGCTGGGCTAAGTAAGAGGAGGTGGCGGGAAGAGGCACCAGGTGCGCGCGATGACCTGGCGCAAGCACCTCTGGTCCTCGCAGTACCGCTCCCGGTAGGCGTTGTCTCTCCAGGCAGTAGGACCCAGCGGGAAGTTTAACCGAGCACACGGGCTCCCAGGTTACTGGACAGAGTTCAAGTTAATGTTGGCAGAAGCAAGCAGGGAAAGCTCCTCGGCGTGTCGATTTCCCACGACTACGAGCGGCGCCCGCGAGTCGTAATGAAGCCTGTCAGGAGGAGGGGGCGGGAAGAGGCACCAGGTGCGCGCGATGACCTGGCGCAAGCACCTCTGGTCCTCGCAGTCCCGCTCCCGGTAGGCGTTGTCTCTCCAGGCAGTAGGACCCAGCGGGAAGTGTAACCGAGCACACGGGCTCCCAGGTCACTGGACAGAGTTCAAGTTAATGTTGGCAGAAGCAAGCAGGGAAAGCTCCTCGGCGTGTCGATTTCCCACGACTACAAGCGGCGCCCGCGAAGCGGGGGCCGCGAGTCGTAATGAAGCCAGTCAGGAGGAGGGGGCTGGAAGAGGCACCAGGTGCGCGCGATGACCTGGCGCAAGCACCTCTGGTCCTCGCAGTCCCGCTCCCGGTAGGCGTTGTCTCTCCAGGCAGTAGGACCCAGCGGGAAGTGTAACCGAGCACACAGGCTCCCAGGTTACTGGACAGAGTTCAAGTTAATGTTGGCAGAAGCAAGCAGGGAAAGCTCCTCAGCGTGTCGATTTCCCACGACTACGAGCGGCGCCCGCGAAGCGGGGGCGCGAGTCGTAATGAAGCCTGCCAGGAGGAGGGGGCGGGAAGAGGCACCAGGTGCGCGCGATGACCTGGCGCAAGCACCTCTGGTCCTCGCAGTCCCGCTCCCGGTAGGCGTTGTCTCTCCAGGCAGTAGGACCCAGCGGGAAGTGTAACCGAGCACACGGGCTCCCAGGTTACTGGACAGAGTTCAAGTTAATGTTGGCAGAAGCAAGCAGGGAAAGCTCCTCGGCGTGTCGATTTCCCACGACTACGAGCGGCGCCCGCGAAGCGGGGGCCGCGAGTCGTAATGAAGCCTGTCAGGAGGAGGGGGCGGGAAGAGGCACCAGGTGCGCACGATGACCTGGCGCAAGCACCTCTGGTCCTCGCAGTCCCGCTCCCGGTAGGCGTTGTCTCTCCAGGCAGTAGGACCCAGTGGGAAGTGTAACAGAGCACACGGGCTCCCAGGTTACTGGACAGAGTTCAAGTTAATGTTGGCAGAAGCAAGCAGGGAAAGCTCCTCGGCGTGTCGATTTCCCACGACTACGAGCGGCGCCCCGTAGTGTGTCATAAGCAAACATCAGCACAGGAATGCTGATGCTTGCTAATTTAGAGGCGTTGTGTTGATAGTCACTCATTCACCCCACCAACCCACTAATAAACAGACAGAATAGAGTAGGGCCTGGAACACACCCTTGTCTATCCCCACAGTTAATGGGAATGGTATCAGTAAGATCCCTATAACTATTCCACTTGTCTTGAGCATAGGTATCAGGATGTAATTTAATTAGATCTAAAAGTTTTTCAGGGATAGCATATTGCCTAAGAACATCCCACAGGTGTTTTCCGGGGACTAAATCAAATGTGGCCTTCAGGTCCATAAAGGCCTCATAGAGATGGTCTTTTTGCAGTATGATGTATTTCCAGCATATAGCAGAAAACCGAAAGACCTCATCCAATGCGCTTATTTTCTCACAAAATCATACCTGTGAATCAGACAAGAACTGATGATCTTTCATCCAAGTGTGGAGCTGGGCGAGAACATGGCCACAAAGATCTTTCGTGTGGTGTCTATAAGAGTGATGGGTCTGTAAAATTCCCCAGTTATCTCTCGCTTCCTTCCTGTGTATGGGGAAAATGATAACCCCTCTCCATGACTTGGGAAGATCTTTCCTCTCTGCAACTGCATTAGGGGGGGTATTCAGACAGGGTATCCGGACTTCAGGCTGAGAAAGAAACAAATCGCCTGGGATGCTGTAAGGGCTTGGGGCTTTTCCCCGCTTCATTGAGTATAAGGCAACCTCGGTCTCTTTCAGAAAGAAAATGCACACAGGTGGTTTATGTTCAGACAAATGCAACCCAGAAGGAAAGATTTGTGCTCAATATTGTCAAAATAGGCTGGCACATAAGTTTTACATTCTTTAAAAAGGATCGTAAAATTAGAAACCCGCTGGTCAGCAGGGACAGATGAGTTGAGCTGAGAAAGACTCCTTTGATTGCCGAATACAATAATTCTCCAGAGAGCTTAGATTTTTTTTCTTGTCAGGGTGTCAGTGAGTTCAACCACTGGGCCTCCTCCCAAACTCTCCTATTGGCTCTTAGAATTGACTTATATGTCTTTCTGGCAATAGTTAACTACATTTTATCACCCATTCTAATGGCTTCTATTAGCCACCGCTTTGCCACTCAACAATCCCTTGTAAACCATGGACAAGAAATATTTGGGATAGTTTTCCATTTTGCATGGGACGTAAAAAACAATCTTATCATTGTAAAAAAAAGTCAAAATGATGCAAGATGAAATTATTCCAATAAATGTCAGCAGTTATGTTATGTTATAGAAACTTGTATAGCACACATATATCCGTGGGTGTCTTAGCGCTTTCAGGAACATGAACATACAATGCTGAGGTATAGCTAATTTCTAAACAGCCAAAGTCTTGAGTTCCTTTCTAAAGGCAAGAAGGATGGGTATAGTCCTAGGATGTAACAGAAGAGAGTTCCACAGCCTGGCTGTACTGCTAATGAAACTCCTTTTCTAAGTCTTACGGTGGTAACCAATCTAGCCTTGGCCGATCAAAGATTTCTACCAGGAGTGTACCAGCTAAAAGCCTTCCATAGAAATCTTGGTACTTCTCAGTGAAAGGCCTTATGAGCAACACAGAGCGCCTTAAATGTAATTCGCTTTCGCACCGGGAGCCAGTAAAGATCCTGAATGCCTGCAGATATCGGCTGATATTTGGGAACACCTTGGATCAATCTGGTGGCTGCATTCTGTACCGCCGAAGCTTCCCAAGTAATTTTACCTGGAGATTCATGTATAAACCATTACAATAATCCAGCTTAGACATGATTAATGAGGAAACAACAGTCTTCCTGGTGTTTCTGGGGATAAACAGGAGGATTTTCATCAGAGTTCTAATGGTATAGAAAGAGGAGGACACTACCTTGGACACCTGGGCCTCATAACTGAGCTTCTCGTCCATGATAAAGCCAAGGTTTTTAGCTTTAATCACTTGAATGGGGGGTGGGCCAAGGCTGTTTGGCCACCAGGCAGGAGACCATGTTGGAAAGAGGTTACCGAATAGTAGAACCTCTGTAAGCATTGGATGTTAGATTCAGGCTGAAACTTTTAACCAAAAAAAGCATCGGGCTCAACGAAAAGCCCTGAGGGCCCCCACATGGCAGAGTAAAAGTGGTGGATTTAAAGTGACCCAGATTCACAGTTTGGGATCTCCTTGATAGAAAGGATGTTAACAAAGTAAGAGCTTTACCTTAAATTCCTGTAGCGTTCAGACGGTGGTTCAATAGACCATGGTCCACCGTGTCAAACACCACGAACAGATCCAGTAAAAAAGACCTGCTGACCCTCCACAGTCTAATATAATTCGTATTTCTTCCGTAGTTTTTATCAATGCGGTCTCAGTGTTATGATTCGCTCTAAACCCAAACTGATTGGGGTCTAAGAGCTGATTCTCAGAAATAAAATTAGATAGTTCTGCATTGATTCTTTTTTCTACAATTTTAGCTGGCTGCGGAAGTCTTGAAATGGGAAGATAATTAGTAGGATCACTAATGTCAAGGTTTGGCTTTTTAATAAGTGGGCGGATACAGGCTTGTTTCCAAATAATGGGAAATGATCCTTGCAAAAACATTTGATTAAACACTGATGATAGATGGGGGGCAATGTACTGGTTTGCAAGCTGTAAAATCTTAGAGGGGAAAGGGCCTTCAGGGGAGCCAGATATAGCCGCTAAAAGAAGTTTGGCTACTTGATTTGGAGATGTTAGAGTGAATTCAGTGAGCAACATGTCATTAGTTACTTCCCGGTCTTTAAGTCTGTATTAACTTTAGATTTGTCGAAAAGGTCAAAGATTTCGTCAACATTATTTTTAAACGTCCAGGCAAGCATGACTCAAGGGAGCCTTTTCAAAATGAAGGAGGTTTGGAGCACACCGCTTCACCTCCCAGCACAGTTCACCCCTTAGCATTATGGTAAACGCAATTCATGGTAAATGTTTACTAGAATATTTACTGGAGTATTTCACCAAAGTTGGTGCAGGTTATTGCTGTAAATCTCTAGACACGTGTTTCTGGATATCATCCATCATCAGTAGAGATAAAAACAGATTTATTCAGGGGTTGAGGAGAAGGCTGCCACAATCCTCTTGGGTATCAGTAACTCTCACGGGCGCGCAGGTGCATCACCAAAAGCTCGTCAGCTCAATGACTCAAGGGAGTCTTTTCAAAATGAAGGGGGTTTGGAGCACACCGCTTCACCTCCCAGCACCGTTCACCCCTTATCATTTTGGTAAATGCAGTTCATGGTAGTGGAGTATTTGTGATTCAGCATTATCAGCAACTGAGCGGACATAAATATTGATCCCAACAATATGTCCTGTTTCTTCCTGGTGCTGACGGGCGCAGGATGGGCCCTCCCTTGGTCGGTTCTTTGCCCTAGAGGGGCCCGCACGCATCGCATACAGTGGATCAAATCAATGAGCTTAATAGTGCCAACAGAGACAGAGCTGCGGGTGATGGAATGGGCCACCTCCTCGGGGACACATAGTACCTCTGATGCTGCCGATAACACTCCCACGCAGCTGGTCCAATCATTCGCATTATAGTGCCAACAGAGACAACAGGTGTGGGTGATGGAATGGGCAGCCCCCTCTGCCCCACAAAGTTCTGGGACACGTAGTCCCCCTGATCCGCTGATAACACTCAAACATATAGCAGTACTGAATCGTTCCCCTGGGGCTCTGGAGCTGTAATCAATAGACCAAGGATAACTGAATCCGGGAACCCAAAACGGTCTTGATCTTAGTGATTCTGTAGTATTTGAGCTGAACAATAGTGTCCACATAAAACAAAGGTAATTTCCTGTCAGATGTTAGTGGTTCATATACGGATTCAGGCAATATAATGGACTGATAATATCTTCAAAACTATTTCTAGTTATCCAGTATTATGGGTGTCTTTCATAGATTCACATGCCTGAATCATTCCCCGTCGTCGAGATGGGAGTCCCCGGTACATAGAAAAGTAATGTCCTATAGACATACATAGAGAAAAGTAGGCCTAAGGGCCTTGCCTTAGTAGCCTATCTATGTTCTTTTGTAAAAAGGACCAAAATCCTGAAGGTAGCCAATCAGCTACCACCTCCCTCTAGAACCTTCCTGCCAGGAGCCTCAGTCTCTCAGATTTTCTACCGCACGTTGTGCTAGGGAGTCTCCACCTGAGTTCTCCTCAGGTTTCTTGGATTTATCTCTTTTCTTCAGCAAAACTTGGATATTTTCTTCAACAAACAACAATGGCTGATCAGCAGAAGAAGGGTCTGTTCAGAGCCTGTTCATCTTGTGGTAAGAAGAGACTGCACGTCGATGACAAGCATGAAACTTGCCTCTACTGTCTTTATCCTGACCATTCTCCTAAAGAATGTAGAATTTGTAGAACATTCTCTACTAAGACTCTTAAAGACAGATAAGGGAGACTGCTCCTCTGGTTGAACAGACTAAAAACCAGAGATGATGTCATGTCCTCAGATGGCAGTGAAATGGCTTCAGTTTCATCAAAACTGTCCTTGAAGAGGCCAAGGGTTGCTTCCCCTAGCCCTACAGACGTTCCTCCTAAAAAGACTGCCACAAAGTCTTCTGAGGTAAAATCTGTCACGTCTGTGAAGGATGTTCCCACCTTCAGAAAGTCAACGCAGTCATCGACGACGAGTTCGTCGATGTTTTCTTCAAGAAAAACCACCTATGTCTCCACATCGACGACGATGGTGTCGACTACAATGGCGGCGTCAGCCTCTTCATCGACGACGATGACCACTCAATCGTCGACGGCGGGTAAGCCACTGTCATCGATTGTACTTATAAAAAAGCAATCGACGTTGATCAAGGTTCGAAGAGACAAAAACCGTCGACACCTACACCGTCGACGACAACGCCATCGACATCCGGCGCACCGTCGACAAAGACATCGGCGACGGTAAAAGCAGCGTCGACGTCAAAGTCACCGTCGACGAGTACGCCGTCGACGACGAAGGCACCGTCGACGAGCACGCCGTCGACGACGAAGGCACCGTTGACAGGACAGTCGACGCCGAAAGCACCGTCGATGACAACATCGCCGACGACCGCACAGTCGACGACAGGACCGTGGACGACCTCATCGTCGACGATTGAAAAACAATCGACGTCAGCACCGTCGACGACACCGACGACGACGTCGTCGTCGACGACAACATCGTCGACACCATGGAAAAAATCAGATTTGATACCGCCAAAAAAGATTACTAAAAACCCTATTACACCAGATTTAACATCTCCAAGTAGGGTACAAAGATTACCCCCATCTTGTCTGTTACAAGATGATGAATCAGAAGATGACCAGTTCAATCAAGCTACTAGCCCATCGGATCTCATTGTGAAATGCCAGAGCACAGATGACGATGGAGATGAGGTCATTTTTACGAAAGAGACTGTGCATGCACAAGTCCAGTCACAAGTCACTCCTATGATCTGCCTTCCAGCAGCTATAGTCACCGATCTACAATTCTTGATCCAAGACTATAAAAAACGATTCCCTGAATCACCAAAGGCCCCTTCTACGGAGAAATCTCCAGCATCATCCAGACCGCAACCATCTCCAAAAACAAGACCACCACCTTTGGATATTCCTCAAGAGAGGGAAACAATTCATCACATTAGATCTTCTGATGAAGAGGGCGATGAACCAGAAGAAGGGGAGGTTCGAGACGACCTGTCCAATAACAGAGACGATGAAGATTATATCGCTCATTCTCCAGCCACACCTGAACCCAAGACTTCGGAATCTCCGCCAGTGGATATTGGCGGATTCCATAATTTGGTAGAGAGAGCAGCCACTAGGTTCCACATGACTATGGAATCACATGAAACGGACTGTTTCCTATACGATTTTAAGGATCCAATCAAAAAGACGGCTAGATCAATTCCCATAATAGATCACATTTGGGAACAAAGTCAGCAACTAATGCAAACACCTGCATCGGTTTCAATAGTGGTACCTAGACTGGATAAGAAGTATAAGGCACCAACAACAGCACCTACCTGCCTTAATGCACATCCCAAGCCGGATTCTGTAGTCACCCAAGCCGCACAAAAGAACTCTAGGAATCCGTCCTCTCCACTGTCAGCACCACCAGACAAGGAGGGCAGGAAATTGGACGGCATCGGCAAACGTTTTTCTACAACGTCAGCCATGACTATCAAGATAGCCAACGCCATTGCGCTACTAGGCAGATATAACAGACAATTGTGGGAAGACATTGTCCCGTACCTAGCAGATATACCGGAAGAATTAAAGGATGAGGTCCAATTGCTCCTTAAGGAGGGACAAATGTCAGCATCAGAAATCATCGATTCTGCTGTAGATGTCGCAATGACAGGCTTTAGACAGCTAGCAGGTGCAGCAGTTTTGCGCAGACAAGGATGGCTAAAAGCAACATCCTTCCGCCAGGAGGTCCAAACCAAAGTATTGGTCATGCCCTTTGACGGACAACACCTATTTGGAGAAAAAATAGATGAGGCCTTACAGACAATCAAAAAAGACACGGACACAGCACGAGCTCTCGGCACATTACAATTCAAAAAACAGTCCTTTCGAGGGCACAGGGGCAGGGGTCAACCCTCTTACAGAGGATCATATCAAGGAAAATCCTCTTATTCCTATAATCAAAACCGTTCACAATACGAGCAGCGGCAACAGCAACAAGGTCGCCAGACCTCCTACGGGAGATCAAACTTCAGGGGGAAAAACCAGAGGAAACCAGCCGGCGGACGCCAATGACCATTTCCAACAGCCAGTCCCTCCACCATCGCGTTCTTTCAAAATTGGAGGAAAATTGACACACTTCCTCCACAATTGGAGATTAATAACAACGGATCGGTGGGTACTCCAATTAATCCAACACGGACACTCATTGGAATTCAGTTCAATCCCCCCGTTAACTCCTCCTCGCAAGATTCGACACAGGCACCTAAGATTACTCCTTCAAGAAATCTCTTCAATGTTAAAAAAAGGAGCAATAGAGCGAGTTCCATCAGCTCAAAAAGGGAAGGGATTTTATTCCCGCTTCTTTCTCATACAACAGAAAAAGAAGAAATGGAGGCCCATACTAGATCCCAGGGCACTCAATATATTCTTGAAGAGCCAATCGTTTCGGATGGTGACCATCCAGGAAATCTTGGGATCTCTAGAGCAAGGAGATTTTATGACGTCTTTAGACCTGCAAGACGCATATTACCATATCCCAATACACAGGCGCCACAAAAAATTCCTAAGATTCGCAGTAGCAGGTCAACACTACCAATTCTGTGTCCTCCCATTCGGCCTCAAATCAGCGCCTCGCATTTTCACAAAGTGCCTCGCTCCTGTGGCAGCTTTCCTACGTCAGCAAGGACACCAGGTCTTCCCCTACCTGGACGACTGGCTGGTGAAGGCACCATCTATGACAGACGCACAAATGTCTTCCAACGCCTGTCTCAATATTTTCAAACGTCTAGGTCTGACACTCAACTACGAGAAGTCAACTTTACAGCCCTCCAAGGTTATAACATTCCTGGGGGCAACTCTAAATACGACCTCTTCCAAAGCGTTCCCGTCACGGGAAAGGAAACACAAACTAATCACTCTGGCCACCGCAGTGTCTTCATGGAACACCATCAAAGTCCGTACTTTCAAGTCCCTCCTCGGGATGATGTCCTCTTGCATACTACTCATTCCACACTGTCGGCTCAGAATGCGCCCCCTCCAGGAGGCCTTGACCAAGCAGTGGACTCAATGTACAGATTCTTTCAAAGATCACATCATCATTACTCGACAAATAACCAAGGCCTTACTCTGGTGGAGAACAGCCAAGAACCTATCGAAAGGTCTAACGTTCCTGATGCCTGCAACTCCACATGGCATAACTACAGATGCTTCTCTAGAAGGATGGGGGGCAGTCCTTCAAGAATTACAAATCAGTGGCAAGTGGACAGAACAAGAAAGGAAACTACATATCAACCTCCTAGAACTGAGGGCAGCTCTCCTGTCTCTCCAAGCCTTCCTCCCTCGCATCAAAAACTCAGCAGTGCTTGTAAGAACGGACAACACAACAACAATGCACTACTTGAACAAGCAGGGAGGGACACGTTCGCTAACACTATCTCGCGAATCGCAAAAAATCTGGAACTGGCTAGTACACAACAACATCACACTAACAGCAGAGTATGTCCCAGGCAAGGACAACGTCATAGCGGACGCTCTAAGCAGACAGAGGTCTCTGTCCCACGAATGGGAACTCAACCAAAATGTGCTGAACGACATTTTCTCGGAATGGGGGAGACCGCAAAAAGACCTCTTTGCCACCAGGGAGAACACCAAATGCCACAACTTCGCAAGCTGGCATCCCCAACCGCGGTCACTAGGAAATGCATTTTCCATCGCATGGCGCAACGTGTTTGCGTACGCATTTCCGCCATTTCCCCTGATAACAAGAGTCATTTGGAAAATGAAAACGGACCACTGCACCTTGGTCCTCATTGAACCATACTGGCCGAGGCAGCATTGGTTCACGGACCTCCGTCGCCTCTCAGTCCAACCATCAATCCATCTGGGCCACCATCCCTCTCTACTCTCGATGTCCAAAGGCCAAGTACTCCACCCGAATCTGAAATCTCTCAGATTATCGGCATGGCTCCTGAGTACCGAGAGTTCTACCAGCTAAACATCCCGCAGGAGTGCAAGGAAGTTCTAGCTAGGGCAAGAGCAGTCAGCACAAACAAAACTTATTCCTTGAAATGGAAACGCTTGTGTGTTTGGTGTATGGCCAACGATCTCCATCCCTTACGGATCACTCCGGAGCAGTTACTACCATATTTATTACATCTGGCACAATCGGGACTTGCCCATGCCTCTATCAGAGTTCATCTGGCAGCAATCTCCCGCTTTACAAGAACTTCAAAAGGACCCTCTCTATGGTCCCACATATTAATAAAGCAATTCCTTAAAGGGCTCTATAGATCATTTCCACGGCCACGAAGAGTTCCACCAACATGGCACCTTAATGTGGTACTCAACCAATTGATGAAACACCCGTTTGAGCCCATCCATAGGGCTGATATCAAATACATTTCATGGAAAACAGCACTTCTTTTGGCTTTGACCTCAGCGAGACGGGTCAGTGAGTTACAAGCTCTTTCCATACAAGATCCTTTCATGCAGTTCAAAGAAGACAGAGTGATTTTAAGAACTAATCCTCGCTTCATTCCTAAAGTCCCCTCGGATTTCCATTTAAATGAACCACTCGTACTCCGATCATTCTTCCCAAATCCCAGTACTGCAGCTGAAAGATCCCTTCACTCTTTGGACCTACAAAGATGTCTTAAATTTTACCTAGACAAAACAAAACATTTCAGAAAAACGAATCAGCTTTTCATCGCTTTCAGCAGACCAAGAAAAGGCATGCCACTTTCCAAAGAAAGCATTTCACGATGGATATCATCTGCAATTGCCTTTTGCCATGACAAAGCCGGACGTCCATTACACTCCAAAGTCCGAGCTCATTCCACAAGAGCTGTGTCCACATCGGCGGCACTATTCGCTGGAGTGCCGATTCTGGACATTTGCAGGGCAGCGACCTGGAAATCGCCGCACACATTTACCAGGCACTACTGCCTGGATACGGAACTGATGCAGGATGCAGCTGTGGGCCAGGCTGTACTTCGCCATCTATTCCAGTAACATGAGCCTTCCTCCTTCCCACCATCCTGTACTGGTATGCACATTTATTTACTTTATTCTTTGTACTTGTTGATGGTTACTAGTCGCATGATATGTATTATCTCAGACTGCTCATAATGTTCCATCACAAATGTGGATAATGTATTGCTTGCTACTCTGATTCAGGCATGTGAATCTATGAAAGACACCCATAATACTGGATAAGAAATGCGTTACTTACCTGTAACTGCAGTTATCCAGTATTGGTGTCTTTCATAGATTCACATGCAACCCTCCCGCCTCCCCAGGAAGGTCTCATCTCTCCCTCTATAACATATATTACGTCTACCTAGCTTGGTGCGTACGAAAATCTGAGAGACTGAGGCTCCTGGCAGGAAGGTTCTAGAGGGAGGTGGTAGCTGATTGGCTACCTTCAGGATTTTGGTCCTTTTTACAAAAGAACATAGATAGGCTACTAAGGCAAGGCCCTTAGGCCTACTTTTCTCTATGTATGTCTATAGGACATTACTTTTCTATGTACCGGGGACTCCCAACTCGACGACGGGGAATGATTCAGGCATGTGAATCTATGAAAGACACCAATACTGGATAACTGCAGTTACAGGTAAGTAACGCATTTCTTCTGTAATTTGTTAAGAAATTGAAACATTTTCGGCAACTTTAGATTCAAGAAAAACACTTTTTACCTTGGAATGTAGTAATGTGCATATTTTTTGATCGAATGTCAGGGTGTATTCAAAGTGAATAACTTCATAGCAGTAAATCAGAGGAGGGACTAGGAGCTGATTATAAGGTCTCGCACCCATGCTCCTAAAATATAATAGTTACACTAAAGAAGGATACTGTTCCTCCAGAGAGGCAGATAAAGGAAGAAAAGATAAGAAGCTGTCGGTCTGTAACGGGAAGCTGATCGACTGGATCTGAGAGTCCGAGTGTTCAGAAGTGATTGCCCTCATACACATAGATGGGTGTCATACTTCATCATTGGGCTGATCCTCCTTGGACCAGCACTGCAATGCCCAACTCGCCCCTTGAGGGGGCTTTTTATCAGAGATCTTCACATTTTAAGCCGCAATGATGAGTGCAAGTGAGGAGTAAGGGTAGGGTGGTGTGCTGAGTGATAAAATAGTCTAAGGGGAACCGAAGACTATGTTAATCAGGTGGACCCTTTGACAGGAGTAAAAACACAGGAGTTGTCACAGGAGCCAATGAATCTAGACAGCTTCAAATGTGTTTCATGCCTTATGCCTCGGCTGGATGATAGGCATTTCTCCTGGACCAGGTAGTTAACACCTACCCTACACCTGATTGGGCGTGGAAGTATAAAGTCAATGTGCCCAATCAAAATGTGTCAACTGTGCATGCTATGGTTCGGGCTGGACTGTTCCCATGAGGCACAGGGTCAAGACTGATTTTCATATAGCTGTGTCTGAACTGGAGTGGTGAAGTGAGCTGAAGAATGATGATGGATTCAGTCCAGATCTGTGACTGGGGGTGAGTGTCTAAAACGTTTTCAGCGCTCTGTCCATCATCTCCTTGTGTTTGCTTTATGGTACCGACAACAAAGTTCTGACCTGTAAAAAAAGAAGAAGAAAGACAACTATTCGGGCATGTCACCACAGACTCAATGGGTGGACATTCCCTTGGTACATGTAGAATGCCTTCTCATTAATTAAAAACATGCTGTGGGCGCATTGTGACCCCACAGTGAAATGTGCACAGTAAATGTGTTATACCTTGATTTCCTTTCCCTGCGGCTCAGCCAGTATGAATGTGATGTGTATGTGGAATGTTAGAATGCTGAAGAGAGAGTAGAATGTTGGAGTGCCTGGTTGTGTGGACAGACAGACAGTTGGAGACTGTGGGCTGAGCAGCAAGGATGCTGCTCCTGGTGGGGCCTGTACTGCCTTACCTACTTAACTGATGAACTACCATCTTGTAACTACCATCTGGGGGAATGGGGTACATCAAAGAGGTGTAAAACCCAAACAACTCACCCCCTCTACACACATTTTCATGGCCTGTACTATATTACCACTGCGAATGGTTTCCTCTAGAATCTGTGTTGTGTAGAAGGGGTGAATGGTTAGGGATTTACACTTCCTTAGTGTCCTCCATTCTCCCAGTCCTGCACATTGTTACCACTGTGGAATTTCTATTTTCAGTCAATATTATTGGGAAGTGGATAATCCTCCCATTCTTTGTTCTTTTATATTTGTAGTTTTCATTTGTTTATTGCATATTTCTCTTTCTTACTCCTATCCGTTGTCCTCTTATATTTGCAGTTACCATTAGCACTTTGTTTGTTTCTCCTTCCTGCTGTACTTCTATCTGTATGATCTTTAATACGTTATCTCCATTTGTACATTGCATATTTATCTTGTATTGTACTTTTATTGTGCAATGTTGTAATCATCTTTATTTATTGTGTTCTCAAGGGAAGGGGATGTGTTATATCTTGATTTCCTTTCCCTGTTGCTCAGCCAGTATGAATGTGATGTGTATGTGGAATGTTAGAATGCAGATGTGAGAGTAGAATGTTGGAGTGCCTGGTTGTGTGCACAGAGAGACAGTTGGAGACTTGGCTGAGCAGCAAGGATGCTGTTCCTGGTGGGGCCTGTACTACCTTAACTTCTTAACTGATGAACTACCATCCTGTAACTACCATCCTCCATCTAAGCTTAAATAAACCTCTTACTTATGTTATACCTTATGGCTACGTCCGGGTTTCCTTCGATTCAGCATTTGTAACAAAAACTTAAAAAGCAGGTGGCCACACGTGATGAGCACAACAAAACATTGAACACATAGATGAGGCATGGTATCTTGTAGGATAGCGTATTCCAAGAGTAAGGAATAGGGATCTTATCCTGTTGGAGTAGTAACAGTGCCCCTTATATTTGAGCAGAGCACTGTGCTTAGCTGTGGAAATAAACTGATAAGAAATGTGTGTACCAGTTTGAGGTTGGTAAAAGGACAAAAGTAAAGATAATATCCGTGGTATCGGATTAAAAGTACTCACGTGATTTACCCAGGACCTACCCTCCTTTGCCAGCCTGGAGGTAGTGAATGGGGTCATAGGTGGGTTTTTTAAGGTAGGTATGAGGAGTGATTCCCGGTCTGTGTTCTAAAGTGGTGGTGCAGAGGGCCGGTGATAAGTAGACCAGTCCTTGTAAAATGCTTAGAAATGTTGCTGTCGCGTTAGACAGGAAACGTGTTCCATCGTCAAGGAAAGAGTCCACATCCTTATGACCAGGGCCGGCGCTAGGCATGGGCAGCATGGGCAAAATACCCATACGCTTTCATCTTCTGCCACAGTGGGATACACCATTGACAAGTGGGGAGTTTGGTGAGGGATACCTACTAGTGTTGTAGACGAATCTAGGACTCTAGTTAAGTATTCCCGATTTATGCCCTTATGTGGTTATATCAAATCATATACTTATATAGGCATAAGAATCATACCCATATTAAGACATAGCCAATGCAGTCCAAATACGGCAAGGCTACTCCCATAGACTCCTAGAAAGCACAACGTGTTCTTAGATAAACCAAGCCTCCAGCAGCCCGGGAGTTCCCCCTGCTTCTGTAATGATTTGTCCTAGAACTCCCGGAGTCCTGAAAGAACTGCGAGTTCTTAGTGACGTCTTATGTCCAACCTTACGTCAAACTCGGCACCTTCCAGGTATAAATATACCATCATCTGCCCTAGCAAAACACACGGTGGTTTGGAGCAGATCGACTATCTACTTGCCCGACGCCCTGCTGTAGCAAGTGCCGAAGAAAGCCGACCCTCCCGCTGATGCACTGAGAGAGACGCTGTCTTTTCTCCTGCCGAGAAATCCAGCTCCAGTGTTTCCCTGTCACCCTTGCGGGTTGCTGGGAGATCGAGTCCTGAGAGAGAGATACAAGACCTCCTTCATTCTATAAGCAAGGTACGGAGCTGATTAGACCCTTAGAGAATTCTTGATTTAGATTCTTGGCAGAAACTATCTTAACTCAAACTACATCTCACTTACTCCTTCCTATGTACTAGGCTTAGGTTAGGTACACCGGGGTAGGCGTATCTTAGAAGCACCAGTTGAGTACGTTTAGTCATTATTTTATCATTGTATGTATTTTATCCATTTTAAACACCGTATGGCTTAGAAACCATACTATGCTTTTACAGTACTATTCTATAGTACTCCTTTTACTGTACGCACTTTACTTTATGACAAGTATTGCGATTGTAGCTTCACTTCTCTTGCATGAGAAAGAAGACTGTTCAATAAATAACCTCTTTTCTTGAAAACTCTGTCTCTCTGTTTCTCTGCACTTCTGTTGAAACTAAGCATGCACGATTGACTGAGTAAAATAGCTATCTATTGTTTCCGCGACTCTGGAGGTCTACTCCTTATTCTTGAGGGAGCAAAGTTGTCATGTTTATGCGGTTGTCAGAAACTAATCCCTTCTTGTGAATTCGAGAAAGTTTCTAGTGACCTCTGAGTTAGCTGGCATTCAGAATTAAGTCTAACATATTCAATAGAGACCTAGTCGACCTAAGTCCTACGTCTAAACTATCGTTTATGTTATTCCAATGCGCAGAGCCTATTGGGAATGTAGGAACTACACTACACTAGGTAATTGCATTTATACAAATGATACACTAGTAAAGGACAGCATTGGCAGGACAGTGTTTAACCATATTCCTCCCACCCTACAGGTGACAGTGCGTATGCGGTCTGTGATTTCATACTGACACCTGAATCCTGCCAACGCTGGGGAGCGGAGGTACAACAGTGCCCACATAGCAACCAGACGTACCATTGAGCGGACATTTGGGATACTCAAGAGCAGATTCAGATGCCTACATAAGAGTGAAGGGGCACTACAATACAGCCCCCAGACCTGTTGCAAGATAGTGGTAGCATGTGCCATGCTGCACAACATCGCTACCAGGAAAGGCACACCAGTGGAGCTCAGTGAATGGGATTCATCAGATGAGGTGGGGCCAGCGCCAGGACGCATGCCAGCCGGTGTAATTGGTGCAGCTGCTGGGCGCCAGAGGCGAGATGAGATTACACAGAACTATTTCTAGGTAAGAAAATATGACACATGCTAAATATCAGTTATGAGACTGTGTTTAATTTCCTTTACTTCAGGATTAATGACAGCACACAACCTGTGTAGCACACAATGTATTGTCCAATGCCCAGCACATGTTAGGATCACAGTGAGATTGAACAATCAGGAGCAAGAGTCCATGTACACTGGGTTCATGCACTCATCTCCTTGTCCAAGTTTGTGCACCTCAAATGCGGCGCTGTCGGCCCATAGCCCCTGGCTGGGGGTGCACAGTGCTCTCCTCACCTGACCCAGAAGGCCTACTGTGGCGCTCACTAGGGCGCCTATCCGGGGGGGGGGGGCCGGGGTGTAATGCTGCTCCTGCCAGATTGGGCGTCCTCATCTGTTGGAGTGAGGACTCCTGGGCCAGTAGTGCGAGCTGCCCGCAGCTCATCCACAGCACATGTCACCTGTACCAGGAACCTTGCCACGTTCTGGCTGTTGTGTGCCACCTCACACCGCATACTGATGCTGTGCCTTGACAGCACATTGGTTGCTGAAGAAAGGCGGTTGACCACCCTGGTGTAGAGGTCTAGGCGCTGCATCTCCCTGCGCCTAACAGTACCATCCGCTCTCAGTTATGCACAGAGGGCCTTCAGGGCACCCGTCATGCCCATGAAGCCAACCCTGATTTGCCTCTGTGATAATTTGATGTTTCTCACCTGCATGCGCTGGACTTCCAACATGTGCCCCTCCAACCCTCCGAAGACTGTGTCCTCTCCTGGGACTGCTGCACTGGTGGATGCACGTGCCCTGCGCCTGGATGGAATTGGCGGGATCGGATCTGCACGTGCTCGAGTGCGGTGTTGTGGCTCTGGCTGTCCCGGGACTGGTTGGACATTGCCATCGGTGTCCTGGCCTTCATCCTCCAGTGAGGGCAGTGGTGGCACTACATTCCGCCTGCTGCGTTTTGGAGGGATTACTGGGCTGCCCTCCTCCTCTGTTTCCTCCGATTGCCCTGTTGCTACTGGGTTAGGGATTCCTCCTCTCCTCCACTGACTGTTCCCTGTGTTTCTGATGGTGCTGTCGACGTAAATGCACACATTCATTTTCTGTCCTGTCTTGCACTTGTCATGCATTAAATTTCACTGTTTGGAGTTACATGGGTCCTGTCTGTCTGTATTTTGCCTTTCCTGATGCACACATACTGTTAGGGACTGGCTGGGTGTCAATGCACCACTGTAATGTGCATGTGACTACATCTCCCATAATGCATTTTTGTGTGTGCTTGTGTACCTGCACTGGACTTTTAGTTTTGTTGTGCCCCTGGGTCTCTCCTGGGTGTGTGGGGGAAGTAGGGGTGTGATGGCATGCTTCTTACCTTATCTTGGTACCGGTGAGTCGGAGCTGTCCAGGTCTGCCACGCCCATTGCACTCCCTGGAAGCAGGGTCCCCTCAACCATATCCTCTAGTGGTGTGGAGTTGGTGGCAGTAGAGGTCCCACCACCAGTCTTCTTGGCCTGCTTCAACCTGGCAGTGACCTTCTCCTTGGAGTGCTGGCACATATCATACCATCGCTTCCAGAGATCTTCCACGCTTCGGTGGGTGACGCCAATTGCGTTTACTTTGCGATGGATATCAGCCGAAATCCTCCTCTTGCGTGTCTCAGGCACCCTCAGGGACTTCTTTCCGAAGAGGTGCTCGTGGCTTACAACCATTTCCTGGATCAGGACCTCCAGCTCAGTTTCAGAAAACTTTTGTTTTCTTTTTCTCTGTGTCTCCCCCTGCTGCTGTTTGTCCTGGCTGTCCATGTCTCCAGTGTCTGCCATTGTTTATTGCACTGCAGAAATCCCTCACCTCCACTCCTACTCTCTCACTGTGCTTCTGAAACTCAGGTGCACCATGGGTAGTCACACTTCCTGGTTGTGATGTCATCAAGCTGCCCCTGAGTTTCAGATTCTCTAATTTGCGAATTTCGCAAAATTGTGATTTTTTGGAATAAGGATTCGCTATTTGAAATGTCACAATGAAAATAGCGATTTTTACAGAATCGCTATTTTTTTGCAATATTTTATTTACATATCGTTTTGCGATTCTCAATTTGCGATTCGTGAAAAATCGCTAATTGGAAATCGCAAAAAGGGAGTTTGATACATATGGCCCTGTATGTCATGTGGTCATTCCCAAGGTGGTAATAAAGAGCAGCAGGTGTATTATAAGGTGATCTGGTCAAAATAGCTATCAGCTCGAAATGGTAGTGTATACTGTTGCGCTCTAGTGACAAGTACAGTTAGGAGTGTCACAGGTGTATACCGACATGATGTCACAAACTTCTGATATTCAATAGTGTGATTTGTGGCCAGGAAATGATCACTCATCTTCGTGGTGCTTTGCTTGCTCTGTATGTTGCTGCCGTGCTCTGTGATCCTTGTTTTTACTGGCCCTGTATTCATGCCAGCGTGTCTAAGCATGCCAGGGCAGATTATCAGATATACACAGTTCTTCATGTTGCATTTGGTATGTGTGAATAATCCAGCCTAATTTCTCCTGTTGTTTAAGTGAGGAGGCAAACCCCACATGACCCACATGGGAGGTGTCCTGTAATTGGGGGTAGGTTCCAGAGTGTGCTTTGTTCTGACCTCGGACTCACCCAGGTTCAAGTTTGTGTCAGCAGGTCTCTTAAGTTCTGAGTATGTTTAAACGCAGAACGTGGAAGAGGGATATCAAGGAACAGGAGCGTAGTATCGGCAAGTGTTTTTGCACCAGCCAATGCCCACAACATACGGAGGCTTAGCAGCGCTAGTCATTGAGCACCTTCACGTGACCTTTACACTGCGCTCCGCATGCTTGAGCCAATGCCGGCAATCCCTAGTTCTCCCGTCATAAGGACGCGTACCATTTCTTTGACAACAGGACGCATTTCCCATCTAACATGGCAGCCGCATTCTGTACATTTTACGAGAACCGGCCTACCTATCACAGGTCCTCCGCACTTGTAACCACTTTCGAGCACACATCTGCGAACCACTCCAGTACCTTTAAAAACCCATCCCCAGCCTCATTCAATACCTTAAGGCTAGCAGAGGCGAGTAGGTAATGGTCAATTTCTCGGTCCCGATGGACAGCTTCTTATCTTTTCTTCCTTTTTCTGTCCCTCCTGAGGAACATCATCCTTCTTCTGCATAACAGTAGCTTCATAGCTACATTAAAAATAAATGGAATAAGGGCCTCATTTATGTTTTTACGGGCTCGGCGACGTCACCACTTCGTCAGAAGTGGGGAGGAGCTGCGAGCCGTATTGTAAAGGGTATTCTGTTCAGTGCTGGATAAATTTTTCTTTGCTCGTGCATTTCCAGTGAGTTTTTTTATTATCTGAATGGTGATTGGTCGTTGCGGTGGTGTTTTTGGAGTAGTCTTGATGCCATAGGGCATATGTAATGTTAGGCGGCCATGTTGGCATATTCTGTGCGGTTACGCGCACGGCAGACTATTAATCTTAATTAGGAGCTGTCAGAGTGCCCGTGTAATGCAATCCAGATGGTCTGAGCGGTGAGCGCGTTCAATGTAAAATGACGAGAGGCGAGGCAGCAGGCGAGGCTCACAGAAGATGACTCATACGTGCTCGTGCTTTCACTTGCTCTCCGTGCTCAGTCTGTTCTCTTTACTTTGTATTCCTGTGAGTTCAGTCTTTCTCTGCCCCATGTCTGACCATGTGCTCTCTGTCTTTCTCCGTGCTCAGTCTGTTCTCTTTACTTTGTATTCCTGTGTGTTCAGTCTTTCTCTGCCCCATGTCTGACCATGTGCTCTCTGTCTTAAGCCTACAGTTTTACTGCTTTGCATACTTTCATCAGTGACGCAATAGCCTGAATGTATTAACACAATTACCCTCAAAGGGCATTGTTCCCAATGTGAAACACTATTAGCATACTGATGGAATTAAGATTTGCTGTCAATCACAACAACTGTGAAGTATTAGGGATTTTTTTTGTATGCTCCTACCACTGTAGCCTCTCCATATAGGAGACCTTTATGACCTGACTGACTTTGTAATCTAAATGACAATCACGGGGCTCTCGTGTTTATTTTTTGTCCCCGCATTCGTTACAAAGGGAGCATTCTTGGAATTACTCACATACGGACATAGGCCAGAGACTCATATTCTGCTCATATACTAGAACAGGAGTTCAAAACCACCAGTACTACCAGTAACACCACCACCAGTACTACCACTACCAGTACCACCACCACCAGTACTACCACTACCAGTACCACCACCACCACCAGTACTAACACCATCTGTACTACCAGTACTACCACCACCAGTACTACCACTACCAGTACCACCACTACCAGTACTACTACCACCACCACTACTACCACCACCAGTACTACCACTACCAGTACCACCACCTCCAGTACTACCACTACTACCACTACCAGTACCACCACCACCAGTACTACCAGTAACACCACCACCAGTAATACCACTACCAGTACCACCACCACCAGTACTACCTCTACCAGTACCACCACCACCACCAGTACTAACACCATCAGTACTATACCAGTACTACCACCACCAGTACTACCACTACCAGTACCACCACCACCAGTATTAACACTACCAGTACCACCACCAGTACCACCACTACCAGTACTACCACCACCACTACTACCACCACCAGTACTACCACTACCAGTACCACCACCTGCAGTACTACCACTACTACCACTACCAGTACCACCACCACCAGTACTACCAGTAACACCACCACCAGTACTACCACTGCCAGTACCACCACCACCAGTACTACCACTACCAGTACCACCACCACCACCAGTACTAACACCATCAGTACTACCAGTACTACCACCACCAGTACTACCACTACTACAGCCACCAGTACTACCACTAATACAGCCACCAGTACTACCTCCACCACCAGTAATACCAGTACCACCACCACCAGTACTACCACAACCAGTACTACCAGTACCACTACCACCACCACCAGTACCACCACCACCAGTACTACCACCACCAGTACTACCAGTACCACCACCACCACCAGTACTAACACTACCAGTACCACCACCACCACCAGTACTACCAGTACTACAGCCACCAGTACTACCACTACCACCACCAGTACTACCAGTACCACGACCACCAGTACTACCACTACCAGTACTACCACTACCAGTACCACTACCACCACCAGTACCACCACGACCAGTACTACCAGTACTACCACCATTAGTACTACCAGTACTACCACCAACAGTACTACCACTACCAGTACCATCACCACCAGTACTACCACTACCAGTACCACCACCACCAGTAGCACCACCACCAGTACTACCACTACCAGTACCACCACCACCACCAGTACTACCAGTACTACCACCATCAGTACTACCAGTACTACCACCACCAGTACTACCACTACCAGTACCACCACCACCAGTACTACCACCACCAGTACTACCACTACCAGTACCACCACCACCAGTACTACCACTACCAGTACCACCACCACCACCAGTACTACCAGTACTACAGCCACCAGTACTACCACCACCACCACCACCAGTACTACCAGTACCACGACCACCAGTACTAGCACTACCAGTACTACCACTACCACTAACACCACCAGTACTACCACCACCAGTACCACCACCACCAGTACTACCAGTACTACCATCATCAGTACTACCAGTACTACCCCCACCAGTACTAACACTACCAGTACCAACACCACCAGTACTACCACTACTAGTACCACCACCACCACCAGTACTACCAGTAGTACCACCATCAGTACTACCAGTACTACCACCACCAGTACTACCACTACTACAGCCACCAGTACTACCACTACTACAGCCACCAGTACTACCAATACCACCACCACCACCAGTACTACCACTACCAGTACCACCACCAGTACCACCACTACCAGTACTACCACCACCACTACTACCACCACCAGTACTACCACTACCAGTACCACCACCTCCAGTACTACCACTACTACCACTACCAGTACCACCACCACCAGTACTACCAGTAACACCACCACCAGTACTACCACTACCAGTACCACCACCACCAGTACTACCACTACCAGTACCACCACCACCACCAGTACTAACACCATCAGTACTACCAGTACTACCACCACCAGTACTACCACTACTACAGCCACCAGTACTACCACTACTACAGCCACCAGTACTACCACTACCACCACCACCAGTACTACCACAACCAGTACTACCAGTACCACTACCACCACCACCAGTACCACCACCAGTACCACCACCACCAGTACTACCACCACCAGTACTACCAGTACCACCACCACCACCAGTACTAACACTACCAGTACCACCACCACCACCAGTAGTACCAGTACTACAGCCACCAGTACTACCACTACCACCAACACCAGTACTACCAGTACCACGACCACCAGTACTGCCACTACCAGTACTACCACTACCAGTACCACTACCACCACCAGTACTTCCACCACCAGTACCACCACCACAAGTACTAACAGTACTACCACCATCAGTGCTACCAGTACTACCACCACCAGTACTACCACTACCAGTACCACCACCACCAGTACTACCACTACCAGTACCACCACCACCACCAGTACTACCAGTACTACAGCCACCAGTACTACCACTACCACCACCACCAGTCCTAACAGTACCACGACCACCAGTACTGCCACTACCAGTAGTACCACTACCAGTACCACTACCACCACCAGTACTACCACCACCACTACCACCACCACCAGTACTACCAGTACTACCATCATCAGTACTACCAGTACTACCACCACCAGTACTACCACTACCAGTACCACCACCACCAGTACTACCACTACCAGTACCACCACCACCACCACCAGTACCAGTACTACCAGTAGTACCACCATCAGTACTACCAGTACTAGAGTGCATAGGGAGTGCATAGTGCAGCGTGCATAGGGAGTGCATAGTGCATAGGGATTGTAGAGTGCATTGGGAGTGAAGAGTGCACAGTGCATAGGGAGTGAAGAGTGCACAGCGCATAGGGAGTGCAGAGTGCACAGTGCATAGGGAGTGCAGAGTGCATAGGGAGTGCAGAGTGCATAGGGAGTGCAGAGTGCATAGGGAGTGCAGAGTGCATAGGGAGTGCAGAGTGCATACAGAGCGCAGAGTGCAGAGTGCATAGGGAGTGCAGAGTGCATAGGGAGCGCAGAGTGCATAGGGAGCGCAGAGTGCAGAGTGCATAGGGAGTGCAGAGTGCATAGGGAGTGCATAGGGAGTGCAGAGTGCATAGGGAGTGCAGAGTGCATAGGGAGTGCATAGTGCATAGGGAGTGCATAGTGCAGAGTGCATAGGAAGTGCAGAGTGCATAGGGAGTGAAGAGTGCAGAGTGCATAGGGAGTGCAGAGTGCATAGGGAGTGCAGAGTGCATAGGGAGTGCAGAATGCATAGGGAGTGCAGAATGCATAGGGAGTGCAGAGTGCATAGGGAGTGCATAGGGAGTGCAGAGAGCATAGGGAGTGAAGAGTGCAGAGTGCATAGGGAGTGAAGAGTGCAGAGTGCATAGGGAGTGAAGAGTGCAGAGTGCATAGGGAGTGCAGAGTGCATAGGGAGTGAACAGTGCAGAGTGCATAGGGAGTGCAGAGTGCATAGGGAGTGCAGAGTGCATAGGGAGTGCAGAATGCATAGGGAGTGCAGAGTGCATAGGGAGTGCAGAGTGCATAGGGAGTGCAGAGTGCATAGGGAGTGCAGAGTGCATAGGGAGTGCAGAGTGCAGAGTGCATAGGGAGTGCAGAGTGCAGAGTGCATAGGGAGTGCATAGTGCAGAGTGCATAGATAGTGCAGAGTGCAGAGTGCATAGGGAGTGCAGAGTGCATAGGGAGTGAAGAGTGCAGAGTGCATAGGGAGTGCAGAGTGCATAGGGAGTGCAGAGTGCATAGGGAGTGCAGAGTGCAGAGTGCATAGGGAGTGCAGAGTGCATAGGGAGTGCAGAGTGCATAGGGAGTGCAGAGTGCATAGGGAGTGCAGAGTGCATAGGGAGTGCAGAGTGCTGAGTGTATAGGGAGTGCAGAGTGCATAGGGAGTGCAGAGTGCATAGGGAGTGCATAGTGCATAGGGAGTGCATAGTGCAGAGTGCATAGGGAGTGCAGAGCGCAGAGTGCATAGGGAGTGCAGAGTGCATAGGGAGTGCAGAGTGCATAGGGAGTGCATAGTGCAGAGTGCATAGGGAGTGCATAGTGCAGAGTGCATAGGGAGTGCATAGTGCAGAGTGCATAGGGAGTGCAGAGTGCATAGGGAGTGCATAGTGCAGAGTGCATAGGGAGTGCAGAGTGCATAGGGAGTGAAGAGTGCAGAGTGCATAGGGAGTGCAGAGTGCATAGGGAGTGCAGAGTGCATAGGGAATGCAGAGTGCAGAGTGCATAGGGAGTGCAGAGTGCATAGGGAGTGCAGAGTGCAGAGGGAGTGCAGAGTGCATAGGGAGTGCAGAGTGCATAGGGAGTGCAGAGTGCATAGGGAGTGCATAGTGCATAGGGAGTGCAGAGTGCATAGGGAGTGCAGAGTGCATAGGGAGTGCATAGTGTATAGGGAGTGCATAGTGCAGAGTGCATAGGGAGTGCATAGTGCATAGGGAGTGCAGAGTGCATAGGGAGTGAAGAGTGCAGAGTGCTTAGGGAGTGAAGAGTGCACAGTGCATAGGGAGTGAAGAGTGCACAGTGCATAGGGAGTGCAGAGTGCACAGTGCATAGGGAGTGCAGAGTGCATAGGGAGTGCAGAGTGCATAGGGAGTGCAGAGTGCATAGGGAGTGCAGAATGCATAGGGAGTGCAGTGTGCATAGGGAGTGCATAGTGCAGAGTGCATAGGGAGTGCATAGTGCAGAGTGCATAGGAAGTGCAGAGTGCATAGGGAGTGAAGAGTGCAGAGTGCATAGGGAGTGCAGAGTGCATAGGGAGTGCAGAGTGCATAGGGAGTGCAGAGTGCATAGGGAGTGCAGAGTGCATAGGGAGTGCAGAGTGCATAGGGAGTGCAGAGTGCATAGGGAGTTGTTGGAAAGGCGACCCCAGGGGAGACAGAAGGTGTCTGACTGTCCGCCCCGAGACCCACCTCTCTGTAGGGAATAGGCCGAGCGCCTTAGGGAGGCCTCCTTGGCGAGGCTCCGCTCCTACAATCGTACCAGCAGAGTAATCACACTACTTACAGATAGACACCACACAGGAAGGATATTCACAAGAATCTTTATATAAGTAATCAAAGCAAGTTCTTGGCAGGGTAGCGGCACGGATCGAGGGATCCGTAATGTCGTGGTCTCGGGGAAAGGGGGTAGCGGGACAGTCTTGGCACCCACTGGTGCATGGATAGTTCAAGGGTTCCGGCCGCGACAGCGTCAGCAGGGCCTCGGAGATAGTTCAGCTAGGACAGGCCGCGACGGCGTCAGCAGGGCCTCGAAGGTGGTTCAGCTTGGTCAGGCCGCGACAGCGTCCGCAGGGCCTCGAAGGTGGTTCAGCTTAGTCAGGCTGCGACAGCGTCAGCAGGGCCTCGAAGGTGGTTCAGCTAGGTCAGGCCGCGACAGCGTCAGCAGGGCCTCGAAGGTGGTTCAGCTTGGTCAGGCCGCGACAGCGTCAGCAGGGCCTCGAAGGTGGTTCAGCTTGGTCAGGCCGCGACAGCGTCAGCAGGGCCTCTACGATAGTTCCAGGTGCAAGAGTTCGAATCAGGATCAGCCGCGACGAGGTCAGCAGGGCTTCGACTCCCAGATACAACTCCCGCCCTAATCCAGGGCTGGCCCAGATATAGGACTGGAGGGCTTTGATGTCCGGACCCTCGTGCCTGGGGGTCAGAGGGGCCGGGATGAAAGGGTCCAGACACCCAGCAGGGGGGCGGAGCCAGCGCCCAGGGAGCCGGGAGAGCGATCGATACCAGGCGTCCGGGGGCGGTGGAAGGCCCATCGAGACTCTCCTCCTCCGGGATCTGGTCGAGTGGCCACTTTACCACCTAGGAGGATCCTGGTGCCTCAATGTCTGGGCTTCGCTGGGGCCGGGCCCGGGATGGCTGTGGCCACGTGTTCGGGGCGTGAGGGTCCCAAGATGGAGTCGGGCCGGAAAGGGTGGCCTGGTCAGGGTGCCAGGCTGGCAGCGTTGGCGAGCAGGTTCTGTCGGGGGCACCAGGGAGGGGGAGGGCTGTAGGTGGCCGGGGAGGCTGCTCGCGCCGGTGGTTCGTGAATGTGCGTGTCAAGGGGGTCGATAGTAGGTAAATGGAGGGCCGATGTCGTCCTGGGCCCTCCATGCGGACGGGGTCGGACCACGCCACGAGGCCGTGTCCAACACACGTCCCCTCCAGCTGAAGGCGGGGAGAGTCACCCATCTTCCTGGGGGCTCTCTTCGTCGAGGCGGAAAAACCGGGACAGGCCGTCCGCGTTGGCGTGGTCACTGCCAGGGCGATGCTCCACAGTGAAATCCATGCCTTGAAGGGAGATGGACCATCGCAGCAGTTTGGGATTTTCGCCACGCATGTGCATCAGCCACCTGAGGGGCCGGTGGTCAGTCTGCACCCGGAAGTGGGTGCCGAAGAGGTAGGGCCTGAGTTTCTTGAGGGCCCATACGACAGCGAAGGCTTCTCTCTCGATGGTGCTCCATCGCTGTTCTCGGGCCAGCAGCCGCCGGCTGATGAAGGCCACCGGATGGTCAGTTCCCGCGGAGTCCAATTGCGATAGGACCGCCCGATGCCGTGTTCTGAGGCGTCGGTCTGGACCACAAACTCTCGGCTGTAGTCGGGGGCCTGGAGCACAGGGGCGGTACACATGGCTGCTTTCAAGGTCTCGAAGGCCACCTGACACGAGGGTGTCCACTGCACTTTCTGTGGCCGGTTTTTCGAGGTCAGTTCCGTGAGGGGCCCCACAATGCTCCCATAGTTCTTGATAAAATGCCGATAGTACCCCGTGAGCCCCAGGAAGGCTCGGACGGCGGTCTGGTTGACAGGAGGTTCCCAGGCTAGGATGGCGTCGATCTTGGGTTGGAGGGGAGCCACTTGGCCGCTCCCCACTTGGTGTCCCAGATATGTCACGGACCCTTGGCCTATCTGGCATTTGCTGGCCTTCACAGTTAGCCCGGCCCGGCGGAGGGCTGTCAGGACTTCCCAGAGGTGTTTCAGGTGCTCAGCCCAGTGGAGGCTGTAGACCGCAATGTCGTCTAGGTAGGCGGCACTGAACTCTTCTAGCCCCGCCAGTACTTTGTTTACTAGTCTCTGGAAGGTGGCCGGGGCGTTTTTCATGCCGAAGGGCATCACCTTGAACTGGAAGTGGCCGTCGGGCGTGGAGAAGGCTGAGCGCTCCTGGGCGCCAGGGGTGAGGCCGATCTGCCAATACCCGGCGGTGAGGTCGAAGGTACTGAGGTACTTGGCGGTCCCCAGGCGGTCGATCAGTTCATCGGCCCGGGGGATGGGATGTGCGTCGGTTCTCCGAACAGCATTCAGCCCCCGGTAGTCGACGCAAAACCGGAGTTCTGGCGGGGTGCCAGGCGCGGCGGCCTTGGGGACCAGGACCACTGGGCTGGCCCAGGGACTGTCGGAGGGTTCGACTACCCCCAGGGCCAACATCTTGGTGACTTCCGTCTGGATGCAGGCCCGAACTCGGTCGGGGACCCGGTAGGCCTGGTGTCGTACTGGCTGACTGTCCCCGGTGTCGACATCGTGGACACACCATTGGGTAACCCCGGGGGTGAGGGAGAACAGATCTGTGAATTGTCCCAACAGTTCTTGGCAGTCTCGGCGCTGTGCGGGGGTCAGGTCGGGGGAGAGAGAGATCCCTTCGACGGAGCCGTCCTTCTCAGTGCACTTTAGGAGGTCGGGCAAGGGCTCGGAGTCGTCTTCGGTCCCATCGTCGGTAGCGAGTAGCAGGCTCAGTTCGGTGCGGGCAAAATGAGGTTTGAGCCGGTTGGCGTGCAGAACCCGGAGGGGGTTCCGGGGAGACTCCATATCCACGAGGTAAGTGACGGGGCTCTTGCGCTCGATCACCTTGAAGGGCCCCGACCATTTGTCCTGGAGGGCACACGGTTCGACCGGGGACATGACCCAGACCCGCTGGCCCGGCTCGAACTCGATGGAGGAGGAGTGCTGGTCGTACCAGCGTTTCATGTCCTCCTGACTGGCCTCCAGGTTGGCCTCTGCAAGGGCCCGGAACTTCCGAGTCTGGTTTCGGAGGGTCAGGAGGTACCGGTAGACATCCGGTGGTGCGCCTTGGACGGTAGTTTCCCAGCCTTCTTTGACTAGGCTGAGCGGACCTCGGACAGGGTGTCCGTACAAGAGTTCAAAGGGGCTGAACCCCAGGGATTTCTGTGGTACCTCCGATAGGCAAACAGGAGGCAGGGCAGCAGGACATCCCATTTGCGTCGTAGTGGCTCTTCCAGGCCCTGGATCATCCCCTTGAGTGTCCGGTTGAACCGCTCCACAAGTCCATTCCCTTGGGGATGATACGGGGTGGTGAACTTGTATGTGACCCCGCACTGTTGCCACAGGGACCGCATATACTTAGATATAAAGTTCGTGCCCCGATCGCTCACGACCTCCCGGGGGAATCCTACTCGGGAGAAGATCCCCATCAAGGCTCGCCCCACCACGGGAGCGGTTATGGTTCTGAGGGGGATGGCCTCAGGATAGCGGGTGGCGTGGTCCATCAGGACAAGTATGAAGCGATGCCCTTGCGAGGTTTGAGGGTCCAGGGGCCCCACAATGTCTATTCCCACTCGCTCGAAGGGGGTGGTCACTACTGGGAAATTGGAGTTCTGGACTTTTTGGTTCCGTCCAGAGGTGTCAGGGATAACACCCGAAGACCCCGGAGTTCTACCTGTCTCGGTGCACAAATAAACAGAAACACGGGCTTCTCGATGGTGGCGTCAAAGACCAAAGGTTTATTACTGCAGGGACACAGAAGTCACAGAAACTACACATGGGCAGTGTCTAGGAGCCTGTTCGAATTGTACAACGAGGGTTGCTCCTTATATATCGAATATTGGGCTTCAGGCAAAATTCTTTACATGTTAGCACGTTCCAAAACCTTTGTATCTTAAACAATAAATATTTGGCGTTGCACAGGAATCGTCAGCAATATCTGATGTCAAAACATTACGAACGAGGGGTTCCCACTATTCCATCATAATCCCATGTCAACTTTTCATTCAAGACCCGGACCGCCTCATTGTAAATTTCGTTACCTCCCCCTAATAAAGGCCCAGAAGGAAAGGAGCAGAGCCAGGTGCAGAAGATAGAAAAGTAGGATAAGAGATGTTTGTGGGTCGTAAATGGGCAAGGCTACCAGATTCGGCTGCCTAATCATGATCAGGCCAACGAACACGAGAACCAGTATAGCAGGACTGGCCTCAGGCAGTGGAGGCAACTTCTGTCGAGTCATGCGGCCATGGCGTGTTCTGTTCTAAGGTGCACGTGTCGCTAGCAAGGTGAATCTCCGGCTAAAGCCTACGTGTCCTTAGGTGCTAGAGGTCACTGCGTGTCCATTGTCTACGTGAGGGCAAGAAACACAAAATGGCTTCCGTGATCTAAGATGGATGCCATGGGTAGATCAGAAATGTGTTCATAACAGGAGTGCTCTTGCTCGTAGCATAGCGAAAACACCAGGATATGCTAAATGGATCATTTGCGGTTCACTGATACCAAAATTATGTATTTACGACAATGTTGAAAACACGGGTTCAAATTGTCACGGAACCTCAAAAGGTTGGAGCGGGGCCTTCACCTTCCCCCCGCTCTTTCCGCTGGCTTGGCATGTCGGGCAGGTGCGGCAGTGGTTATGTACATCAGTGCGCATTTTGGGCCAGTAGAAATGGGTCACGTGTAGGGGGAAGATGGCGGCCGAGTAGGAAGCTCGGTCGGAGAGCTCCCGGTGCACCCGTGATCATCACAACAGTGGTCGGCAACAGAGCCTAGGCAAACAACGGCAAGATGCGGTAAATATATCAAAGCACAACATTCCCCAAAACGAGTATATTTAGCGAGTATATTTACAGACCAGAGGGGAGAATAATATGGTACGCGTTTAAATTGGGAAAACGCCTACTTACAACCACCCCTGGCATGGTGTTTTTTGACGGCTTTAATGGGTTTGATGGACTGCTCCCCCTCTCGTTGAGCGGTGTGGCTGGATGTCCCGCCGTTGATGTTCTGAGGTTGTGCAGCGGCTTCCTGTGCTCGGACCTGGTTCCTCGGCGGGATGTTGGCGGAGTGGAGCAGAGGAGCGAGAGGACCCGGCTTGTTGTTAGTGTGGACCCGGAGCTCGGGCCAAGCCACGGAGTGAGTGGAGCGGCGGCGGAGGGTCCTGGAGCTCGCCCCAGAGCGGATACAGGAGCAGGGACAGGGAAGTGGTGTAACGCGAGCAGAGCAAACTTGCGCTGTCGCCGTGCCTCCGGAAGACTGAGTTTTCGGTTCCGGGGCACGAGCGGCAGAGTCAGGGAACAGGTGCAGCAGCAGCAGCTCGGGGAGATACAACGAAGGAGTCCTTGGGTTGGAAGCAGGGACCCAAGTAACATAGCGAAACACCCAACGGAGCAAGAGAGTGACAGGAGGGGTATTGGAGAAAGTATTGGAGCAAGTAAAAAGGCAGAGCTGGAAAATCAACTGCTAAAATCAAAGTATAAACGTGAGGGAAGAGAGACAAACAATATTTTAAGAGTCCTGAAAGCGGATGATCGGCACTGTATAATTCATCAAGCCATCCTATGTCTCGAATGTAAAACGCTACAAGCGCTACAAGCGTTACAAACAAAGCCGTGTTGCAATATAGACTATAGCTTCATTAACATCAACATCAATAGCCAAGCATACCAGTATCTCCTGCTTTGCCAAATATACAAACATCTTCAACCCTGCCAAAATTTAAAAATAAATACAAATATAAAGATATTAAATAATTGGCACATGAGTAAGGCCACAGAATCAATACAGGAGGATACAGAGGAAAAAATACCTCAAGAGTTAAAAAAAAATCTTCCAAAAAATCAAGCTAAAATCCAATTCGAACCCTCGCAGTCAGAAACTCAGCCCAACATAGCAAAATCTTGCTATAGTTTGCGAAATAGAAAGTTCTTGAGTCAGGAGCAGTTTCCGAAAGGCATAACTCCAAGAGTGAGCAGGAAAAGACAAAAAACATCGACCAGAGGCCGCCCAAAGAATAATCTAGAAAAAGAGGAAGACAGTTTGGAGTCCACTCAGAAATCCAAAGTTAAAATAAAAGTCACTCCCTCTCTTAGGTCCTATTTTAAAATCCAACAGCGAGACCAGCAGCGAGACCTGAGTTCGTCTAACTGTACAGAAGTGCAAAAAACTTTGGAAATCTTGGAAAGTGAGGAAGAGGTTACTACCAAATCAGTGGATACCCGCCTACTAAGAAAAGAGAAAAAGAGAGTAGCCCCTATTATAAGTGGAAAACTGGATACAGGCAGTGGAAAGAAAGGGAGAAAACCTCAAAACAAGAAAAAGAGCTTGGGAGAAAACATAAGTTTGGATGAGATTTGGAAAATCAAAGGAAAAACCTCAGAAAGAGTGACACGTAATATGGCGGAGGGAGGCGCTGACCCTTTTGACCCTTTTGCCGCCGCTGCGGCAAACATAAACACAACTGAAGAGGCTGAGGACGGGGAAGACGTCGATTCTAGGTCGGTAGAACCTAACAAACCTAACAAAGACATAATAAAAACGCACACAGACGAACTTCTTGAAAAAATATGGGTGGAAATGAAAGAGAAATTCTCCATATCTGAAGCAAAACAAAATAAAATACAGGAGGTTTGCGAAAAATTGGATAGTAAACTAAATGCACTAGGTGACAGAGTCACAGCAGTAGAAAATGAAGTTACCAGTTTGGATAAAAAGATGGAGACAAACAAAAAAGAGTTAAACTCCCTGAGACTGGAAAATAAAATCATGAATGAAAAACTGGAATCCTTAGAAAATCAAGCAAGGAAAAACAACATAAGGATTCTAAATGTGCCAGAAAATCAAGAAGGCAGGGATGTTAAAGCGTTTGTAGTAGCACTACTAAGGGAGTATTTCCCATGGGCAGACAAAGAGATTCTTGATGATGATATACAGAGGGCTCATAGGGATCCCTATGGAAAAAACAAGGAACGGAAAAATCCTAGAAAGATCCTAGTAAACTTCAAAACCTACACGCTGAAGGATAGGATTCTGGGAGAAGCATTGAAAAAAGGGACGTATAACAAAGACAGTTGGAACTTTAAAATAAGATCTGATATGTCAAATGCCTCTCAGACCAGACAATGGGAACTGGGTAACCTAATGCCTGAATTGCATCAATTAGGTGCCACAGTACAAATGAAATTTCCACCCTCCTTACGTATTATGTGGAGAAACAAAATGCGCAATATAAGAGATCCTGTGGAAGTAAAAAATTTGATAAAGTTAATTAAAGATCAGAAGCGTGCAGAAGAGCCTCAGAGTTAAATGTAGCTAAATATAACCATAAATTAAACATATAATGTAACTATGTAAATATAAAGCAGAATAAGAGATAAATAGATCTAAGCCAACCAAAATCACAATTTTTTAACTGTACATAAAAAATCACGGGGGAAGAATCGGGAAGCCAAAAGGGTTACGAAGATAACCAAAAGAGAAGAAGATGGAGGCTTCCCCGGGGAGGGTAACTGTATAGCACGACTTATCAAGTACAAAACCACACGTAAAAGGGTGGGGAGCAAAATAGGGAAAAAAAAAAAAAAATGTCCTCATCTGCGAAAATGCGAAAAATCAAAACAACTGGGAGTGAAACATATTCCACAAAAAGAGTACAGAATAAATGGGAAGTGTAGGTAAGGATGTAAATATTCTATCCTGGAATGTTAATGGCCTGAGAACTAAAAGCAGAAGGAATAAAATTTTAGAGTATATCAGAACAGGGAAAAGCGAAATAATAATACTGCAAGAAACCCACCTACTAAAAGAAGAATGGGATCAAATAGTCAAGAAATTATGGTGGGTAGACACGGTAATATGTACAACGCAACAATGCAATATAAAAGGAATAGCAATAATTTTTAAAAAGTCGCTTAAAGCAACTATAATCAACACAGAAGTTGATAACAAAGGACGTTGGGCCATAGCTAATGTTAAAATAGGAAACTCTCCCATTACTATCTCAGGGTACTATGGTCCGAACTTGGATGATGCGGATCCCTTGCGAAAACTATATTCACACCTTCTTTTAGCCACCTCTCCTATAATACTGGGAGGTGACTTTAACCTAGTTATGGATTTAAAACTAGATAGATCTCCACCAGGTAGATATACTAACTTAAAGAAAATGAGACAATGGATTGGGAATTACAAAAGAGACCTAAATCTAGCAGACATCTGGATAAACAAAGGAGAGAAATCCCAACCATTTACCTTATATAACAAAAAACTGGGACACAAATCTAGAATTGATTTCTTTCTGGTTGATAATGATTTGTCAAAGAAAGTGAGAAGAGTATCTCATTTACCTGCCCATCTCTCAGATCACTCAGCAGTCCAGCTAGAATTACAAATTGCAGACAATAGATTAGAAAGAAGATTCACGATTGAAAGAGTTTTGCTGGAAGATGAAGAGATCATAAAGGAGTTGGAATCTGAAACAAACACCTTTTTTGAGCTCAATGCGCAAGGTACCACAGAACAAATAACTTGGGATACTTATAAAGCGGTTATAAGGGGCAAACTTTTAAGCTTAGGGGCTCACAAAAACAAACAAGTAAAACAAGAGATCTTGGACTTAGAACTAGAAATCAGACGCCTAGATATCAATATTTCAGCAGAACAAGATGAGGGAAGAAAACAAGATCTTCTAAACAAAAGACGGACTCAAAAAGAAAAAATAGAACAAATATTGGAAAATAGGTTGCAGAAAAAATGGGACGCTAGCAAACTGGCGAAACATGAGTTTGGAGAAGGCTGCGGAAAATGGCTAGCGTGGAAGCTTAAATCGGATTTAGCTAAAAACAAAGTAGAAAGCATAATTCCGGAAGACCAAACAATCCCTTCCTCTGATGAAGAGACTATCAAATTTGAATTTTGGAAATTTTTCAAAGAACTATATACTGAAGACATAAATCCCTCAGTTCAAATGATAGATTCTTATTTGAAAGACGCAGCACTTCTAAAACTTGAAGAGAACGAGAAAGAAGCTTTAGATAAGGAAGTCCAAGAAGAAGAAGTAGCAGAAGCCATCAAAAGTCTGAAAAGAGGCAAAGCCGCAGGACCAGATGCACTACCGAATGAACTATATATAAAATTGAAAAACTTTATACTTCCGCATTTAACAAGACTAATCAACTCAATCCTGACCCAACAGAAAATCTTACCAGACTCTTGGAATGATGCCATCATTACAATAATTTTGAAACCTGACAAGAACCCTCTTAAATGTGAGTCATACCGCCCAATTTCGTTACTGAACACAGACTATAAAATATTTACAAAAATAATGGCAGCAAGACTAGGGAGAGTACTATCAAAAGTACTACACCAGGATCAAAAAGGTTTCATAAAAGGAAGATATCTCCATGAAGTAACTCAAGAACTTCTAACCTCAATAGACATTGCAACAAACGATAAACTTTCGCTAACTATACTTACCGTTGACGCCGCAAAAGCTTTTGATAGGGTCAACTGGGCCTTTCTTGAGAACGTTTTGGTCAGGAACAACCTTGGACCCCTCTTTATAAACATGGTAAAACCGATCTACAATAACCCAAGATCAAAGGTCTTAATAAATGGGAGCCTAACAGAAAATATAAAGATAACTAGAGGAACGAGACAGGGATGTCCACTCTCGCCCTTATTGTTCAATTTATATATCGAACCACTAGCGAACAAGCTAAGAAGCAATCATAACATCAGTCCATTTAAGTATGGTTGTTGGGAGAAAAAAATCGCTCTTTATGCGGACGATCTAATGATTTTTACTGCAGATTATCCTAAAGCCAAGTTAAGCATTGAGAAAACATTAAAAGCATTCGGAAAAATATCAGGATACATGGTAAATCAAACTAAGACAGAACTCATGACATGGAACACGAACTTTCAAAGCAACTTCATCAAAAACGAAATACGGTACCTAGGAATTTTAGTAAATCACGATTTAGCCAAGATAGCCAATAGAAACCTAAACAAAGTTGCCGGAGAAGTAAAGAAATTGCTTGAGATTTGGACCTCTCTACCCTTGAGCCTGATTGGAAGATCAAACATAATTAAAATGACCATTCTCCCAAAGTTTACATTCCTATTTAATTCAATCCCCATGGAATTTGGAAAGACTGAATTAGTTCGAGCACAAAGAAACATAACAAGTTTCATATGGGCAACAAAAGGACCAAGAATCGCATGGAAAAAGATCAGGAGAAGTAAGAAAGACGGTGGACTAGCTAGCCCAGACCTGATAGAATATTGTAGGGCCTTTCAATTCAAAAATATCAAAGTACTATTAAAAAGTCATATGTATTACCCCGACCACTTTAAAGCAATTACAAAAGCAGAAGATCATGTGTTGTTTAAATTTGGACACCCCAAATTTTTCAAAAAAATAAAGTTAAAGATACTAAGGGATGCAGCAAACATGTGGACACAAATCAGAGGCATTCTAAAAATATCGTATTATAGCAAATGGGCCCCAATTTGGGAATCGCCAGGAACTCCAGAATGCCTAAAGGACACTCTAGCTTTGACATTGAAAAATACCAACATCAAAAACTGGGGGCAAATACTAATTGGCTCTAATTTAAAGCCATGGCCAGAATTGCAAAAACTAACAAATAACACTATATCCAGATTCAAATATTATCAAATGTCAAGTTGGTGTAAAACCTTGCCGGACTTAAGCGGTAACGAGAAACTGGAAGATGACATGATTAAAGCAATACGACAACCTAAGGAAGTGGCGAAGTGGTACTGGGCCCTGATTATGGCAAAAAATACCGATGCCAATATGGAAAATCAAATATGGGGCAAAGACATCATAATAACGAATCTGGATTTAATTTGGGAAAATTCAGTGGACAAATGCTGGTCCAACTTGAAATCCGCGGCGCTAAAGAGAAATCATTTATATACTATTCATAGGGCATATTGGACACCAAAAAAACTCTCCAAATTCAAAAATGCTGGAACAAAAAAATGCCCTAAATGCGGAGAGGAAAAATCAGATGATGTCCACATGTTTAAAAGCTGCCCCCATTTGGAAGATTATTGGGATCAAGTCGGTAAGACCTTGTGCACCATCTTGTCAAAACAACTAACTGTGAGTATTACTCTTGTTCTTTTTGGGATATTAGATTCAAGTTATGTAGAGGGGCTTACCAAGGAACAGGAGAATCTCCTCTTTGTTTTGATAGTTCTCGCAAGGAGAGAGATCTGTATTAAGTGGATAGAATCTACCTGTCCGACACATGCAGAGTGGCTGAACTCTGCAATAAGAATTAGTAAATTGGATAAATTAAGTAATGTAAGTAAGAGATTTAAGTTCTGGGACAGTTTTGAAAATTTCCTAAACTCCACATAATTATCACACTTATGTCCTATGATTAAAGCGATATAGTTTCTGGTTGACAAGTATGGTACTTGCTGAGTAGTCAAGGTGGCTAGCTCCTCCCGATCCAAACCAGAAACATTGTTATGTAACGAGTAAAGGAAACTGCTCAAACTAATAAGAGTTCAAAACTCCCCAGCCAAGTGAGACCATGGGGCAGTGTTTGAAAACTACTAATGAGGCAGACACCTGACACTCCGTAAGCATACATTTATCGCAAGATGAGGATAAAAAAAAAAATTTAAAAAAAAAAAAAAAGATGGATGCCATGGGTAGATCAGAAATGTGTTCATAACAGGAGTGCTCTTGCTCATAGCATAGCGAAAACACCAGGATATGCTAAATGGATCATTTGCGGTTCACTGATACCAAAATTATGTATTTACGACAATGTTGAAAACACGGGTTCAAATTGTCACGGAACCTCAGACCCTCCTTTTGCCCTTACGTAGGCAATTACTCTATGTCCGAGTCTATCTCTATGCTCATCAGGTCAGTGACATGTTGTTGCATCATCATTCTTTCTCGCGCCTTTTCTCCAAACGCAGGTGGTTTTCTGAAACATGTTGCAGCACAAAGACTACACAAAGCGGGACCACACTGGATAATCAGGCAGCATGAGAACAGAAATACTAGGATGACACCAATGACCATCAGAACCTTCCATCCCCACGCTGATACCAGAGTCCAAAACCACTCCATGAAGGACCAGTTTCCCTTGTCTACGTGTATAGAGTCGGAAATCTCGTGTAGCTTAGAGATCGCTTCATAGACGGTTGGAGCATTATTGGGAATAAAAACACAGCAGCTCGATTGGATCATTCTGCATACCCCACCTCGATCTGCAAGTATTACATCTAGAACCATACGGTTCTGCAACGTCATGAGACGATCCGCCTGAAGCTAAGCTGTCAAGTTACTAAGGGCACCAGCAGTTTCTGTAATAGTAGATTCAACTACCCGTGTTAGCTGACGTAGATTTCTACTATTGGCCATAGGCCCCCAAAACGGAAGGAAACCTTTGAAGAAGTCTCCAGCTTCCTGACCAGCGGTATCTTCCTTGCTGAAGACACCTCTTGCTACTCTGGTCTTGTGATAATCTGAAGAAGCAGTGTATGTCGGAGGCAACAATCGAGCAATATAACACGAACCTGAGAAGTCAGCAGGCAGCCATGTATACGCTCTGTCTTGACAGATGAAGTAAGTACCCCTAGCAGTAAGGAAGGCAGGGGAAGAGTTAGACGGAAACACGTAAGTCTCAACGCACTCACTCCTCCCTAGCTGAGCTCTCGGATTTCTCCCATTTCCTTGCAAACAGACCTGACCTCGGTGAGGCACGACCCAGACTGGAGTGGAGCTTTTACGCTTGCTTTCTCCCAAACTAAGGCGATACTCTGTAGAGTTCCAACTCAAATATACCCGTAATTAATCTCTAGGGTAAGATAGAGTATTATTGACGTCTTTAATCATGTCAATAATTCCCTGGACTAAAGCTTTGTTGGCTGAGTTGTATTTAGTGGAACGTGGTGGACGCGGAGGATAGGTCTCAAGGGCATAGGCAAAAATGGTCTGAAAGGCCTGAAATGATCCATTATAGCTAAAAGGCAAGACTAGATAGGGAATGCCTTTATCCATAGTGTGGGGTATCAAGCCACACACCCAGCAGTCTGAAGTATTAACTACCAGTTGGTGTTGATGCAAGAGCTGTACAAATGTATTGTTAATAAATTCTGAGCGTCGAGCTTGTTCGTGTTCAGGAAACGAGTGAAAAGAATGCATAAAAGAAACAGTAGAAGTAGCAGGATCAAGGGGAGGTACTGTAGTTACCGGCATAAAAATCAAATGCACACCAAAGACGATTCCACCCACTAACGTTATCAAAACAATTAAAAACGTAACTGCACATTGCATTAGAAAGCATTTGCTGTGAAGTATTCTGTACAGTCTATTTCTGCGAACATAAATTACATTCTGTCGTTGCAGCTCAGGAAGCTCCATCTTCTACAATCCGCTCGCGACCACTGATGATGTGTACGTAGATGAAAATGCCTCTATCAGCCCTGGGAGTTCCCAGAACTAACAGAAAGATCGACCTTGTGTCTGACCCCCGCAGATTCAACTAGGCACACAGCCACGACCCTACGGCTACCCAGACGGCAAGGCAATTTTTAAAACAACAAAACAATAGCAAACTTCCTGGCTGGAGGCAATGTATCAAAAAATTCAAATGTGAAAGTAGGCAGTTTCCTGCTTTATTTGTCCATATTGCGAGATCGTAAATTGTATCTCAGTTTTGCAGGAGCTGTCTGATCTGGAAACAATGTATTTTCAGCCGACGTTGCAATGTTCACGTTCGCAGATGGCAAATGTTCTTTTGATGCAGATGGCAAATGTTCAGGGTTCAAAAGAGCAGTTTCAGGAGGAGAGCCAGAGTTTGATGTATCTGTGATCAGTTCTGCATCGCTGAAAGGGATGAAACTGGGTATTTGTTCTGCTTCAGAGGCACCGATTCCTTTCTTCACCCAGTTGTCGTAAGGAAGTGGCAGGGGCACACGTTTGACGTGTGTCGTGTGTATCCAATTCTTCCGTCCGGCCACACGAATAGCAGTTCTCGTTGTCAATAACACCTGGAAGGGGCCAATGAATCTGGGCTGAAGATTTTTCGTTCTTGCAAAATTTCTAATGACGACTTGATCCCCAGGTTTCAGCTGATGACCTGGACTCTCCGGTGGCTTTGGCAATGCATCGAAAACCTGTTGGTGAATAAGGCTCAATTTAGCAGTCAAGTCGAAAAGGTAATCAATTAACATTGGATATTCCAGCTGTCTAAATTCTTTTGGCCTAGGCACCCCTCAAACATTGGCGGGACGACCAAAAACTATTTCGTATGGACTAAGCCCTACTTGTTAGACGGACCGGGAGGGTCGGCCGAGGATACGGGGAGAGGTCTCCGGGGAGAGCCGTCTTCCAGTGAATCGTACAGACAAGTAACTTCCCCCCCACAGACGGACACCACACAATGATAAAGTTCAACGATACTTTATAGACAATTCTTCAAGTACGGTAGAATGGTACAAGGAGGTCTGGACTCAGGGGTCCCCTCTATTCTGGTCTCTGTTTGGGAAAAGGGTAGCGGGACAGTCTTGTTACCAAAACGATGGAAAATAGCTCTCAATCCTCGAGCTCGGTGGTGTAGATGAACGGGCCGCGGCGGAGCCAGCAGGTCCCGAGATGGATAAGGCAGACGACGGTCCGCGGCAGAGCCAGCAGGTCCCGATGAAGGTGGTGGTTACAAACGGTCCGCGGCTACGCCAGCAGGTCCCGACGATGATGAAGGATAGGGTGGTTCCCAAAGCCGCGGCAGCGCCAGCAGGCAAGACGAGGGTGCACAAGACAGAGCTACGGCAGCGCCAGTAGTCCGTCAAGGATGAGTTCTTCTTTGCGTCTCTCGACTCCAAGATACAACTCCCGTCCTGCTCTGGAGCTGCCCCAGTTATAGGGCTGGTGTGCTTTGATGTCCGGACCCTCGCACTTGGAGGTCGGGAGGTCCGGGATGAGGGGGTTCAGACACCCAGCAGGGGGGTGGAGCCAGCGTCCGGGGAGGCGATGGGCGAGCGGCACTTGGCGGGTGAGAGCCATCGACACCTCCTGCTCCCATTGACTGACCAAGTAGCCCGCTCACCTCCTGGGTGGATGTTGGTGCCGGAATGTCTGAGGCCTGGCCAGGCCCAGGGTTGAGGTCGATCGGGGGCCAGGCGGCCTCGTGGTGGAGTGTCCAAGATGGCGCCCAGGATGGGCGCGCAGGCCGGTAGTGGGTCGGCCTACGGGGTCAACAGGTTCGAGTGTAGGGGTCCCTGCGGGGACGGTGGACGTGCAATGGTGGTGTGTGGTACTTGCGTGGCTGGTTCGGGCCTGGTTGGGCCGGGGGAGAGCGGCCCTTCATGTGGCCTGTCCAACATGCGTCCCCCCCAGCTGAAGGCGGGGAGAGTTACCCGTTCTCTTGGGGACTCTTCGCGTCGAGGCGGAAGAACCGGGACAGGCCATCTGCGTTGGCGTGATCGGGCCCAGGCCGATGTTCAACTGTGAAGTCCATCCCTTGTAGGGAGATGGACCAGCGTAGTAACTTCGGGTTTTCCCCCCGCATCTGCATCAGCCACTGCAGGGGTCGGTGGTCGGTCTGTACCCGAAAGGGTGTGCCAAAAAGGTAGGGCCGGAGCTTCTTGAGGGCCCATACCACCGCGAAGGCCTCCCTCTCTATGGTGCTCCAGCGTTGTTCCCGTGGTAGGAGTCGCCGGCTGATGAAGGCCACCGGCTGGTCATGGCCTTCGGTGTTCACTTGGGACAGGACTGCCCCAATGCCATGGTCGGAGGCATCCGTCTGGACGATGAACTCCCGGCTGTAGTCGGGGGCCTGGAGCACAGGGGCGGAGCACATGGCGGCTTTCAATTGTTCAAATGCAGCTTGACACTCTGGGGTCCAGTTGACTTTCTGGGGCTGATTTTTTGACGTGAGCTCTGTGAGGGGCCTCACGATAGTACCATAGTCTTTCACGAATCTTCGGTAATAGCCCGTGAGGCCCAGGAAGGCTCGTACCTCGGTCTGGGTAGTGGGGGGCTGCCAGGACTGGATGGCGGCAATTTTTAGCTGCAGAGGGGCCACCAGGCCGCTTCCCACCTGGTGCCCGAGGTAGGTTACAGACCCTTGCCCAATTTGACATTTGCTGGCCTTGATCGTGAGGCCAGCTTGCTGAAGGGCGTGCAGTACTGCTCGGAGGTGGTGGAGGTGCTCGGACCACTGGTTGCTGTATACAGCGATGTCGTCTAAGTAGGCGGCGCTGAATCCTTCGAGCCCCGCCAGGACCTGATTGACGAGCCGTTGGAATGTTGCTGGGGCATTCTTCATGCCGAAGGGCATGACTGTGAAATGGTAATGGCCATCGGGCGTGGAAAAGGCAGAACGTTCTTGTGCCCGGGGTGTGAGGCCGATTTGCCAGTAGCCCGCCGTCAGGTCGAAGATACTGAGGTAGCGGGCAGCTCCCATGCGGTCGATTAGTTCATCTGCCCGGGGGATGGGATGTGCGTCTGTCCTGGTGACCGCATTCAAGCCCCGGTAGTCGACGCAGAACCGGAGTTCTGGTGTGGTGCCGGGGGCAGCTGCTTTGGGGACCAGTACTACAGGGCTGGCCCAGGGGCTGTCTGAGGGCTCGATGACCCCGAGCGTGAGCATTTTGGCTACTTCCTCCTGGATGCAGGCCCGTACCCGATCTGGCACGCGGTAGGCCCGGTGGCGGATAGGGGGGCTGTCCCCCGTGTCCACATCGTGCGTACACCAGGAAGTGACCCCTGGGGTGAGGGAGAACAGGCTGGCGAATTGTGATAGGAGAACTTGGCACTCCTGGTGTTGCTCTCGGGTGAGGGCCTCTGAGAGTCGGACCCCATCTACGGAACCGTCTTTCTCCCGCGTTCGTAGGAGGTCCGGGAGGGGCTCGGAGTCCTCTTCAGCCCCATTGTCTGTGGCCATCAGGAGGCTGAGTTCTGTCCGTACAAAGTGCGGTTTCAGTCTGTTAGCGTGGAGGACCCGGAGGGGGTTCCGGGAAGATTCCAAGTCGATGAGATAGGTAGCCGGACCCTTGCGCTCGACCACCTTGAAGGGCCCTGTCCACTTGTCTTGTAGGGCGCAGGGTTCGGTGGGGGACATCACCCATACCTGTTGCCCAGGTTCAAACTCGATGGAGGAGGCATTCCGGTCATACCACCTTTTCATGTCCTCCTGACTGGCCTCTAGGTTGGCTTTTGCTAGTTCTCGGAATCGCCGGGTCTGGTTGCGGAGTGTTAGGAGGTAGCGGAACACATCTGGTGGGTTCTTTAGAGGGGGCATCTCCCAGCCTTCCTTAACTAGGCTGAGCGGCCCGCGCACGGGGTGTCCATACAGCAGTTCAAATGGGCTGAAGCCCAGGGACTTCTGGGGAACCTCTCGATATGCGAAGAGAAGGCACGGCAACAGTACATCCCACTGGCGACGGAGGGGCTCTTCCAACCCCCCGATCATCCCTTTGAGCGTGCGGTTGAACCGCTCAACGAGTCCGTTTCCTTGAGGGTGATAGGGGGTCGTGAACCGGTAGGTAACCCCGCACTGTTGCCAGAGAGATTTCATGTATTTCGAAATAAAGTTCGTGCCTCTGTCACTGACGACCTCCCGGGGGAAGCCCACCCGGGAGAAGATCCCCATCAGAGCCCGGCCGACTACCGGGGCTGTCACAGTCCGCAGGGGAACAGCCTCCGGGTAGCGGGTGGCGTGGTCCACTAGCACCAGGATGAATCAATGGCCTTGTTTTGTGCGCGGGTCCAGGGGCCCTACGATATCGATTCCGACCCTCTCGAACGGGGTGGTGACCACGGGAAAAGGTTGCAGGGGGGCTTTCAGTTTGCGGCCGCTCTTCCCACTGGCTTGGCACGTGGGGCAAGATCGGCAATGCTGGTGTACATTGTCCCTCATTTTGGGCCAGAAGAAGTGGGTCACCAGGCGGCTATAGGTTTTGTCTTGACCCAAGTGTCCTGCCAGGGGGACATCGTGGGCCAGGTTTAGCAGAAAGTCTCTAAAACGGAGGGGTACCACTAGGACTCGGCTGGCCCCCAGCTCCGCGATCCTTTGCTCACTGTACAGCAGATCATTGTCCCAGTAGACCCAGTGAGTTCCGGAGGTATCCCCTGCGCTTTGGGCTAGCGCTTGCTGGCGGAGTCCCTCGAGGGACGGACAGGTCCTTTGTTCTTGGCGAAATTGTTCTTGCGTGGGCCCCCCCTCTTGAGGCCACTGGTCGAGGTTAGCGAGGTCTGGAGGTTGAGCTGGTTCGGGGGGGACGTCACGGTCGGTGGTTTCGGCGGGGGCGACCGGAGGCGGTGGCGCCGGCCATTCGAGTTCCTCTGGGCGGGTGTTGGCACGGGCGGTCATGGACCGGGTGGTGACGCACGCCCAGTCCGGGACGCCCAGCATCCCCAGGTGCTCTTTTCGTTCGACTGCTGCCCATGGAGAGCTTTCCAGGTCATTACCCAGGAGGCAGTCTACGGGGGCATCATCTCGGACCGTCACCTTCAACATGCCGGAGACCCCTCCCCATTCGAAGGGGACGCAGGCCATCCGACACAGACTTTCTGAGTTATCGGCTGAACGTACAGGGCAGAGAATGTTTGGTAAGTATTGTTCGGGGGTCACCAGGTGACAGCGGACGGCTGTTACACTGGCCCCAGTGTCACGAAGGGCTTCCGCCCGGCGTCCATTGATGCCCACCCATTGGCTGTACTTCTGGGTATTAGCGGGTAGGGGGACCCGCGGGACCATGTCTCTCCCCCCTAGGCAGGCGAGAGCCATGGCGGCTGGCTCCCATTCTTGGTGTTCCTGTTCATATTCTTCTTGTTCCTCTGAGATCCGTTCCTCCCCCAGAGCAGCAGCGGCTACTTGGCGGGGTCTTGGGCTCTGGTACTGGGGGCAGTTTGGGTCGTTTGCATAGTGTCCGACTCGTTGACATCGATGGCAGGTAACATTGGCTCGAGGTCCCGGTCGCGCTGGGGTGCTGCCCCGGTTGGACGGGGGGGTGGGGCTGATAGTGGGGGTGACCGGAGCGTTGCTTCTTCCGCGTCCTTGGCCTCCACCTCCTCGGGGACGGTGCTGACCATTGTTGTTCCGGTTCTGTTCGGAGGACCCATTTCGACTCACTCTGGTGATCTCCCACCGGTCAGCTTCGGCTGCGAGCTGCCGGGGATCCGTTAACTTGCTGTCGAGGAGGTGCTGGCGAAGTTCAATGAAGCAATTGTTCGACAGATGCTCCCATACCATAAGATTGAACAGTTGTTCGTAGGTTGTGACCTTGCTTCCTTTGATCCAGCCCTCGAAGGCTCGGCTAAAGTAATTGACATAGTCCACCCAAGTTGTACCTGGGATGCGGGTGCAGTCTCGGAACCTCTGACGGTACATCTCGGGTGTGAGGCCATAGCGGGTGAGGAGTGCCGCTTTCATATGGTCATAGGAGGTCATCTGCTGGTCCGGGAGTTGCAGCAGGGCGTCGCGGCCCTCATTGAGGAATCTCCCCCACAGACCGGCCCCCCAATCGCTTCTATCGATCCGGTGTGCAGTCATAGCGATTTCATAGGCCTTAAACCATTGCTGGATGTCGTCCTCTCGGAAGTATTCTCGAACGACATCCTTGGGGATGTGTACCTTCTTCTCTGTTGCCCCTGGAGTGTGGGGTTGCTCGGGCACCCCTGTTTCTTTATTCTGTTTGCGTAGGTCGATTTCAGCTAATTTCCGTTCATGTTCATATGCCAGTTTCTTTTCCTCGAGCTCCCTTTGTCTCTGTTTCTCCTCTCTTTCTTCTCGGAGACGCAGGTGCTCTAAGTTGATTTTCTGTTCGGCCAACTTTAGTTCAACGTCCATTTTGAGCCGGGCCATTTCCAGCTCGTGTAGTCGGGTTCTTTCTCGTTCCTGGATCTCGCCTGGCGAGAGACCCGTTCTTCGCTCTTCAGGGGCCATGGGGGTTTGTGCTGTGATGTCTTGATCGGGGGTTCCGGCAGCCCCGGTTTCTGCCCAAGATTCCAGGGCCTGCTTAAAGTCATCTTTGGTATTTAGTCCGGTGGTAGCGATACCTAATTCGATACAGAACTGTTTAAGTTCACGATGGCTGTACTCGCCCAATTTCTCCATCTGGAATTTCTCCGTTGATCCGCTTTCTTTAGTTGACATCGTGATTCGCCGTGGGGTGAGCTACTCTCTGTACGGTTTATGCGGTGATTCGGATCCCGTCGCTGGCCACCAATGTTAGACGGACCGGGAGGGTCGGCCGAGGATACGGGGAGAGGTCTCCGGGAAGAGCCGTCTTCCAGTGAATCGTACAGACAAGTAACTTCCCCCCCACAGACGGACACCACACAATGATAAAGTTCAACGATACTTTATAGACAATTCCTCAAGTACGGTAGAATGGTACAAGGAGGTCTGGACTCAGGGGTCCCCTCTATTCTGGTCTCTGTTTGGGAAAAGGGTAGCGGGACAGTCTTGTTACCAAAACGATGGAAAATAGCTCTCAATCCTCGAGCTCGGTGGTGTAGATGAACGGGCCGCGGCGGAGCCAGCAGGTCCCGAGATGGATAAGGCAGACGACGGTCCGCGGCAGAGCCAGCAGGTCCCGATGAAGGTGGTGGTTACAAACGGTCCGCGGCTACGCCAGCAGGTCCCGACGATGATGAAGGATAGGGTGGTTCCCAAAGCCGCGGCAGCGCCAGCAGGCAAGACGAGGGTGCACAAGACAGAGCTACGGCAGCGCCAGTAGTCCGTCAAGGATGAGTTCTTCTTTGCGTCTCTCGACTCCAAGATACAACTCCCGTCCTGCTCTGGAGCTGCCCCAGTTATAGGGCTGGTGTGCTTTGATGTCCGGACCCTCGCACTTGGAGGTCGGGAGGTCCGGGATGAGGGGGTTCAGACACCCAGCAGGGGGGTGGAGCCAGCGTCCGGGGAGGCGATGGGCGAGCGGCACTTGGCGGGTGAGAGCCATCGACACCTCCTGCTCCCATTGACTGACCAAGTAGCCCGCTCACCTCCTGGGTGGATGTTGGTGCCGGAATGTCTGAGGCCTGGCCAGGCCCAGGGTTGAGGTCGATCGGGGGCCAGGCGGCCTCGTGGTGGAGTGTCCAAGATGGCGCCCAGGATGGGCGCGCAGGCCGGTAGTGGGTCGGCCTACGGGGTCAACAGGTTCGAGTGTAGGGGTCCCTGCGGGGACGGTGGACGTGCAATGGTGGTGTGTGGTACTTGCGTGGCTGGTTCGGGCCTGGTTGGGCCGGGGGAGAGCGGCCCTTCATGTGGCCTGTCCAACACTACTCTAGAATGTATAGTTGCTCTCGTTGATAACAAAGCCAAGGGTAGTGCATCTGGCCAGGACAAACCTGTGGATGCCTGTATTTTAGCGAGTTTCAGCTTGAGGGTGCCATTGTAACCCTCAACTAAACCAGCAGACTGGGGATGGTTCGCACTGTGGAACTTTTGTTTAATCCCTAAACCGGCACACACACTCTGCATAACTTTCCCTACAAACTCACTTCCGTTATCTGACCATACAATCCGTGGCATGCCATACCTAGGGAAGTATTCCTTGAGAAGAATTTTGGCAGTGGACAAAGCAGTATTGTCCTTCAGTGGATATGCTTCGATCCATCTGGAGAAAGCACAAACTACCACTAGGACGTACTTTAGGTTGTTGCAACGATCCATGTGAATGAAGTCTAACTGAATCACTTCAAAGGGGCAAGAAGGAGGAGCGAAGTGACCTGCAAGTGTGGGGATTCCCTTGCCAGGATTATGCATCAGGCATACCATACAATTTCTCACCACTCTCTCTGCACACTTACTAATCCCATCATTCTTCCAGACTGAAGCCAACATCTTACAAATCCCTTTAGAACTGATATGCGCTGCTCCATGTGCCATCGTTACTACTGCAAGCACATACGCATCAGGCAACATCCAACGCTGCTGTTCCGACAAGTCAATCCAACACCCATTCGAGTCCAATTTACCCGTGCTCTCTTTCCATGCAAGCTTTTCCTCCTCAGTCGCCTCTTTCTGAATTTCTTTCACGCTTTCCACTGTGTCCTCACACATTCCAGACTCAGAAATCCATCTTGCAGACGTTGCAACATACATTCTACTCATCATATTTCTAGCTGTCTGTTTAGCAGTCTCGTCAGCAAAAGCATTCCCACGACCAACATCATCCGTGATTGCTTTATGAGCGCTGCACTTCACAACCGCAACTTCAGTCGGCAAGGTTAGAGATTCCAACAAGTCATTAACTAGCTGACCATGTTGGATCTTAGTCCCATGGGACGTAATGAAACCTCTCTCTTTCCACAAACGGCCAAAACTATGGGCCACGCCGAACGCGTACTGACTATCTGTGAACACATTCACTCTCTTTCCCTTAGCTAAAACACACGCTCTCGTTAGCGCAATTAATTCCGCAGCTTGGGCAGAATTCTGACTCACTCTTGCAGTCTCCACAATCGTACTCAAAGTCGTTACTGCATAGGCAGCAGTTACATCACCATTCTCCAATTTAAAACAAGACCCATCAACATACAACGTGCCATCCGGATCTGACAACGGAGTGTCTTTAAGATCAATTCGTCCTTTTGTCTCTTCCTCGGTTCTAAAGCAACAGTCATGTGGTTCGGAATTACTCGACTCTTGACTAGTCGGCAACAATGTTGCTGGATTCAATACATTGCATCTTTTGATCTGAATATGACTCGCTAGCAGTGTCAGCTCATAGCCAGATAATCTAGCACTGGTAAGGTGTTGTGTCTTAGTTCGGTTCATGAGTGTGTCCACAGCATGAGGAACCATAACCACTAGCATGTTGTTCATGACCAAACCAGCAGATTGTCGAATGGAAGCCGCAGCTGCCGCTGTAGCTCTCAAACAACTAGGCAACGCTCTAGCTACCGGATCTAATATTGATGAAAAATACGCACAAGGGCGTTGTTTATCACCAAATTTCTGTGTCAGAACACTCAACGCGCAACCTTCTCTCTCGTGAACATAGAGCGTAAATGGCTTACTGTAGTCAGGAGTACCCAACACAGGAGCTGAACACAGTGCATTTCGTAACTCAGAAAAACTCTCCTGACATTCAGCAGACCATGGCACTGGACTCGGAACATTTTTCCCAGTCAAAGCTACCAACGGTTTTGCCAAAAGAGAAAAATTTGGGATCCACTGCCTACAGTATGAGGTAATACCTAAAAAGGCACGTACTTCTCTCTGTGTGCTAGGAACATTCATCTGTGTAATTGCTTTTATTCTCTCTGGGGTCAACTTCCTTCCCTCCTTTGACAAGAGATGACCTAGGTAGGTCACTTCTTGGCAACAATATTGCATTTTCGAAGGTGACACCCTGTGATTCAAATTAGACAAATGATGCAATAACGAAATTGTAGCTGTTTTGCAAGTTTCCTTGTCATCGGCAGCTACTAGAAGATCATCTACATACTGCACTAAAGCAGAACCAGGAGGAAGTACCAAGGAATCTAACTGACTTTTTAATGCCTGACTATAAATGGACGGACTCTCACAATACCCTTGTGGAGCACGTTTAAACCTGAAGCTTCGACCTCCTAAAGAGAAGCCGAAAATATCCCTGCTTTCCTCGGCTATCGGAATGCTGAAAAAGGCATTCTTCAAGTCGATAACTGAAAACCATGTGGCTGTAGCAGGAATCAACGTTAACAATGCAGTTATGCCTGGAACTACAGGGAACTGTGGAATCACAATCTTGTTAACCTCCCTAAGATCTATGACAAACCTATATACTGGAGGCTTTGAAGGATCTGTACGTTTCAGAATTGGCAAGACAGGACTGTTACAGACATTCACTCTAGTTTCTTCTACTACACCTTTCTCAATCAAATCTTGCACAATTAATAAAAGTGCGCGTTCACCTTCACTAGAGATTCTGTATTGTGGAATTCGTGGAAATTTTACATTCGCTTTCAAAGTAACTACATATGGTGGGATTTCTAAAAGACCTACATCATTAGGACCAGTCGCCCAAAGAGTATCAGGGAGAGAACGCAGCTCTGGTGGGAGCGCATCCATCGACAAGTACATTGGAGAGGTGATTCTTTTACCCAACGTAAGCTGTACTCCTTCCGGAGAACAGTACAATGTCGCATATAGGCGTTTTAACAAGTCTAAACCAAGCAGATTTTCATTACAACCTGTCGTCAAAATCAAGGGAGCTCTCAATTGACGGGGTCCGACAGAAATAGACAAAGGACCAGATACGGGGTTGTAAACAGGGGCGCCTGAAAAACCTACTGAAACATTTGTTAAGCCAGACAAAGGTGCGCCAGGGAGTTTCTCATGTATGATAGAACTTTTTGCTGCACCAGTATCCAACAGAAACGGTTCGACTACACCTGATGCTGCTACTGCGACATAAGGCCCACTCTGATCTACTGGAACTGATACTACTCCCTCTCTTTGTCCTTGGCTGTCCTAGTACTCTTTTTGCTGAAACCCTTCATCAGTTTCACAATAGTCTTCAACATGATACTGCTGAGATCTATTTTGCTGAGCAGACTGACTATTTCGCTGATCAAAATGGTTAGAAGGGCGATCGTTCGTTTGTGGAGGCATAGCACCTTGTCCTCGACCCCTAGAATTTTGCATATAACCACCACGACCTCTCTGAGCTGCCGCAGCATTATTCTGCGCTAAGACTGGACACTCACTCTTATAATGGCCTTCCTTCTTACAGTATGCACACTGGTTCCACTGGTATTGTGGTCTCTGAGAACCATAATCTGTCCTTTGATATGAACCTTGCTGCGTGTTAGTCTGATTCGTGCGAGACGGATATGCTTGCTGTAAAAGGACTTTAGTTTTTAAATCTTTTGTCTTCTCTGATTTTTCCTTCTCCTCTTTATCCCTATTTTCATAGTACTGGGCAGTCGCAAGTATTTGCGCAGTCGTAGAGACAGCCCACGCACTCTCGGAATCTTTCAATTTATTACTAAGTTCGGGCAACAAATTGTGTACAAATTTATCAACGAATAGTCTCTGTCCTCCTTCTGTGCTCATATCCTGACCACTATGATCCACAAAAGTCTCTTCGAACCTTGTGAAAAAGTCGGAAACACTTTCGTCCTTCTTTTGCCTGCATGCGGACAACTTGTCCCAGTTAACGCGCAATGCCGGCATCAGAGTCTTCATTAATTCAATTATTCTACAGGGTAAATTAGCAATTAGAGGTTCGGGTTTGGAACCACCTATTTGCTGACCATCCGCTGCAATTATAGCTGCCCAATCACCACCTAGGGCAACTGGATGATTCTCTTTACGAATTTTAGCCCAAATTGGTTGCGGAACTACATTCCCAAATAACATGTCAATGTCCGCTAGATTCAGCACACAAGCCTCAACTGTCTGTGCTAACTCCTTGTAATATCCGGCTGGATTTTTACGCGGATCAGGCAAGGCCAGCTTTACTGCTAATACTTCAGCTCGCTTCCACGGAATGTGTATCCACACTCTCTGGAATTGGGCCGGAGCGGCAACAATACCATTCGGTACATCAGCTTGCACAGCTTCGCGCCAAATTGGAGGAACCTCCCTCATTGGATATTGGCGATTCTGCTTCGTACTACGTTTTTCTAACTCCCTCGGTGAACGAAGGGATGGGTCATTCCTATAACTTAAAATCAGTTCCATCGCTTCTTTTATATTTTGACCAATTATCATACCTGCAGCAAACTCTTTCTGAACATTAATTAATTCTTCTAGATTTGATTCAGAGTCATCCTCTTCCAATTCCTTACGTAAAAGGAAGCACATTTCATCGAACACATATCGTTGTGTCGGTTCTTTCCATTGCATAAATGTATCTAATACATCTCTAGTACTATATCTTCCACTTTTTAAAATCCATCTAAGAGCTGTGGAATCTAATATTCCTCGTTCTTCAGTACTGGGAAGCTGACTACGTCTCTGCACAAAATCAGAGGTAGTAGTCTTAATCAGAGTTTTATAGAAGGGAGCTAGAATATTAGAGACAGAATCAGTGATTCTCCGACGAACAGAAAGCGGAGTCATAACACTAGCAGACGCAGAGAATAAAATAGCAGTTGGGACAGATAGAACAGGATCAGTAGGAGTAGCGGGCAAAGTAGCCTGTGAACTAGCAGGTGTAAGCGATACAGGTATAGGTAAAGAAGCCGGCAACCCTGAAAGAGGGGGTGCCGAAGGAACATTAATATTGACCACAGGAGGTACAGGAGCTTGATTCAGGGGAGCAGGAGCACCAGGTTGCCCAGCAACCGGTAATTGAACATTCAGTAAAGGTGGAGCCGTAGCACCCTGTGCATACGGTGGGGGTGACCGTAACAAGTAAGACAACAGAGGATCGTTTTCAGGGTCCTCTACTATCTTAGCTGTACTTGATGGCAAAGCAGGATAGCACTTGTCTATCGCTAAATTACGCTCTCTGTTGGCCACCTCCATTGCTTTCTCAGACTCGTTGAGTTGCAGCTGCTTAGCAGACTGTTCTAAAGTCAACTCTTGCTCTTTCTGTTCTTTCTTCAACTTTTTAATTTCTCTCTGTTTAGATTCTTTTCGCCAATAACGAAGAGAATCAAACATTGCCGGCCGGGCTTTCTTCTTGAACAATTTCGTTTCTAAATTATCAAGAACTTGGGGTTCAAAACTACCATGCAGTGGCCAACTAAGGACACCGTCTTTCTGCGTATATCGGACCCATACCTCATTATAAGATATAGGACCCACTCCAAACTTACAATACAGATCATAAAGAGGAGTCCCAATCGGAGGAACCAGACATGAGTCCTCCAACCGGGAATCACTGTTGCAACCAAAGCACGACAACATACAATTTTTCCGACTTACCATTTTATAACCCGGAACACAGAACAAACAAACACACGAACAAAGGTGCGCACTCGGACCAAGAACTTAGGCCTACCAAAGCGAACAAATGTATCGATACCCAAACTAAACCAAATGATTATCGTGACTAGAACAACCAGTGATAATCTTACGAAACCAAACCAAACCGAGAACTGAAAAGGGATTTAATCCTAACAGGAACAACCCTTACGAAGTAACCAACTAGCAACCACTTGATACTTAACTGAGGCACTGAAGACGTCACCAAGGAGAAACCCGTCTCGTCTCGCCGTACTAAGGACTGCACCTCGGGTCCAAGACAGGGCGACGGTCAAGGCAACGGACCACTGCAGCCGTCTGAACGGGAACCCTCGTGGAAGAGAACGTCGGGCCACTTTTGCGATATGCCGGGATCGATGAAGTGGGGCGCCTCCCTCAGGAATCTTCACACGAAGCTTCTCGAACTCTTCAGGCTTTTGGACCGGTACTGAATGACGTCGCCCCACGTTGGGCGCCAATTGGAGTTCTGGACTTTTTGGTTCCGTCCAGAGGTGTCAGGGATAACACCCGAAGACCCCGGAGTTCTACCTGTCTCGGTGCACAAATAAACAGAAACACGGGCTTCTCGATGGTGGCGTCAAAGACCAAAGGTTTATTACTGCAGGGACACAGAAGTCACAGAAACTACACATGGGCAGTGTCTAGGAGCCTGTTCGAATTGTACAACGAGGGTTGCTCCTTATATATCGAATATTGGGCTTCAGGCAAAATTCTTTACATGTTAGCACGTTCCAAAACCTTTGTATCTTAAACAATAAATATTTGGCGTTGCACAGGAATTGTCAGCAATATCTGATGTCAAAACATTACGAACGAGGGGTTCCCACTATTCCATCATAATCCCATGTCAACTTTTCATTCAAGACCCGGACCGCCTCATTGTAAATTTCGTTACCTCCCCCTAATAAAGGCCCAGAAGGAAAGGAGCAGAGCCAGGTGCAGAAGATAGAAAAGTAGGATAAGAGATGTTTGTGGGTCGTAAATGGGCAAGGCTACCAGATTCGGCTGCCTAATCATGATCAGGCCAACGAACACGAGAACCAGTATAGCAGGACTGGCCTCAGGCAGTGGAGGCAACTTCTGTCGAGTCATGCGGCCATGGCGTGTTCTGTTCTAAGGTGCACGTGTCGCTAGCAAGGTGAATCTCCGGCTAAAGCCTACGTGTCCTTAGGTGCTAGAGGTCACTGCGTGTCCATTGTCTACGTGAGGGCAAGAAACACAAAATGGCTTCCGTGATCTAAGATGGATGCCATGGGTAGATCAGAAATGTGTTCATAACAGGAGTGCTCTTGCTCGTAGCATAGCGAAAACACCAGGATATGCTAAATGGATCATTTGCGGTTCACTGATACCAAAATTATGTATTTACGACAATGTTGAAAACACGGGTTCAAATTGTCACGGAACCTCAAAAGGTTGGAGCGGGGCCTTCACCTTCCCCCCGCTCTTTCCGCTGGCTTGGCATGTCGGGCAGGTGCGGCAGTGGTTATGTACATCAGTGCGCATTTTGGGCCAGTAGAAATGGGTCACCAGGCGGCTGTAAGTTTTGTCCTGCCCCAGGTGCCCTGCGAGGGGCACATCGTGCACCAGGTTCAAAAGGAAGTCTCCGAATCGCAGGGGAACCACTAACACTCGGCTGGCCCCCAGCACGGCAATTTTCTGTTCACTATATAGGAGGTCGTGGTCCCAGTAGACCCAGTGGGACCCTGAGGTGTCCCCGGTAGCTTGGGCAGCGGCTTGTTGGCGGGTCCCCTCGAGGGAAGGGCAGGTCTTCTGTTCCTGCCGAAACTGTTCTCGGGTGGGACCACCCTCTTGGCGCCATTGGGCGAGTTCGGGAATGTCGCTGAGCTCGTGGTGGTTTCCGGGCTCTGAGGGCCTGGTCTCGGAGTCGCATTCTTCATGGATGGCAGGGGGTGGTGGCTCGGGCCACTCCGGCTCTTCGGTCGGGGCGGCCTCGATCGCTGCCGGGGCTCGGGCCGCCATAGATCGGGTCGTCGCACAGACCCACTCTGGTAATCCCATCATTCCCAGGTGCTCTCTCCGCTCGACTTGGGCCCAGGGAGAGCTCTCGAGGTCGTTCCCAAGGAGGCAGTCCACGGGGGCGTCGTCCCGGACGGTTACCTTGAGAGTGCCCGACACTCCCCCCATTCGAAGGGAATTCGGGCCATCTGGCATAGAGTTTCGGAGTTGTCGGCGGCCCTCACGGGGCAGCGTATGTTCGGGATGATCTGTTCGGGGGTCACCAAGTGGCAGCGGACGGCCGTCACACTGGCTCCCGTGTCTCGGAGGGCTTCGGTCCGTCGTCCATTGATGTGGACCCACTGACGGTATTTACAAGTGTTGCTCGGTAGCGGGGCCTGGGGGACCAGGTCTCTACTGCCCAGGCAGGCTAGGGCCATGGCGGCCGGTTCATACTCGGTTTGATCTTCTTCGTAGATCCCTACGTCTTCTTCTCCCTCTTCTCCCAGAGCTGCAGCAGCGAACTGGCGGGTCGGAGGCCCAGTGGTGCCGGGACGCTGGTTCATGGGGCAGAGGGGGTCACTGGCATAGTGACCGGTCCTCTGGCACCTGTGGCAAGTAATGTTCGGGTGGGGCCCCGGCCGTGCTGGGGGGTCCCTCTTCAGGGACGGCCAAGGGTTACTCGGGGGGGACCCTGGAGGGGGGCCCCAGCCCGAGGCCGGCGGGAAGCTTCGGCTCTGGTTCTGTCCTCCTCCGCCTCCCCGCTGGCGGGGGTGCCCCCGGCCGCCCGGACCGGTTTCTCCTATCGGTGTTCGGGGGACCCGGGTGTTCACCCATCGATCCGCCTCGACGGCGAGTTTCCGGGGCTCGGTTAGCTTGCTGTCGAGTAGATGCTGTCTGAGCTCGACAAAGCAGTTGTTGGAGAGGTGTTCCCACACGATGAGGTCGAACAGCTGCTCGTAGGTGGACACTTTGCTGCCCTTTATCCATCCTTCCAGGGCCCTGCTATAAAAGTTCACGTACTCGACCCACGTGGTCCCGGGGATTTTCTTGCAATCTCTGAATCTCTGCCGGTACATCTCGGGGGTGAGGCCATACCGGACAAGCAGGGCGTCCTTCATGTGGTCATAGGAGGACATTACGTCGTCGGCCAGCTCCAGCAGGGTGTCTCTTCCTTCGCTGACGAATCTCCCCCATAAGCCGGCACCCCAGTCCTTTCGCGGAATGCGGTGCGCGGTCATGGCAACTTCGTACGCCTTGAACCATTGCTGGATATCGTCATTCTTGTAGTACTCCTTGACGATATCCTTCGGGATGTGGACCTTTGGGTCGGCAGGAGGTGGGGGGTTCCGGGCTACCGTGGCGCCAGCCTCTTCGAGTTTGGCTTTGATTTCGAGTTCTTTGAGGCCACGCTCGTGTTCGTATTCGAGTTTTTTTTCTTCCAATTCTCTTTGCTGCCGCCTCTCTTCCAGATCTCCCTCTAATCGCAGTTGTTCAAGGGCCATTTTCTTTTCTGCTAATTGGAGTTCTCCGTCCAGCCGGAGTCGGGTGAGCTCTAGTTCATGGAGCCGACTCCTCTCCCGCTCCCGGGCGTCTTCGTGGGAGAGGCCCGGGTCCCTGTTGGCGGTTCTTTCCTCTATGGGGGCTATGACGGTACTCACGGGTACTTCTCGGACAATGTCATCGTCCGTTTGGGGTGGGGTCTCTCTGGTCTCCACCCAGGTTTGCAGCGCTTCTTTGAAATCGTCCTTTGTGCTTAGTCCGGTGGTAGCGATACCCAAGTCTTTGCAAAATTGTTTAAGTTCTTTATGGGTATACTCCTCTAACAGGTCTTTCTGGAATTCTGCAGTCGTTCCGGCTTCCTTAGTAGTCATCGTGGCTGTGGGTCTCTGTCAGTAGTGACGTGTTACTCGCTGTACGATTTGCGTGGGCTCGGATCCCGTCGCTTGCCACCAATGTTGGAAAGGCGACCCCAGGGGAGACAGAAGGTGTCTGACTGTCCGCCCCGAGACCCACCTCTCTGTAGGGAATAGGCCGAGCGCCTTAGGGAGGCCTCCTTGGCGAGGCTCCGCTCCTACAATCGTACCAGCAGAGTAATCACACTACTTACAGATAGACACCACACAGGAAGGATATTCACAAGAATCTTTATATAAGTAATCAAAGCAAGTTCTTGGCAGGGTAGCGGCACGGATCGAGGGATCCGTAATGTCGTGGTCTCGGGGAAAGGGGGTAGCGGGACAGTCTTGGCACCCACTGGTGCGTGGATAGTTCAAGGGTTCCGGCCGCGACAGCGTCAGCAGGGCCTCGGAGATAGTTCAGCTAGGACAGGCCGCGACGGCGTCAGCAGGGCCTCGAAGGTGGTTCAGCTTGGTCAGGCCGCGACAGCGTCCGCAGGGCCTCGAAGGTGGTTCAGCTTGGTCAGGCCGCGACAGCGTCAGCAGGGCCTCGAAGGTGGTTCAGCTAGGTCAGGCCGCGACAGCGTCAGCAGGGCCTCGAAGGTGGTTCAGCTTGGTCAGGCCGCGACAGCGTCAGCAGGGCCTCGAAGGTGGTTCAGCTTGGTCAGGCCGCGACAGCGTCAGCAGGGCCTCTACGATAGTTCCAGGTGCAAGAGTTCGAATCAGGATCAGCCGCGACGAGGTCAGCAGGGCTTCGACTCCCAGATACAACTCCCGCCCTAATCCAGGGCTGGCCCAGATATAGGACTGGAGGGCTTTGATGTCCGGACCCTCGCGCCTGGGGGTCAGAGGGGCCGGGATGAAAGGGTCCAGACACCCAGCAGGGGGGCAGAGCCAGCGCCCAGGGAGCCGGGAGAGCGATCGATACCAGGCGTCCGGGGGCGGTGGAAGGCCCATCGAGACTCTCCTCCTCCGGGATCTGGTCGAGTGGCCACTTTACCACCTAGGAGGATCCTGGTGCCTCAATGTCTGGGCTTCGCTGGGGCCGGGCCCGGGATGGCTGTGGCCACGTGTTCGGGGCGTGAGGGTCCCAAGATGGAGTCGGGCCGGAAAGGGTGGCCTGGTCAGGGTGCCAGGCTGGCAGCGTTGGCGAGCAGGTTCTGTCGGGGGCACCAGGGAGGGGGAGAGCTGTAGGTGGCCGGGGAGGCTGCTCTCGCCGGTGGTTCGTGAATGTGCGTGTCAAGGGGGTCGATAGTAGGTAAATGGAGGGCCGATGTCGTCCTGGGCCCTCCATGCGGACGGGGTCGGACCACGCCACGAGGCCGTGTCCAACAGGAGTGCAGAGTGCATAGGGAGTGCAGAGTGCAGAGTGCATAGGGAGTGCAGAGTGCATAGGGAGTGCAGAGTGCATAGGGAGTGCAGAGTGCATAGGGAGTGCAGGGTGCATAGGGAGTGCAGAGTGCATAGGGAGTGCAGAGTGCATAGGGAGTGCAGAGTGCATAGGGAGTGCATAGTGCAGAGTGCATAGGGAGTGCATAGTGCAGAATGCATAGGGAGTGCATAGGGCAGAGTGCATAGGGAGTGCAGAGTGCAAAGGGAGTGAAGAGTGCAGAGTGCATAGGGAGTGCAGAGTGCATAGGGAGTGCAGAGTGCATAGGGAGTGCAGAGTGCAGAGTGCATAGGGAGTGCAGAGTGCATAGGGAGTGCAGAGTGCATAGGGAGTGCAGAGTGCATAGGGAGTGCAGAGTGCATAGGGAGTGCAGAGTGCTGAGTGTATAGGGAGTGCTGAGTGTATAGGGAGTGCAGAGTGCATAGGGAGTGCAGAGTGCATAGGGAGTGCATAGTGCATAGGGAGTGCATAGTGCAGAGTGCATAGGGAGTACAGAGTGCAGAGTGCATAGGGAGTGCAGAGTGCATAGGGAGTGCGGAGTGCATAGGGAGTGCATAGTGCAGAGTGCATAGGGAGTGCATAGTGCAGCGTGCATAGGGAGTGCATAGTGCAGAGTGCATAGGGAGTGCAGAGTGCAGAGTGCATAGGGAGTGCATAGTGCAGAGTGCATAGGGAGTGCAGAGTGCATAGGGAGTGAAGAGTGCAGAGTGCATAGGGAGTGCAGAGTGCATAGGGAGTGCAGAGTGCATAGGGAATGCAGAGTGCAGAGTGCATAAGGAGTGCAGAGTGCATAGGGAGTGCAGAGTGCATAGGGAGTGCAGAGTGCATAGGGAGTGCAGAGTGCATAGGGGGGTGCAGAGTGCATAGGGAGTGCATAGTGCATAGGGAGGGCAGAGTGCATAGGGAGTGCAGAGTGCATAGGGAGTGCAGAGTGCATAGGGAGTGCATAGTGTATAGGGAGTGCATAGTGCAGAGTGCATAGGGAGTGCATAGTGCATAGGGAGTGCAGAGTGCATAGGGAGTGAAGAGTGCAGAGTGCTTAGGGAGTGAAGAGTGCACAGTGCATAGGGAGTGAAGAGTGCACAGTGCATAGGGAGTGCAGAGTGCACAGTGCATAGGGAGTGCAGAGTGCATAGGGAGTGCAGAGTGCATAGGGAGTGCAGAGTGCATAGGGAGTGCAGAATGCATAGGGAGTGCAGCGTGCATAGGGAGTGCATAGTGCAGAGTGCATAGGGAGTGCATAGTGCAGAGTGCATAGGAAGTGCAGAGTGCATAGGGAGTGAAGAGTGCAGAGTGCATAGGGAGTGCAGAGTGCATAGGGAGTGCATAGTGCATAGGGAGTGCAGATTGCATAGGGAGTGCAGAGTGCATAGGGAGTGCAGAGTGCATAGGGAGTGCAGAGTGCATAGGGAGTGCAGAGTGCAGAGTGCATAGGGAGTGCAGAGTGCATAGGGAGTGCAGAGTGCATAGGGAGTGCAGAGTGCATAGGGAGTGCAGAGTGCATAGGGAGTGCAGAGTGCTGAGTGTATAGGGAGTGCAGAGTGCATAGGGAGTGCAGAGTGCATAGGGAGTGCATAGTGCATAGGGAGTGCATAGTGCAGAGTGCATAGGGAGTGCAGAGTGCAGAGTGCATAGGGAGTGCAGAGTGCATAGGGAGTGCAGAGTGCATAGGGAGTGCATAGTGCAGAGTGCATAGGGAGTGCATAGTGCAGAGTGCATAGGGAGTGCATAGTGCAGAGTGCATAGGGAGTGCAGAGTGCATAGGGAGTGCATAGTGCAGAGTGCATAGGGAGTGCAGAGTGCATAGGGAGTGAAGAGTGCAGAGTGCATAGGGAGTGCAGAGTGCATAGGGAGTGCAGAGTGCATAGGGAATGCAGAGTGCAGAGTGCATAGGGAGTGCAGAGTGCATAGGGAGTGCAGAGTGCATAGGGAGTGCAGAGTGCATAGGGAGTGCAGAGTGCATAGGGAGTGCAGAGTGCATAGGGAGTGCATAGTGCATAGGGAGTGCAGAGTGCATAGGGAGTGCAGAGTGCATAGGGAGTGCATAGTGTATAGGGAGTGCATAGTGCAGAGTGCATAGGGAGTGCATAATGCATAGGGAGTGCAGAGTGCATAGGGAGTGAAGAGTGCAGAGTGCTTAGGGAGTGAAGAGTGCACAGTGCATAGGGAGTGAAGAGTGCACAGTGCATAGGGAGTGCAGAGTGCACAGTGCATAGGGAGTGCAGAGTGCATAGGGAGTGCAGAGTGCATAGGGAGTGCAGAGTGCATACGGAGTGCAGAATGCATAGGGAGTGCAGAGTGCATAGGGAGTGCAGAGTGCATAGGGAGTGCAGAGTGTATAGGGAGTGCAGAATGCATAGGGAGTGCAGCGTGCATAGGGAGTGCATAGTGCAGAGTGCATAGGGAGTGCATAGTGCAGAGTGCATAGGAAGTGCAGAGTGCATAGGGAGTGAAGAGTGCAGAGTGCATAGGGAGTGCAGAGTGCATAGGGAGTGCAGAGTGCATAGGGAGTGCAGATTGCATAGGGAGTGCAGAGTGCATAGGGAGTGCAGAGTGCATAGGGAGTGCAGAGTGCATAGGGAGTGCAGAGTGCATAGGGAGTGCAGAGTGCAGAGTGCATAGGGAGTGCAGAGTGCATAGGGAGTGCAGAGTGCATAGGGAGAGCAGAGTGCATAGGGAGTGCAGAGTGCATAGGGAGTGCAGGGTGCATAGGGAGTGCAGAGTGCATAGGGAGTGCAGAGTGCATAGGAAGTGCAGAGTGCATAGGGAGTGCATAGTGCAGAGTGCATAGGGAGTGCATAGTGCAGAGTGCATAGGGAGTGCATAGGGCAGAGTGCATAGGGAGTGCAGAGTGCAAAGGGAGTGAAGAGTGCAGAGTGCATAGGGAGTGCAGAGTGCATAGGGAGTGCAGAGTGCATAGGGAGTGCAGAGTGCAGAGTGCATAGGGAGTGCAGAGTGCATAGGGAGTGCAGAGTGCATAGGGAGTGCAGAGTGCATAGGGAGTGCAGAGTGCATATGGAGTGCATAGTGCATAGGGAGTGCATAGTGCATAGGGAGTGCAGAGTGCATAGGGAGTGCTGACTGCATAGGGAGTGAAGAGTACAGAGTGTATAGGGAGTGCAGAGTGCATAGGGAGTGCAGAGTGCATAGCGAGTGTAGAGTGCATAGGGAGTGCAGAGTGCATAGGGAGTGCAGAGTGCATAGGGAGTGCAGAGTGCATAGGGAGTGCATAGCGCATAGGGAGTGCAGAGTGCATAGGGAGTGCATAGTGCAGAGTGCATAGGGAGTGCAGACTGCATAGGGAGTGAAGAGTGCAGAGTGCATAGGGAGTGCAGAGTACATAGGGAGTGCAGAGTGCATAAGGAGTGCAGAGTGCAGAGTGCATAGGGAGTGCAGACTGCATAGGGAGTGCAGAGTGCATAGGGAGTGCATAGTGCAGAGTGCATAGGGAGTGCAGACTGCATAGGGAGTGAAGAGTGCAGAGTGCATAGGGAGTGCAGACTGCATAGGGAGTGCAGAGTGCATAGGGAGTGCAGAGTGCATAGGGAGTGCAGAGTGCATAGGGAGTGCAGAGTGCATAGGGAGTGTAGAGTGCATAGGGAGTGCAGAGTGCAGAGTGCATAGGGAGTGCAGAGTGCATAGGGAGTGCAGAGTGCATAGGAAGTGCAGAGTGCAGAGTGCATAGGGAGTGCAGAGTGCATAGGGAGTGCAGAGTGCATAGGGAATGCAGAGTGCAGAGTGCAGAGTGCATAGGGAGTGCAGAGTGCATAGGGAGTGCAGAGTGCAGAGTGCATAGGGAGTGCAGAGTGCATAGGGAGTGCAGAGTGCATAGGGAGTGCAGAGTGCATAGGGAGTGCAGAGTGCAGAGTGCATAGGGAGTGCATAGTGCAGAGTGCATAGGGTGTACATAGTGCAGAGTGCATAGGGAGTGCAGAGTGCATAGGGAGTGAAGAGTGCAGAGTGCATAGGGAGTGCAGAGTGCATAGGGAGTGCAGAGTGCATAGGGAGTGCAGAGTGCAGAGTGCATAGGGAGTGCAGAGTGCATAGGGAGTGCAGACTGCATAGGGAGTGCAGACTGCATAGGGAGTGAAGAGTGCAGAGTGCATAGGGAGTGCAGAGTGCATAGGGAGTGCAGAGTGCATAGGGAGTGCAGAGTGGATAGGGAGTGCAGAGTGCAGAGTGCATAGGGAGTGCAGAGTGCATAGGGAGTGCATAGTGCATAGGGAGTGCAGAGTGCATAGGGAGTGCATAGTGCAGAGTGCATAGGGAGTGCAGACTGCATAGGGAGTGAAGAGTGCAGAGTGCATAGGGAGTGCAGAGTGCATAGGGAGTGCAGAGTGCATAGGGAGTGCAGAGTGCATAGGGAGTGCAGAGTGCATAGGGAGTGCATAGTGCAGAGTGCATAGGGAGTGCAGACTGCATAGGGAGTGAAGAGTGCAGAGTGCATAGGGAGTGCAGACTGCATAGGGAGTGCAGAGTGCATAGGCAGTGCATAGTGCAGAGTGCATAGGGAGTGCAGAGTGCATATGGAGTGAAGAGTGCAGAGTGCATAGGGAGTGCAGAGTGCATAGGGAGTGCAGAGTGCATAGGGAGTGCAGAGTGCAGAGTGCATAGGGAGTGCCGAGTGCATAGGGAGTGCAGAGTGCATAGGGAGTGCATAGTGCATAGGGAGTGCAGAGTGCATAGGGAGTGCATAGTGCAGAGTGCATAGGGAGTGCTCACTGCATAGGGAGTGAAGAGTGCAGAGTGCATAGGGAGTGCAGAGTGCATAGGGAGTGCAGAGTGCATAGGGAGTGCAGAGTGCATTGGGAGTGCAGAGTGCATAGGGAGTGCATAGTGCATAGGGAGTGCAGAGTGCATAGGGAGTGCATAGTGCAGAGTGCATAGGGAGTGCAGACTGCATAGGGAGTGAAGAGTGCAGAGTGCATAGGGAGTGCAGAGTGCATAGGGAGTGCAGAGTGCATAGGGAGTGCAGAGTGCATAGGGAGTGCAGAGTGCATAGGGAGTGCAGAGTGCAGAGGGAGTGCAGACTGCATAGGGAGTGAAGAGTGCAGAGTGCATAGGGAGTGCAGACTGCATAGGGAGTGCAGAGTGCATAGGGAGTGCAGAGTGCATATGGAGTGCAGAGTGCATAGGGAGTGCAGAGTGCATAGGGAGTGCAGAGTGCAGAGTGCATAGGGAGTGCAGAGTGCATAGGGAGTGCAGAGTGCATAGGAAGTGCAGAGTGCAGAGTGCATAGGGAGTGCAGAGTGCATAGGGAGTGCAGAGTGCAGAGGGAGTGCAGAGTGCAGAGGGAGTGCAGAGTGCATAGGGAGTGCAGAGTGCATAGGGAGTGCAGAGTGCATAGTGAGTGCATAGTGCAGAGTGCATAGTGAGTCCATAGTGCAGAGTGCATAGGGAGTGCATAGTGCATAGGGAGTGCAGAGTGCATAGGGAGTGAAGAGTGCAGAGTGCATAGGGAGTGCAGAGTGCATAGGGAGTGCAGAGTGCATAGGGAGTGCAGAGTGCAGCGTGCATAGGGAGTGCAGAGTGCATAGGGAGTGCAGAGTGCATAGGGAGTGCAGAGTGCATAGGGAGTGCAGAGTGCATAGGGAGTGCAGAGTGCATAGGGAGTGCAGAGTGCATAGGGAGTGCATAGTGCAGAGTGCATAGGGAGTGCAGACTGCATAGGGAGTGAAGAGTGCAGAGTGCATAGGGAGTGCAGAGTGCATAGGGAGTGCAGAGTGCATAGGGAGTGCAGAGTGCATAGGGAGTGCAGAGTGCAGAGTGCATAGGGAGTGCAGAGTGCATAGGGAGTGCAGAGTGCATAGGGAGTGCATAGTGCATAGGGAGTGCAGAGTGCATAGGGAGTGCAGAGTGCATAGGGAGTGCATAGTGCAGAGTGCATAGGGAGTGCAGACTGCATAGGGAGTGAAGAGTGCAGAGTGCATAGGGAGTGCAGAGTGCATAGGGAGTGCAGAGTGCATAGGGAGTGCAGAGTGCATAGGGAGTGCCGAGTGCATAGGGAGTGCAGAGTGCATAGGGAGTGCAGAGTGCATAGGGAGTGCAGAGTGCATTGGGAGTGCATAGTGCAGAGTGCATAGGGAGTGCATAGTGCAGAGTGCATAGGGAGTGCAGAGTGCATAGGGAGTGAAGAGTGCAGAGTGCACAGGGAGTGCAGAGTGCATAGGGAGTGCAGAGTGCATAGGGAGTGCAGAGTGCAGAGTGCATAGGGAGTGCAGAGTGCATAGGGAGTGCAGAGTGCAGAGTGCATAGGGAGTGCAGAGTGCATAGGGAGTGCAGAGTGCAGGGGAGTGCATAGTGCATAGGGAGTGCAGAGTGCATAGGGAGTGCATAGTGCAGAGTGCATAGGGAGTGCAGACTGCATAGGGAGTGAAGAGTGCAGAGTGCATAGGGAGTGCAGAGTGCATAGGGAGTGCAGAGTGCATAGGGAGTGCAGAGTGCATAGGGAGTGCAGAGTGCATAGGGAGTGCAGAGTGCATAGGGAGCGCAGAGTGCATAGGGAGTGCAGAGTGCAGAGTGCATAGGGAGTGCCGAGTGCAAAGGGAGTGCAGAGTGCATAGGGAGTGCAGAGTGCAGAGTGCATAGGGAGTGCAGAGTGCAAAGGGAGTGCAGAGTGCATAGGGAGTGCATAGTGCATAGGGAGTGCAGAGTGCATAGGGAGTGCATAGTGCAGAGTGCATAGGGAGTTCTGACTGCATAGGGAGTGAAGAGTGCAGAGTGCATAGGGAGTGCAGAGTGCATAGGGAGTGCAGAGTGCATAGGGAGTGCAGAGTGCATCGGGTGTGCAGAGTGCATAGGGAGTGCAGAGTGCATAGGGAGTGCAGAGTGCATAGGGAGTGCATAGTGCATAGGGAGTGCAGAGTGCATAGGGAGTGCATAGTGCAGAGTGCATAGGGAGTGCAGACTGCATAGGGAGTGAAGAGTGCAGAGTGCATAGGGAGTGCAGAGTGCATAGGGAGTGCAGAGTGCATAGGGAGTGCAGAGTGCATAGGGAGTGCAGAGTCCATAGGGAGTGCAGAGTGCATAGGGAGTGAAGAGTGCAGAGTGCATAGGGAGTGCAGAGTGCATAGGGAGTGCAGAGTGCAAAGGGAGTGAAGAGTGCAGAGTGCATAGGGAGTGCAGAGTGCATAGGGAGTGCAGAGTGCATAGGGAGTGCAGAGTGCAGAGTGCATAGGGAGTGCAGAGTGCATAGGGAGTGCAGAGTGCATAGGGAGTGCAGAGTGCATAGGGAGTGCAGAGTGCATAGGGAGTGCAGGGTGCATAGGGAGTGCAGAGTGCATAGGGAGTGCAGAGTGCATAGGGAGTGCAGAGTGCATAGGGAGTGCATAGTGCAGAGTGCATAGGGAGTGCATAGTGCAGAGTGCATAGGGAGTGCATAGGGCAGAGTGCATAGGGAGTGCAGAGTGCAAAGGGAGTGAAGAGTGCAGAGTGCATAGGGAGTGCAGAATGCATAGGGAGTGCAGAGTGCATAGGGAGTGCAGAGCGCAGAGTGCATAGGGAGTGCAGAGTGCATAGGGAGTGCAGAGTGCATAGGGAGTGCAGAGTGCAGAGTGCATAGGGAGTGCAGAGTGCATATGGAGTGCAGAGTGCATAGGGAGTGCATAGTGCATAGGGAGTGCAGAGTGCATAGGGAGTGCTGACTGCATAGGGAGTGAAGAGTGCAGAGTGTATAGGGAGTGCAGAGTGCATAGGGAGTGCAGAGTGCATAGGGAGTGCAGAGTGCATAGGGAGTGCAGAGTGCATAGGGAGTGCAGAGTGCATAGGGAGTGCAGAGTGCATAGGGAGTGCATAGCGCATAGGGAGTGCAGAGTGCATAGGGAGTGCATAGTGCAGAGTGCATAGGGAGTGCAGACTGCATAGGGAGTGAAGAGTGCAGAGTGCATAGGGAGTGCAGAGTACATAGGGAGTGCAGAGTGCATAGGGAGTGCAGAGTGCAGAGTGCATAGGGAGTGCAGACTGCATAGGGAGTGCAGAGTGCATAGGGAGTGCATAGTGCAGAGTGCATAGGGAGTGCAGACTGCATAGGGAGTGAAGAGTGCAGAGTGCATAGGGAGTGCAGACTGCATAGGTAGTGCAGAGTGCATAGGGAGTGCAGAGTGCATAGGGAGTGCAGAGTGCATAGGGAGTGCAGAGTGCATAGGGAGTGCAGAGTGCATAGGGAGTGTAGAGTGCATAGGGAGTGCAGAGTGCAGAGTGCATAGGGAGTGCAGAGTGCATAGGGAGTGCAGAGTGCATAGGGAGTGCAGAGTGCATAGGAAGTGCAGAGTGCAGAGTGCATAGGGAGTGCAGAGTGCATAGGGAGTGCAGAGTGCATAGGGAATGCAGAGTGCAGAGTGCAGAGTGCATAGGGAGTGCAGAGTGCATAGGGAGTGCAGAGTGCATAGGGAGTGCAGAGTGCAGAGTGCATAGGGAGTGCAGAGTGCATAGGGAGTGCAGAGTGCATAGGGAGTGCAGAGTGCATAGGGAGTGCAGAGTGCAGAGTGCATAGGGAGTGCATAGTGCAGAGTGCATAGGGTGTACATAGTGCAGAGTGCATAGGGAGTGCAGAGTGCAGAGTGCATAGGGAGTGCAGAGTGCATAGGGAGTGCAGTGTGCATAGGGAGTGCAGAGTGCATAGGGAGTGCAGAGTGCAGAGTGCATAGGGAGTGCAGAGTGCATAGGGAGTGCAGAGTGCATAGGGAGTGAAGAGTGCAGAGTGCATAGGGAGTGCAGAGTGCATAGGGAGTGCAGAGTGCATAGGGAGTGCAGAGTGCATAGGGAGTGCAGAGTGCATAGGGAGTGCAGAGTGCATAGGGAGTGCAGGGTGCATAGGGAGTGCAGAGTGCATAGGGAGTGCAGAGTGCATAGGGAGTGCAGAGTGCATAGGGAGTGCATAGTGCAGAGTGCATAGGGAGTGCATAGTGCAGAGTGCATAGGGAGTGCATAGGGCAGAGTGCATAGGGAGTGCAGAGTGCAAAGGGAGTGAAGAGTGCAGAGTGCATAGGGAGTGCAGAATGCATAGGGAGTGCAGAGTGCATAGGGAGTGCAGAGCGCAGAGTGCATAGGGAGTGCAGAGTGCATAGGGAGTGCAGAGTGCATAGGGAGTGCAGAGTGCAGAGTGCATAGGGAGTGCAGAGTGCATATGGAGTGCAGAGTGCATAGGGAGTGCATAGTGCATAGGGAGTGCAGAGTGCATAGGGAGTGCTGACTGCATAGGGAGTGAAGAGTGCAGAGTGTATAGGGAGTGCAGAGTGCATAGGGAGTGCAGAGTGCATAGGGAGTGTAGAGTGCATAGGGAGTGCAGAGTGCATAGGGAGTGCAGAGTGCATAGGGAGTGCAGAGTGCATAGGGAGTGCATAGCGCATAGGGAGTGCAGAGTGCATAGGGAGTGCATAGTGCAGAGTGCATAGGGAGTGCAGACTGCATAGGGAGTGAAGAGTGCAGAGTGCATAGGGAGTGCAGAGTACATAGGGAGTGCAGAGTGCATAGGGAGTGCAGAGTGCAGAGTGCATAGGGAGTGCAGACTGCATAGGGAGTGCAGAGTGCATAGGGAGTGCATAGTGCAGAGTGCATAGGGAGTGCAGACTGCATAGGGAGTGAAGAGTGCAGAGTGCATAGGGAGTGCAGACTGCATAGGGAGTGCAGAGTGCATAGGGAGTGCAGAGTGCATAGGGAGTGCAGAGTGCATAGGGAGTGCAGAGTGCATAGGGAGTGTAGAGTGCATAGGGAGTGCAGAGTGCAGAGTGCATAGGGAGTGCAGAGTGCATAGGGAGTGCAGAGTGCATAGGGAGTGCAGAGTGCATAGGAAGTGCAGAGTGCATAGGGAGTGCAGAGTGCATAGGGAGTGCAGAGTGCATAGGGAATGCAGAGTGCAGAGTGCATAGGGAGTGCAGAGTGCATAGGGAGTGCAGAGTGCATAGGGAGTGCAGAGTGCATAGGGAGTGCAGAGTGCATAGGGAGTGCAGAGTGCATAGGGAGTGCAGAGTGCAGAGTGCATAGGGAGTGCATAGTGCAGAGTGCATAGGGTGTACATAGTGCAGAGTGCATAGGGAGTGCAGAGTGCATAGGGAGTGAAGAGTGCAGAGTGCATAGGGAGTGCAGTGTGCATAGGGAGTGCAGAGTGCATAGGGAGTGCAGAGTGCAGAGTGCATAGGGAGTGCAGAGTGCATAGGGAGTGCAGAGTGCATAGGGAGTGAAGAGTGCAGAGTGCATAGGGAGTGCAGAGTGCATAGGGAGTGCAGAGTGCATAGGGAGTGCAGAGTGGATAGGGAGTGCAGAGTGCAGAGTGCATAGGGAGTGCAGAGTGCATAGGGAGTGCATAGTGCATAGGGAGTGCAGAGTGCATAGGGAGTGCATAGTGCAGAGTGCATAGGGAGTGCAGACTGCATAGGGAGTGAAGAGTGCAGAGTGCATAGGGAGTGCAGAGTGCATAGGGAGTGCAGAGTGCATAGGGAGTGCAGAGTGCATAGGGAGTGCAGAGTGCATAGGGAGTGCATAGTGCAGAGTGCATAGGGAGTGCAGACTGCATAGGGAGTGAAGAGTGCAGAGTGCATAGGGAGTGCAGACTGCATAGGGAGTGCAGAGTGCATAGGCAGTGCATAGTGCAGAGTGCATAGGGAGTGCAGAGTGCATATGGAGTGAAGAGTGCAGAGTGCATAGGGAGTGCAGAGTGCATAGGGAGTGCAGAGTGCATAGGGAGTGCAGAGTGCATAGGGAGTGCAGAGTGCAGAGTGCATAGGGAGTGCCGAGTGCATAGGGAGTGCAGAGTGCATAGGGAGTGCATAGTGCATAGGGAGTGCAGAGTGCATAGGGAGTGCATAGTGCAGAGTGCATAGGGAGTGCTCACTGCATAGGGAGTGAAGAGTGCAGAGTGCATAGGGAGTGCAGAGTGCATAGGGAGTGCAGAGTGCATAGGGAGTGCAGAGTGCATTGGGAGTGCAGAGTGCATAGGGAGTGCATAGTGCATAGGGAGTGCAGAGTGCATAGGGAGTGCATAGTGCAGAGTGCATAGGGAGTGCAGACTGCATAGGGAGTGAAGAGTGCAGAGTGCATAGGGAGTGCAGAGTGCATAGGGAGTGCAGAGTGCATAGGGAGTGCAGAGTGCATAGGGAGTGCAGAGTGCAGATGGAGTGCAGACTGCATAGGGAGTGAAGAGTGCAGAGTGCATAGGGAGTGCAGACTGCATAGGGAGTGCAGAGTGCATAGGGAGTGCAGAGTGCATATGGAGTGCAGAGTGCATAGGGAGTGCAGAGTGCATAGGGAGTGCAGAGTGCAGAGTGCATAGGGAGTGCAGAGTGCATAGGGAGTGCAGAGTGCATAGGAAGTGCAGAGTGCAGAGTGCATAGGGAGTGCAGAGTGCATAGGGAGTGCAGAGTGCAGAGGGAGTGCAGAGTGCATAGGGAGTGCAGAGTGCATAGGGAGTGCAGAGTGCATAGTGAGTGCATAGTGCAGAGTGCATAGTGAGTCCATAGTGCAGAGTGCATAGGGAGTGCATAGTGCATAGGGAGTGCAGAGTGCATAGGCAGTGAAGAGTGCAGAGTGCATAGGGAGTGCAGAGTGCATAGGGAGTGCAGAGTGCATAGGGAGTGCAGAGTGCAGAGTGCATAGGGAGTGCAGAGTGCATAGGGAGTGCAGAGTGCATAGGGAGTGCAGAGTGCATAGGGAGTGCAGAGTGCATAGGGAGTGCAGAGTGCATAGGGAGTGCAGAGTGCATAGGGAGTGCATAGTGCAGAGTGCATAGGGAGTGCAGACTGCATAGGGAGTGAAGAGTGCAGAGTGCATAGGGAGTGCAGAGTGCATAGGGAGTGCAGAGTGCATAGGGAGTGCAGAGTGCAGAGTGCATAGGGAGTGCAGAGTGCATAGGGAGTGCAGAGTGCATAGGGAGTGCATAGTGCATAGGGAGTGCAGAGTGCATAGGGAGTGCAGAGTGCATAGGGAGTGCAGAGTGCATAGGGAGTGCAGAGTGCATAGGGAGTGCAGAGTGCAGAGGGAGTGCAGACTGCATAGGGAGTGAAGAGTGCAGAGTGCATAGGGAGTGCAGACTGCATAGGGAGTGCAGAGTGCATAGGGAGTGCAGAGTGCATATGGAGTGCAGAGTGCATAGGGAGTGCAGAGTGCATAGGGAGTGCAGAGTGCATAGGGAGTGCAGAGTGCATAGGGAGTGCAGAGTGCATAGGAAGTGCAGAGTGCAGAGTGCATAGGGAGTGCAGAGTGCATAGGGAGTGCAGAGTGCAGAGGGAGTGCAGAGTGCATAGGGAGTGCAGAGTGCATAGGGAGTGCAGAGTGCATAGTGAGTGCATAGTGCAGAGTGCATAGTGAGTCCATAGTGCAGAGTGCATAGGGAGTGCATAGTGCATAGGGAGTGCAGAGTGCATAGGCAGTGAAGAGTGCAGAGTGCATAGGGAGTGCAGAGTGCATAGGGAGTGCAGAGTGCATAGGGAGTGCAGAGTGCAGAGTGCATAGGGAGTGCAGAGTGCATAGGGAGTGCAGAGTGCATAGGGAGTGCAGAGTGCATAGGGAGTGCAGAGTGCATAGGGAGTGCAGAGTGCATAGGGAGTGCATAGTGCAGAGTGCATAGGGAGTGCAGACTGCATAGGGAGTGAAGAGTGCAGAGTGCATAGGGAGTGCAGAGTGCATAGGGAGTGCAGAGTGCATAGGGAGTGCAGAGTGCAGAGTGCATAGGGAGTGCAGAGTGCATAGGGAGTGCAGAGTGCATAGGGAGTGCATAGTGCATAGGGAGTGCAGAGTGCATAGGGAGTGCAGAGTGCATAGGGAGTGCATAGTGCAGAGTGCATAGGGAGTGCAGACTGCATAGGGAGTGAAGAGTGCAGAGTGCATAGGGAGTGCAGAGTGCATAGGGAGTGCAGAGTGCATAGGGAGTGCAGAGTGCATAGGGAGTGCCGAGTGCATAGGGAGTGCAGAGTGCATAGGGAGTGCAGAGTGCATAGGGAGTGCAGAGTGCATTGGGAGTGCATAGTGCAGAGTGCATAGGGAGTGCATAGTGCAGAGTGCATAGGGAGTGCAGAGTGCATAGGGAGTGAAGAGTGCAGAGTGCACAGGGAGTGCAGAGTGCATAGGGAGTGCAGAGTGCATAGGGAGTGCAGAGTGCAGAGTGCATAGGGAGTGCAGAGTGCATAGGGAGTGCAGAGTGCAGAGTGCATAGGGAGTGCAGAGTGCATAGGGAGTGCAGAGTGCATAGGGAGTGCAGACTGCATAGGGAGTGCAGACTGCATAGGGAGTGAAGAGTGCAGAGTGCATAGGGAGTGCAGAGTGCATAGGGAGTGCAGAGTGCATAGGGAGTGCAGAGTGCAGGGGAGTGCATAGTGCATAGGGAGTGCAGAGTGCATAGGGAGTGCATAGTGCAGAGTGCATAGGGAGTGCAGACTGCATAGGGAGTGAAGAGTGCAGAGTGCATAGGGAGTGCAGAGTGCATAGGGAGTGCAGAGTGCATAGGGAGTGCAGAGTGCATAGGGAGTGCAGAGTGCATAGGGAGTGCAGAGTGCATAGGGAGCGCAGAGTGCATAGGGAGTGCAGAGTGCAGAGTGCATAGGGAGTGCCGAGTGCAAAGGGAGTGCAGAGTGCATAGGGAGTGCAGAGTGCAGAGTGCATAGGGAGTGCCGAGTGCAAAGGGAGTGCAGAGTGCATAGGGAGTGCATAGTGCATAGGGAGTGCAGAGGGCATAGGGAGTGCATAGTGCAGAGTGCATAGGGAGTGCTGACTGCATAGGGAGTGAAGAGTGCAGAGTGCATAGGGAGTGCAGAGTGCATAGGGAGTGCAGAGTGCATAGGGAGTGCAGAGTGCATAGGGAGTGCAGAGTGCATAGGGTGTGCAGAGTGCATAGGGAGTGCAGAGTGCATAGGGAGTGCAGAGTGCATAGGGAGTGCATAGTGCATAGGGAGTGCAGAGTGCATAGGGAGTGCATAGTGCAGAGTGCATAGGGAGTGCAGACTGCATAGGGAGTGAAGAGTGCAGAGTGCATAGGGAGTGCAGAGTGCATAGGGAGTGCAGAGTGCATAGGGAGTGCAGAGTGCATAGGGAGTGCAGAGTCCATAGGGAGTGCAGAGTGCATAGGGAGTGAAGAGTGCAGAGTGCATAGGGAGTGCAGAGTGCATAGGGAGTGCAGAGTGCAAAGGGAGTGAAGAGTGCAGAGTGCATAGGGAGTGCAGAGTGCATAGGGAGTGCAGAGTGCATAGGGAGTGCAGAGTGCAGAGTGCATAGGGAGTGCAGAGTGCATAGGGAGTGCAGAGTGCATAGGGAGTGCAGAGTGCATAGGGAGTGCAGAGTGCATAGGGAGTGCAGGGTGCATAGGGAGTGCAGAGTGCATAGGGAGTGCAGAGTGCATAGGGAGTGCAGAGTGCATAGGGAGTGCATAGTGCAGAGTGCATAGGGAGTGCATAGTGCAGAGTGCATAGGGAGTGCATAGGGCAGAGTGCATAGGGAGTGCAGAGTGCAAAGGGAGTGAAGAGTGCAGAGTGCATAGGGAGTGCAGAATGCATAGGGAGTGCACAGTGCATAGGGAGTGCAGAGCGCAGAGTGCATAGGGAGTGCAGAGTGCATAGGGAGTGCAGAGTGCATAGGGAGTGCAGAGTGCAGAGTGCATAGGGAGTGCAGAGTGCATATGGAGTGCAGAGTGCATAGGGAGTGCATAGTGCATAGGGAGTGCAGAGTGCATAGGGAGTGCTGACTGCATAGGGAGTGAAGAGTGCAGAGTGTATAGGGAGTGCAGAGTGCATAGGGAGTGCAGAGTGCATAGGGAGTGCAGAGTGCATAGGGAGTGCAGAGTGCATAGGGAGTGCAGAGTGCATAGGGAGTGCATAGCGCATAGGGAGTGCAGAGTGCATAGGGAGTGCATAGTGCAGAGTGCATAGGGAGTGCAGACTGCATAGGGAGTGAAGAGTGCAGAGTGCATAGGTGTTAGACGGGGACCCTGAGGGTCGGCCGTCTACTGAGGGAGAGGTCCCCGATGAGGACCACCTCCGGCGATTGTACAGATATGTCACCTCCCTCCCCACAAACAGCCACCACACCAGGTTGAGTTCAATACTTTTATATAAGGTTTGTAGGGCACGGATATTGGCGATACAGGATATCTCGGACCCGAGGGTCCTCTCACTTCTAGTCTCTGTAGGGAAAAGGGGGTAGCGGGACAGTCTTGGTACCGGGTCGGTACAGGAGGTGGCAAGAGGTGAGCTCACAATCCTCGAGCTGGCGAGTCTGCAAGTCGGGCCGCGGCAGCGCCAGCAGGCCAAGACGATGGTTTCACGAGGCAGAGGGCTGCGGCAGCGCCAGCAGGCCAAGACGATGGTTTCACGAGGCAGAGGGCCGCGGCAGCGCCAGCAGGCCAAGACGATGGTTTCACGAGGCAGAGGGCCGCGGCAGCGCCAGCAGGCCAAGACGATGGTTTCACGAGGCAGAGGGCCGCGGCAGCGCCAGCAGGCCAAGACGATGGTTTCACGAGGCAGAGGGCCGCGGCAGCGCCAGCAGGCCAAGACGATGGTTTCACGAGGCAGAGGGCCGCGGCAGCGCCAGCAGGCCAAGACGATGGTTTCACGAGGCAGCGGGCCGCGGCAGCGCCAGCAGGCCAAGACGATGGTTTCACGAGGCAGAGGGCCGCGGCAGCGCCAGCAGGCCAGTCGCGGATGAGTTCTTCTCGGGTCTCTCGACTCCAGGATACAACTGCCTTCCTGGTCTGGCCCTGCCCCAGTTATAGGTCTGGTCCCCTTTGATGTCCGGACCCTCGCGCCTGGGGGCCGGGAGGTCCGGGATGAGGGAGTCCAGACACCCAGCAGGGGGGTGGAGCCAGCGCCCAGGGCGGCCTGGGGTGATCGACACCTGGCGGAGGAGAGCCGTTGACGATTCCTTCTCCCATTGACTCGCCAAGTGGTCACTCTGCCTCCTGGGAGGAGGTTGGTGCCTCGATGTCGGGGCCGGCCGGGCCCAGGGTTAGGGTCGAGTTGAGGCCACGCGGCCTCGTGCTGTAGTACCCCAAAATGGCGGCTGGGCCGAGGCCGGGGTGCGGATGATGACCCGGGCCAGCTGGGTCCGGAGCTGGTGTCTTGTGGTGGAGGGATTGCAGGTTACTTCGGGTGGTCGCCGGGGACTCTGGTTGGGGATTCAGGGAGAGCCAGGGTCCGGGTCCCGTTGCGGGGAGGGGGGACAGCCCGACCATGCGGCCTGTCCAACAATAGGGAGTGCAGAGTGCATAGGGAGTGCAGAGTGCATAGGGAGTGCAGAGTGCATAGGGAGTGCAGAGTGCATAGGGAGTCCAGACTGCATAGGGAGTGCAGAGTGCATAGGGAGTGCAGAGTGCGTAGGGAGTGCATAGCGCATAGGGAGTGCAGAGTGCATAGTGCAGAGTGCATAGGGAGTGCAGACTGCATAGGGAGTGAAGAGTGCAGAGTGCATAGGGAGTGCAGAGTGCATAGGGAGTGCAGAGTGCATAGGGAGTGCAGAGTGCATAGGGAATGCAGAGTGCAGAGTGCAGAGTGCATAGGGAGTGCAGAGTGCATAGGGAGTGCAGAGTGCAGAGTGCATAGGGAGTGCAGAGTGCATAGGGAGTGCAGAGTGCATAGGGAGTGCAGAGTGCATAGGGAGTGCAGAGTGCAGAGTGCATAGGGAGTGCGTAGTGCAGAGTGCATAGGGTGTACATAGTGCAGAGTGCATAGGGAGTGCAGAGTGCATAGTGAGTGAAGAGTGCAGAGTGCATAGGGAGTGCAGAGTGCATAGGGAGTGCAGAGTGCATAGGGAGTGCAGAGTGCAGAGTGCATAGGGAGTGCAGAGTGCATAGGGAGTGCAGACTGCATAGGGAGTGCAGACTGCATAGGGAGTGCAGAGTGCATAGGGAGTGCAGAGTGCATAGGGAGTGCAGAGTGCATAGGGAGTGCAGAGTGCATAGGGAGTGCATAGTGCATAGGGAGTGCAGAGTGCATAGGGAGTGCATAGTGCAGAGTGCATAGGGAGTGCAGACTGCATAGGGAGTGAAGAGTGCAGAGTGCATAGGGAGTGCAGAGTGCATAGGGAGTGCAGAGTGCATAGGGAGTGCAGAGTGCATAGGGAGTGCAGAGTGCATAGGGAGTGCATAGTGCAGAGTGCATAGGGAGTGCATAGTGCATAGGGAGTGAAGAGTGCAGAGTGCATAGGGAGTGAAGAGTGCAGAGTGCATAGGGAGTGCAGACTGCATAGGGAGTGCAGAGTGCATAGGCAGTGCATAGTGCAGAGTGCATAGGGAGTGCATAGTGCAGAGTGCATAGGGAGTGCAGAGTGCATATGGAGTGAAGAGTGCAGAGTGCATAGGGAGTGCAGAGTGCATAGGGAGTGCAGAGTGCATAGGGAGTGCAGAGTGCATAGGGAGTGCAGAGTGCAGAGTGCATAGGGAGTGCCGAGTGCATAGGGAGTGCAGAGTGCATAGGGAGTGCATAGTGCATAGGGAGTGCAGAGTGCATAGGGAGTGCATAGTGCAGAGTGCATAGGGAGTGCTGACTGCATAGGGAGTGAAGAGTGCAGAGTGCATAGGGAGTGCAGAGTGCATAGGGAGTGCAGAGTGCATAGGGAGTGCAGAGTGCATAGGGAGTGCATAGTGCATAGGGAGTGCAGAGTGCATAGGGAGTGCAGAGTGCAGAGTGCATAGGGAGTGCAGACTGCATAGGGAGTGAAGAGTGCAGAGTGCATAGGGAGTGCAGAGTGCATAGGGAGTGCAGAGTGCATAGGGAGTGCAGAGTGCATAGGGAGTGCAGAGTGCATAGGGAGTGCAGACTGCATAGGGAGTGAAGAGTGCAGAGTGTATAGGGAGTGCAGACTGCATAGGGAGTGCAGACTGCATAGGGAGTGCAGAGTGCATAGGGAGTGCAGAGTGCATAGGGAGTGCAGAGTGCATAGGGAGTGCAGAGTGCATAGGGAGTGCAGAGTGCAGAGTGCATAGGGAGTGCAGAGTGCATAGGGAGTGCAGAGTGCATAGGAAGTGCAGAGTGCATAGGGAGTGCAGAGTGCATAGGGAGTGCAGAGTGCATAGGGAGTGCAGAGTGCAGAGTGCATAGGGAGTGCAGAGTGCATAGGGAGTGCACAGTGCATAGGGAGTGCAGACTGCATAGGGAGTGAAGAGTGCAGAGTGTATAGGGAGTGCAGACTGCATAGGGAGTGCAGAGTGCATAGGGAGTGCAGAGTGCATAGGGAGTGCAGAGTGCATAGGGAGTGCAGAGTGCATAGGGAGTGCAGAGTGCAGAGTGCATAGGGAGTGCCGAGTGCATAGGGAGTGCAGAGTGCATAGGGAGTGCATAGTGCATAGGGAGTGCAGAGTGCATAGGGAGTGCATAGTGCAGAGTGCATAGGGAGTGCTGACTGCATAGGGAGTGAAGAGTGCAGAGTGCATAGGGAGTGCAGAGTGCATAGGGAGTGCAGAGTGCATAGGGAGTGCAGAGTGCATAGGGAGTGCATAGTGCATAGGGAGTGCAGAGTGCATAGGGAGTGCAGAGTGCAGAGTGCATAGGGAGTGCAGACTGCATAGGGAGTGAAGAGTGCAGAGTGCATAGGGAGTGCAGAGTGCATAGGGAGTGCAGAGTGCATAGGGAGTGCAGAGTGCATAGGGAGTGCAGAGTGCATAGGGAGTGCAGACTGCATAGGGAGTGAAGAGTGCAGAGTGTATAGGGAGTGCAGACTGCATAGGGAGTGCAGAGTGCATAGGGAGTGCAGAGTGCATAGGGAGTGCAGAGTGCATAGGGAGTGCAGAGTGCATAGGGAGTGCAGAGTGCATAGGGAGTGCAGAGTGCAGAGTGCATAGGGAGTGCAGAGTGCATAGGAAGTGCAGAGTGCATAGGGAGTGCAGAGTGCATAGGGAGTGCAGAGTGCATAGGGAGTGCAGAGTGCAGAGTGCATAGGGAGTGCAAAGTGCATAGGGAGTGCAGAGTGCATAGGGAGTGCAGAGTGCATAGGGAGTGCAGAGTGCATAGGGAGTGCAGAGTGCATAGGGAGTGCAGAGTGCATAGTGAGTGCATAGTGCAGAGTGCATATGGAGTGCATAGTGCAGAGTGCATAGGGAGTGCATAGTGCATAGGGAGTGCAGAGTGCATAGGGAGTGAAGAGTGCATAGGGAGTGCATAGTGCAGAGTGCATAGGGAGTGCATAGTGCAGAGTGCATAGGAAGTGCAGAGTGCATAGGGAGTGCAGAGTGCATAGGGAGTGCAGAGTGCATAGGGAGTGCATAGTGCATAGGGAGTGCAGAGTGCATAGGGAGTGCAGAGTGCATAGGGAGTGCAGAGTGCATAGGGAGTGCAGAGTGCATAGGGAGTGCAGAGTGCATAGGGAGTGCAGAGTGCAGAGTGCATAGGGAGTGCAGAGTGCATAGGGAGTGCAGAGTGCATAGGGAGTGCAGAGTGCATAGGGAGTGCAGAGTGCATAGGGAGTGCAGAGTGCATAGGGAGTGCAGAGTGCATAGGGAGTGCAGAGTGCTGAGTGCATAGGGAGTGCAGAGTGCATAGGGAGTGCAGAGTGCATAGGGAGTGCATAGTGCATAGGGAGTGCATAGTGCAGAGTGCATAGGGAGTGCAGAGTGCAGGGTGCATAGGGAGTGCAGAGTGCATAGGGAGTGCAGAGTGCATAGGGAGTGCATAGTGCAGAGTGCATAGGGAGTGCATAGTGCAGAGTGCATAGGGAGTGCAGAGTGCAGAGTGCATAGGGAGTGCATAGTGCAGAGTGCATAGGGAGTGCAGAGTGCATAGGGAGTGCAGAGTGCATAGGGAGTGCAGAGTGCATAGGGAATGCAGAGTGCAGAGTGCATAGGGAGTGCAGAGTGCATAGGGAGTGCAGAGTGCATAGGGAGTGCAGAGTGCATAGGGAGTGCAGAGTGCATAGGGAGTGCAGAGTGCATAGGGAGTGCAGAGTGCATAGGGAGTGCATAGTGTATAGGGAGTGCATAGTGCAGAGTGCATAGGGAGTGCATAGTGCATAGGGAGTGCAGAGTGCATAGGGAGTGAAGAGTGCAGAGTGCTTAGGGAGTGAAGAGTGCACAGTGCATAGGGAGTCCAAAAATTCGTATGTATTTGAACCTTTTATGGATTTTATTTTTCCTCTTTTAGCGAGGAAATTGTTCCTGCAATGGAGGTTTGGTACACTCCCTACCAAAGTTTTTACTTACAAATGGTCTGCAGGGGGTGACAAACTCTGCCCATGCTGTAAAGCCCATGACGAAGATGATCTGCACATAATGTTTGGTTGTCATGCTTACCGGAGCCCGAGGAGGCGCTGGATAGCTCCTTTGTGCCGGAATTTGGGCTTTAGGAAGTACCCACAGGCCTACAGGGTTATGAAGACCAACACTCTGGGCCATATTGTGTTTGCGGTTTCAAAATTTTTAATGGCAGCATGGATAATAAGGAAGAAAATGTCCCCCTGATTTACTTGCTTTGTTCGTGTACCTTATGCAGGCCTAGCAGGACCTCTTTTATTGTATATACTGTGTTTTAAATGTATGTACTGCTTTTTATTGCATCTTTTATGGCCCATGCGGCCGAAATAAAGAATTTTTGGATTTGGATTTGGCATAGGGAGTGAAGAGTGCACAGTGCATAGGGAGTGCAGAGTGCACAGTGCATAGGGAGTGCAGAGTGCATAGGGAGTGCAGAGTGCATAGGGAGTGCAGAATGCATAGGGAGTTGTTGGACAGGCCGCATGGTCGGGCTGTCCCCCCTCCCTGCAACGGGACCCGGACCCTGGCTCTCCCTGAATCCCCAACCAGAGTCCCCGGCGACCACCCGAAGTAACCTGCAATCCCTCCACCACAAGACACCAGCTCCGGACCCAGCTGGCCCGGGTCACCATCCGCACCCCGGCCTCGGCCCAGCCGCCATTTTGGGGTACTACAGCACGAGGCCGCGTGGCCTCAACTCGACCCTAACCCTGGGCCCGGCCGGCCCCGACATCGAGGCACCAACCTCCTCCCAGGAGGCAGAGTGACCACTTGGCAAGTCAATGGGAGAAGGAATCGTCAACGGCTCTCCTCCGCCAGGTGTCGATCACCCCAGGCCGCCCTGGGCGCTGGCTCCACCCCCCTGCTGGGTGTCTGGACTCCCTCATCCCGGACCTCCCGGCCCCCAGGCGCGAGGGTCCGGACATCAAAGGGGACCAGACCTATAACTGGGGCAGGGCCAGACCAGGAAAGGAGTTGTATCCTGGAGTCGAGAGACCCGAGAAGAACTCATCCGCGACTGGCCTGCTGGCGCTGCCGCGGCCCTCTGCCTCGTGAAACCATCGTCTTGGCCTGCTGGCGCTGCCGCGGCCCTCTGCCTCGTGAAACCATCGTCTTGGCCTGCTGGCGCTGCCGCGGCCCTCTGCCTCGTGAAACCATCGTCTTGGCCTGCTGGCGCTGCCGCGGCCCTCTGCCTCGTGAAACCATCGTCTTGGCCTGCTGGCGCTGCCGCGGCCCTCTGCCTCGTGAAACCATCGTCTTGGCCTGCTGGCGCTGCCGCGGCCCTCTGCCTCGTGAAACCATCGTCTTGGCCTGCTGGCGCTGCCGCGGCCCGACTTGCAGACTCGCCAGCTCGAGGATTGTGAGCTCACCTCTTGCCACCTCCTGTACCGACCCGGTACCAAGACTGTCCCGCTACCCCCTTTTTCCCTACAGAGACTAGAAGTGAGAGGACCCTCGGGTCCGATATATCCTGTATCGCCAATATCCGTGCCCTACAAACCTTATATAAAAGTATTGAACTCAACCTGGTGTGGTGGCTGTTTGTGGGGAGGGAGGTGACATATCTGTACAATCGCCGGAGGTGGTCCTCATCGGGGACCTCTCCCTTAGTAGACGGCCGACCCTCAGGGTCCCCGTCTAACATTGGTGGCCAGCGGCGCGATCCGAACCTACGCATAATAGTACAGAGAGTCACTCTCCCCACGACACACAACCACCATGACAACAGAGAGCGGAACAACGGAAAAATTCCAGATGGAAAAATTGGAAGACTACAACCACCGGGAACTGAAGCAATATTGCATAGAACTTGGCCTTCCAACCACAGGTCTGAGCACAAAGGAAGACTTCAAACGAGCCCTAGAAGCTTGGGCAGAAACGGGTACGGCCGTACCCCGAACACGAACAACCGAGACGGGCCCCGCACCAATTGAAGAAAGAAGAGCGGGTCTCTCCCTGGAAGAGATCCAAGAAAGAGAAAAAAGCAGACTCCACGAATTAGAACTGGCCCGACTTCGCTTGGATGGAGAACTCAAACTGGCGGAACAAAAAATAACTCTGGAACACTTACGGCTCCGAGAGGAGCGAGAAGAGAAGCAAAAACAGAGAGAGCTAGAGGAAAAGAAACTAGTGTACGAACATGAGCGCAATCTCAAGGAACTGGAAATCCAGAAACAGAATAAAGAACTCGGGTTCCCCGAACGACCGACCCTGCCTGCCTCTACCGAGCCCAAGGTTCACATCCCCAAAGATGTCATCCGGGAATACCACAAGAACGATGATATACAGCAGTGGTTTAAAGCCTATGAGGTGGCCATGACCTCCCACCGGATTCCACGGAGCGACTGGGGAGCCGGGTTATGGGGGAGGTTTGTCAACGAAGGGCGGGACGCCCTGCTGCAACTCCCGGACCATCTGATGACATCCTACGACCACATGAGGCCGCCCTCCTCACTCGATACGGGCTCACACCCGAGATGTACCGCCAGCGGTTCCGCGACTGCAAACGGATTCCGGGTACGACTTGGGTGGAGTACGTGAACTTCTTTAGTCGAGCCTTCGAAGGGTGGATCAAGGGCAACAAAGTGACCACCTACGAACAACTTTTTGACCTTATCGTATGGGAGCACCTGTCTAACAACTGCTTCGTGGAACTCCGGCAACACCTCTTGGACAGTAAACTAACCGAACCTCGACAACTCGCCACCGAAGCCGACCGGTGGGAAAGCACCCGAGTTGGCCGGAACGGACCCAGCGAATCATCCAGACCGTACCCAGGGCCCCATCGCCCCCGGGGAGGAGGAGGAGGGGGCCAGGGTCGGGGGAGAGACCCCGGCCCCTTGTCGCCCACAAGCAGCCCCTCGACCCCGGCCGGCCGAGGGAGCCCGGCCATCCGGGCCGGTTTCCGGGCCAACGTTATGTGCCACAGATGCCAGCGACCCGGCCACTACGCCAGTGATCCCAACTGCCCAAAGAATCCGAACACTACCCCCCGCCAGGTCGCAGCGGCCGCCCTAGGGGAAGAACTAATCCCGGACGACCAAGAAGAGTACGAGACCGACCCCTCTGAGTGGGCACCAGCCGCCATGGCGCTGGTCTGCTTGGGGGAGAGAGAGATGATTCCGCGGGCCCCCCTTCCCGCCAACACGCAGAAGTACAGCCAGTGGGTCAACATTAATGGCCGCCGGGCGGAAGCCCTCCGCGACACCGGGGCCAGTGTAACGGCGGTCCGACGCCACCTTGTCACTCCAGACCAAATCCTGCCGAACATTCTTTGCCCTGTCCGATCAGCAGACAACTCCGAAAGTCTGTGTCGCATGGCCTGCGTCCCCTTCGAGTGGGGAGGAGTAACAGGGATGTTAAAGGTAACTGTCCGCGATGATGCCCCCGTGGATTGCCTCCTAGGAAACGACCTCGAAAGCTCTCCCTGGGCAGCCGTCGAACGGAGAGAACACCTGGGGATGCTCGGCCTCCCCGAATGGGTCTGCGTCACGACCCGGTCCATGACCGCCCGCGCGGTCCACAGTCTAGAAGAGCCCGAGTGGCCGGAACCTCCTCCCGCGCTCATCCCAGAGGAGGCCGCCCCAGAAGCCAGTCCCTCGACCCAAACAGAAGAAGGATCCGACCAGCTTCGGGACGTCCCTGACCTGGCACAATGGCGTCAGGAGGGAGGCCCCACTCAGGAACAATTCCGGGCCGAACAGAAAACATGTCCCTCTCTCGAAGGACTCCGGCAGCAAGCCCTGGCCCAGAGCACAGGGGATACCTCGGGGGCCCACTGGATCTACTGGGACCAAGACCTGCTCTACAGCGAGCAGAAAATTGCAGAACTAGGAGCCAGTCGGGTACTGGTGGTGCCCCTTCGCTTCCGAGACTTTCTCCTGAACTTAGCCCACGATGTCCCCCTTGCCGGACACCTGGGACAGGATAAAACCCACGACCGCCTGGTGACCCATTTTTTCTGGCCCCAAATGCGAAAGGATGTCACCAACCACTGCAGGGCCTGCCCCACCTGCCAGGCCAGCGGAAAAAGTGGCCGAAAAATCAAAGCACCTTTACAACCCTTTCCTGTCGTCACCACCCCGTTCGAACGAGTGGGAATAGACATTGTGGGGCCCCTCGACCCCCGAACAGCCCAAGGACACCGGTTCATCCTGGTCCTAGTAGACCACGCCACCCGCTATCCCGAGGCCATCCCTCTTCGGACTGTGACGGCCCCCGTGGTGGGCCGAGCCCTGATGGGGATCTTCTCCCGGGTGGGGTTCCACCGGGAGGTCGTCAGCGACAGGGGCACGAACTTTATCTCCAGATATATGAAGTCTCTCTGGCAACAATGCGGGGTCACCTACAAATTCACGACCCCCTATCACCCGCAAGGAAACGGACTGGTTGAGAGGTTCAACCGCACCCTCAAGGGAATGATTATGGGCCTAGAGGAACCCCTTCGACGCCAGTGGGACGTGCTACTTCCATGCCTCCTGTTTGCCTATCGGGAGGTCCCGCAGAAATCCCTCGGCTTCAGCCCATTTGAACTCCTGTACGGGCACCCCGTCCGGGGCCCCCTCAGCCTAGTCAAGGAAGGTTGGGAGCAGCCTCCCCAGAAAACTCCCCCAGACATCTACAGGTATCTCCTGGCTCTTCGCAACCAGACCCGGCGGTTCCGAGAAACCGCCAAAGCCAATCTCGAGGCCAGTCAGGAGGACATGAAGAGATGGTACGATCAGCACGCATCCTCCATCGAGTTCGAACCGGGACAACGGGTCTGGGTGATGTCCCCGGTTGAACCCTGTGCACTCCAAGACAAATGGTCCGGACCCTTCAAGGTGATCGAACGCAAGGGGCCCGTCACCTATTTAATCGACATGGAGACTGCCCGGAACCCTCTACGGGTCCTCCATGCCAACAGGCTCAAACCCCATTTTGTGCGATCCGAACTCAGCCTCCTGATGGCTACCGATAACGGGACGGAAGAAGACTCCGAACCCCTTCCGGACTTACTGAGGACCCTCGAGCGGGATGGCTCAGTGGAAGGGGTCCAGCTCTCCGAGGCCCTGTCCCCGGAGCAACGCCAAGACTGTCAAGCCCTCCTGAGGCGGTTCGCCTCCCTGTTCTCCCTCACACCCGGAGTCACCCCCTGGTGCCTTCACGATGTGGACACCGGGGACAGCCCTCCTATTCGACACCGGGCGTACCGCGTACCCGACCGGGTGCGCGCCTGCATCCAGACCGAGGTGTCCAAAATGCTGGCCCTAAGAGTGATCGAACCCTCAGACAGCCCCATGGCAAGCCCAGTCGTCCTGGTTCCCAAGGCGGCCGCCCCGGGCGTTGCCCCTGAGCTCCGGTTCTGCGTGGACTATCGGGGGCTGAATGCAGTTACCAGGACCGACGCTCACCCCATCCCCCGGGCAGATGAGCTAATTGACCGGATGGGGGCCGCCCGCTACCTGAGCATCTTCGACCTAACGGCGGGCTACTGGCAGATCGCCCTCACCCCTAGGGCCCAAGAACGTTCCGCCTTCTCTACCCCGGACGGGCACTACCACTTTAAAGTAATGCCCTTCGGCATGAAAAACGCTCCGGCAACGTTCCAACGGCTGGTGAACCAGGTACTGGCGGGCCTGGAAGACTTCAGCGCCGCCTACCTGGACGACATTGCTGTGTACAGCCATCAGTGGACCGACCACCTCCGCCACCTGCGGGAGGTTCTACACGCCCTCCAGCAAGCCGGGCTCACCATCAAGGCCAGCAAGTGCCAGGTTGGCCAAGGGTCCGTGACCTACCTGGGACACCAAGTGGGAAGCGGGCTGGTGGCCCCTCTCCAGCTCAAGATTGCTGCCATCCAGGCCTGGCAACCCCCTACGACCCAAACGGAGGTCCGGGCCTTCCTGGGGCTCACCGGATACTACCGGCGGTTCGTGAAGGACTATGGCAGCATCGTGGGGCCCCTCACAGAGCTCACCTCCAAGAAGAGCCCCAAAACAGTCAACTGGACCCCGGACTGCCAATCGGCCTTCGAGAAATTGAAGACCGCCATGTGCACGGCCCCCGTGCTCCAGGCTCCCGACTACAGCCGGGAATTCATTGTGCAGACGGACGCCTCCGATCATGGTGTGGGGGCCGTCCTCTCCCAACTCAACCCCGAAGGGGGCGACCAACCAGTGGCCTTCATCAGCAGACGCCTACTGCCCCGAGAACAGCGCTGGAGCACCATTGAGAGGGAGGCCTTCGCCGTAGTCTGGGCACTCAAGAAGCTCCGGCCCTACCTCTTCGGCACCCACTTCCGGGTGCAAACAGACCACCGACCCCTGCAATGGCTGATGCAAATGCGGGGGGAGAACCCGAAGCTGTTGCGCTGGTCCATCTCCCTACAGGGGATGGACTTCACGGTGGAACATCGTCCAGGCCAGGACCACGCCAACGCAGACGGCCTGTCACGCTTTTTCCGCCTCAGCGAGGAGAGTCCCCAGGAAGATGGCTGACTCTCCCCGCCTTCAGCTGGGGGGGACGCATGTTGGACAGGCCGCATGGTCGGGCTGTCCCCCCTCCCCGCAACGGGACCCGGACCCTGGCTCTCCCTGAATCCCCAACCAGAGTCCCCGGCGACCACCCGAAGTAACCTGCAATCCCTCCACCACAAGACACCAGCTCCGGACCCAGCTGGCCCGGGTCACCATCCGCACCCCGGCCTCGGCCCAGCCGCCATTTTGGGGTACTACAGCACGAGGCCGCGTGGCCTCAACTCGACCCTAACCCTGGGCCCGGCCGGCCCGACATCGAGGCACCAACCTCCTCCCAGGAGGCAGAGTGACCACTTGGCAAGTCAATGGGAGAAGGAATCGTCAACGGCTCTCCTCCGCCAGGTGTCGATCACCCCAGGCCGCCCTGGGCGCTGGCTCCACCCCCCTGCTGGGTGTCTGGACTCCCTCATCCCGGACCTCCCGGCCCCCAGGCGCGAGGGTCCGGACATCAAAGGGGACCAGACCTATAACTGGGGCAGGGCCAGACCAGGAAAGGAGTTGTATCCTGGAGTCGAGAGACCCGAGAAGAACTCATCCGCGACTGGCCTGCTGGCGCTGCCGCGGCCCTCTGCCTCGTGAAACCATCGTCTTGGCCTGCTGGCGCTGCCGCGGCCCTCTGCCTCGTGAAACCATCGTCTTGGCCTGCTGGCGCTGCCGCGGCCCTCTGCCTCGTGAAACCATCGTCTTGGCCTGCTGGCGCTGCCGCGGCCCTCTGCCTCGTGAAACCATCGTCTTGGCCTGCTGGCGCTGCCGCGGCCCGACTTGCAGACTCGCCAGCTCGAGGATTGTGAGCTCACCTCTTGCCACCTCCTGTACAGACCCGGTACCAAGACTGTCCCGCTACCCCCTTTTTCCCTACAGAGACTAGAAGTGAGAGGACCCTCGGCTCCGATATATCCTGTATCGCCAATATCCGTGCCCTACAAACCTTATATAAAAGTATTGAACTCAACCTGGTGTGGTGGCTGTTTGTGGGGAGGGAGGTGACATATCTGTACAATCGCCGGAGGTGGTCCTCATCGGGGACCTCTCCCTTAGTAGACGGCCGACCCTCAGGGTCCCCGTCTAACAGGAGTGCAGCGTGCATAGGGAGTGCATAGTGCAGAGTGCATAGGGAGTGCATAGTGCAGAGTGCATAGGAAGTGCAGAGTGCATAGGGAGTGAAGAGTGCATAGGGAGTGCAGAGTGCATAGGGAGTGCATAGTGCATAGGGAGTGCAGATTGCATAGGGAGTGCAGAGTGCATAGGGAGTGCAGAGTGCATAGGGAGTGCAGAGTGCATAGGGAGTGCAGAGTGCATAGGGAGTGCAGAGTGCAGAGTGCATAGGGAGTGCAGAGTGCATAGGGAGTGCAGAGTGCATAGGGAGTTCAGAGTGCATAGAGAGTGCAGAGTGCATAGGGAGTGCAGGGTGCATAGGGAGTGCAGAGTGCATAGGGAGTGCAGAGTGCATAGGAAGTGCAGAGTGCATAGGGAGTGCATAGTGCAGAGTGCATAGGGAGTGCATAGTGCAGAGTGCATAGGGAGTGCATAGGGCAGAGTGCATAGGGAGTGCAGAGTGCAAAGGGAGTGAAGAGTGCAGAGTGCATAGGGAGTGCAGAGTGCATAGGGAGTGCAGAGTGCATAGGGAGTGCAGAGTGCATAGGGAGTGCAGAGTGCATAGGGAGTGCAGAGTGCATAGGGAGTGCAGAGTGCAGAGTGCATAGGGAGTGCAGAGTGCATATGGAGTGCAGAGTGCATAGGGAGTGCATAGTGCATAGGGAGTGCAGAGTGCATAGGGAGTGCTGACTGCATAGGGAGTGAAGAGTGCAGAGTGTATAGGGAGTGCAGAGTGCATAGGGAGTGCAGAGTGCATAGGGAGTGTAGAGTGCATAGGGAGTGCAGAGTGCATAGGGAGTGCAGAGTGCATAGGGAGTGCAGAGTGCATTGGGCGGTGCATAGCGCATAGGGAGTGCAGAGTGCATAGGGAGTGCATAGTGCAGAGTGCATAGGGAGTGCAGACTGCATAGGGAGTGAAGAGTGCAGAGTGCATAGGGAGTGCAGAGTGCATAGGGAGTGCAGAGTGCATAGGGAGTGCAGAATGCATAGGGAGTGCAGACTGCATAGGGAGTGAAGAGTGCAGAGTGCATAGGGAGTGCAGACTGCATAGGGAGTGCAGAGTGCATAGGGAGTACAGAGTGCATAGGGAGTGCAGAGTGCATAGGGAGTGTAGAGTGCATAGGGAGTGCAGAGTGCAGAGTGCATAGGGAGTGCAGAGTGCATAGGGAGTGCAGAGTGCATAGGGAGTGCAGAGTGCATAGGGAGTGCAGAGTGCATAGGGAGTGCAGAGTGCATAGGGAATGCAGAGTGCAGAGTGCAGAGTGCATAGGGAGTGCAGAGTGCATAGGGAGTGCAGAGTGCATAGGGAGTGCAGAGTGCAGAGTGCATAGGGAGTGCAGAGTGCATAGGGAGTGCAGAGTGCATAGGGAGTGCAGAGTGCATAGGGAGTGCAGAGTGCATAGGGAGTGCATAGTGCAGAGTGCATAGGGTGTACATAGTGCAGAGTGCATAGGGAGTGCAGAGTGCATAGGGAGTGAAGAGTGCAGAGTGCATAGGGAGTGCAGAGTGCATAGGGAGTGCAGAGTGCATAGGGAGTGCAGAGTGCAGAGTGCATAGGGAGTGCAGAGTGCATAGGGAGTGCAGAGTGCATAGGGAGTGCAGAGTGCACAGGGAGTGCAGAGTGCATAGGGAGTGCAGACTGCATATGGAGTGAAGAGTGCAGAGTGCATAGGGAGTGCAGAGTGCATAGGGAGTGCAGAGTGCATAGGGAGTGCAGAGTGCATAGGGAGTGCAGAGTGCAGAGTGCATAGGGAGTGCAGAGTGCATAGGGAGTGCATAGTGCATAGGGAGTGCAGAGTGCATAGGGAGTGCATAGTGCAGAGTGCATAGGGAGTGCAGACTGCATAGGGAGTGAAGAGTGCAGAGTGCATAGGGAGTGCAGAGTGCATAGGGAGTGCAGAGTGCATAGGGAGTGCAGAGTGCATAGGGAGTGCATAGTGCAGAGTGCATAGGGAGTGCAGACTGTATAGGGAGTGAAGAGTGCAGAGTGCATAGGGAGTGCAGACTGCATAGGGAGTGCAGAGTGCATAGGCAGTGCATAGTGCAGAGTGCATAGGGAGTGCATAGTGCAGAGTGCATAGGGAGTGCAGAGTGCATATGGAGTGAAGAGTGCAGAGTGCATAGGGAGTGCAGAGTGCATAGGGAGTGCAGAGTGCATAGGGAGTGCAGAGTGCATAGGGAGTGCAGAGTGCAGAGTGCATAGGGAGTGCCGAGTGCATAGGGAGTGCAGAGTGCATAGGGAGTGCATAGTGCATAGGGAGTGCAGAGTGCATAGGGAGTGCATAGTGCAGAGTGCATAGGGAGTGCTGACTGCATAGGGAGTGAAGAGTGCAGAGTGCATAGGGAGTGCAGAGTGCATAGGGAGTGCAGAGTGCATAGGGAGTGCAGAGTTCATTGGGAGTGCATAGTGCATAGGGAGTGCATAGTGCATAGGGAGTGCAGAGTGCATAGGGAGTGCATAGTGCAGAGTGCATAGGGAGTGCAGACTGCATAGGGAGTGAAGAGTGCAGAGTGCATAGGGAGTGCAGAGTGCATAGGGAGTGCAGAGTGCATATGGAGTGCAGAGTGCATAGGGAGTTCAGAGTGCATAGGGAGTGCAGAGGGAGTGCAGACTGCATAGGGAGTGAAGAGTGCAGAGTGCATAGGGAGTGCAGACTGCAAAGGGAGTGCAGAGTGCATAGGGAGTGCAGAGTGCATATGGAGTGCAGAGTGCATAGGGAGTGCAGAGTGCATAGGGAGTGCAGAGTGCATAGGGAGTGCAGAGTGCAGAGTGCATAGGGAGTGCAGAGTGCATAGGGAGTGCAGAGTGCATAGGAAGTGCAGAGTGCAGAGTGCATAGGGAGTGCAGAGTGCATAGGGAGTGCAGAGTGCAGAGTGCATAGGGAGTGCAAAGTGCATAGGGAGTGCAGAGTTCATAGGGAGTGCAGAGTGCATAGGGAGTGCAGAGTGCAGAGGGAGTGCAGAGTGCATAGGGAGTGCAGAGTGCATAGGGAGTGCAGAGTGCATAGTGAGTGCATAGTGCAGAGTGCATAGTGAGTCCATAGTGCAGAGTGCATAGGGAGTGCATAGTGCATAGGGAGTGCAGAGTGCATAGGGAGTGAAGAGTGCAGAGTGCATAGGGAGTGCAGAGTGCATAGGGAGTGCAGAGTGCATAGGGAGTGCAGAGTGCAGAGTGCATAGGGAGTGCAGAGTGCATAGGGAGTGCAGAGTGCAGAGGGAGTGCAGAGTGCATAGGGAGTACAGAGTGCATAGGGAGTGCAGAGTGCATAGGGAGTGCAGAGTGCATAGGGAGTGCATAGTGCAGAGTGCATAGGGAGTGCAGACTGCATAGGGAGTGAAGAGTGCAGAGTGCATAGGGAGTGCAGAGTGCATAGGGAGTGCAGAGTGCATAGGGAGTGCAGAGTGCATAGGGAGTGCAGAGTGCAGAGTGCATAGGGAGTGCAGAGTGCATAGGGAGTGCATAGTGCATAGGGAGTGCATAGTGCATAGGGAGTGCAGAGTGCATAGGGAGTGCATAGTGCAGAGTGCATAGGGAGTGCAGACTGCATAGGGAGTGAAGAGTGCAGAGTGCATAGGGAGTGCAGAGTGCATAGGGAGTGCAGAGTGCATAGGGAGTGCCGAGTGCATAGGGAGTGCCGAGTGCATAGGGAGTGCAGAGTGCGTAGGGAGTGCAGAGTGCATAGGAAGTGCAGAGTGCATTGGGAGTGCATAGTGCAGAGTGCATAGGGAGTGCATAGTGCAGAGTGCATAGGGAGTGCAGAGTGCATAGGGAGTGAAGAGTGCAGAGTGCATAGGGAGTGCAGAGTGCATAGGGAGTGCAGAGTGCATAGGGAGTGCAGAGTGCATAGGGAGTGCAGAGTGCATAGGGAGTGCAGAGTGCAGAGTGCATAGGGAGTGCAGAGTGCATAGGGAGTGCAGAGTGCATAGGGAGTGCAGACTGCATAGGGAGTGCAGACTGCATAGGGAGTGAAGAGTGCAGAGTGCATAGGGAGTGCAGAGTGCATAGGGAGTGCAGAGTGCATAGGGAGTGCATAGTGCATAGGGAGTGCATAGTGCATAGGGAGTGCAGAGTGCATAGGGAGTGCATAGTGCAGAGTGCATAGGGAGTGCAGACTGCATAGGGAGTGAAGAGTGCAGAGTGCATAGGGAGTGCAGAGTGCATAGGGAGTGCAGAGTGCATAGGGAGTGCAAAGTGCATAGGGAGTGCAGAGTGCATAGGGAGTGCATAGTGCAGAGTGCATAGGGAGTTCAGAGTGCATAGAGAGTGCAGAGTGCATAGGGAGTGCAGGGTGCATAGGGAGTGCAGAGTGCATAGGGAGTGCAGAGTGCATAGGAAGTGCAGAGTGCATAGGGAGTGCATAGTGCAGAGTGCATAGGGAGTGCATAGTGCAGAGTGCATAGGGAGTGCATAGGGCAGAGTGCATAGGGAGTGCAGAGTGCAAAGGGAGTGAAGAGTGCAGAGTGCATAGGGAGTGCAGAGTGCATAGGGAGTGCAGAGTGCATAGGGAGTGCAGAGTGCAGAGTGCATAGGGAGTGCAGAGTGCATAGGGAGTGCAGAGTGCATAGGGAGTGCAGAGTGCAGAGTGCATAGGGAGTGCAGAGTGCATATGGAGTGCAGAGTGCATAGGGAGTGCATAGTGCATAGGGAGTGCAGAGTGCATAGGGAGTGAAGAGTGCAGAGTGCATAGGGAGTGCAGACTGCATAGGGAGTGCAGAGTGCATAGGGAGTGCAGAGTGCATAGGGAGTGCAGACTGCATAGGGAGTGAAGAGTGCAGAGTGCATAGGGAGTGCAGAGTGCATAGGGAGTGCAGAGTGCATAGGGAGTGCAGAATGCATAGGGAGTGCAGACTGCATAGGGAGTGAAGAGTGCAGAGTGCATAGGGAGTGCAGACTGCATAGGGAGTGCAGAGTGCATAGGGAGTGCAGAGTGCATAGGGAGTGCAGAGTGCATAGGGAGTGTAGAGTGCATAGGGAGTGCAGAGTGCATAGGGAGTGCAGAGTGCATAGGGAGTGCAGAGTGCATAGGGAGTGCAGAGTGCAGAGTGCATAGGGAGTGCAGAGTGCATAGGGAGTGCAGAGTGCATAGGGAATGCAGAGTGCAGAGTGCAGAGTGCATAGGGAGTGCAGAGTGCATAGGGAGTGCAGAGTGCATAGGGAGTGCAGAGTGCAGAGTGCATAGGGAGTGCAGAGTGCATAGGGAGTGCAGAGTGCATAGGGAGTGCAGAGTGCATAGGGAGTGCAGAGTGCATAGGGAGTGCATAGTGCAGAGTGCATAGGGTGTACATAGTGCAGAGTGCATAGGGAGTGCAGAGTGCATAGGGAGTGAAGAGTGCAGAGTGCATAGGGAGTGCAGAGTGCATAGGGAGTGCAGAGTGCATAGGGAGTGCAGAGTGCAGAGTGCATAGGGAGTGCAGAGTGCATAGGGAGTGCAGAGTGCATAGGGAGTGCAGACTGCATAGGGAGTGAAGAGTGCAGAGTGCATAGGGAGTGCAGAGTGCATAGGGAGTGCAGAGTGCATAGGGAGTGCAGAGTGCATAGGGAGTGCAGAGTGCAGAGTGCATAGGGAGTGCAGAGTGCATAGGGAGTGCATAGTGCATAGGGAGTGCAGAGTGCATAGGGAGTGCATAGTGCAGAGTGCATAGGGAGTGCAGACTGCATAGGGAGTGAAGAGTGCAGAGTGCATAGGGAGTGCAGAGTGCATAGGGAGTGCAGAGTGCATAGGGAGTGCAGAGTGCATAGGGAGTGCATAGTGCAGAGTGCATAGGGAGTGCAGACTGTATAGGGAGTGAAGAGTGCAGCGTGCATAGGGAGTGCAGACTGCATAGGGAGTGCAGAGTGCATAGGCAGTGCATAGTGCAGAGTGCATAGGGAGTGCATAGTGCAGAGTGCATAGGGAGTGCAGAGTGCATATGGAGTGAAGAGTGCAGAGTGCATAGGGAGTGCAGAGTGCATAGGGAGTGCAGAGTGCATAGGGAGTGCAGAGTGCATAGGGAGTGCAGAGTGCAGAGTGCATAGGGAGTGCCGAGTGCATAGGGAGTGCAGAGTGCATAGGGAGTGCATAGTGCATAGGGAGTGCAGAGTGCATAGGGAGTGCATAGTGCAGAGTGCATAGGGAGTGCTGACTGCATAGGGAGTGAAGAGTGCAGAGTGCATAGGGAGTGCAGAGTGCATAGGGAGTGCAGACTGCATAGGGAGTGAAGAGTGCAGAGTGCATAGGGAGTGCAGAGTGCATAGGGAGTGCAGAGTGCATAGGGAGTGCAGAGTGCATAGGGAGTTCAGAGTGCATAGGGAGTGCAGAGGGAGTGCAGACTGCATAGGGAGTGAAGAGTGCAGAGTGCATAGGGAGTGCAGACTGCATAGGGAGTGCAGAGTGCATAGAGAGTGCAGAGTGCATAGGGAGTGCAGAGTGCATAGGGAGTGCAGAGTGCATAGGGAGTGCAGAGTGCAGAGTGCATAGGGAGTGCAGAGTGCATAGGGAGTGCAGAGTGCATAGGAAGTGCAGAGTGCAGAGTGCATAGGGAGTGCAGAGTGCATAGGGAGTGCAGAGTGCAGAGTGCATAGGGAGTGCAAAGTGCATAGGGAGTGCAGAGTGCATAGGGAGTGCAGAGTGCATAGGGAGTGCAGAGTGCAGAGGGAGTGCAGAGTGCATAGGGAGTGCAGAGTGCATAGGGAGTGCAGAGTGCATAGTGAGTGCATAGTGCAGAGTGCATAGTGTCCATAGTGCAGAGTGCATAGGGAGTGCATAGTGCATAGGGAGTGCAGAGTGCATAGGGAGTGAAGAGTGCAGAGTGCATAGGGAGTGCAGAGTGCATAGGGAGTGCAGAGTGCATAGGGAGTGCAGAGTGCATAGGGAGTGCAGAGTGCATAGGGAGTGCAGAGTGCATAGGGAGTGCAGAGTGCATAGGGAGTGCATAGTGGAGAGTGCATAGGGAGTGCAGACTGCATAGGGAGTGAAGAGTGCAGAGTGCATAGGGAGTGCAGAGTGCATAGGGAGTGCATAGTGCATAGGGAGTGCATAGTGCATAGGGAGTGCATAGTGCATAGGGAGTGCAGAGTGCATAGGGAGTGCATAGTGCAGAGTGCATAGGGAGTGCAGACTGCATAGGGAGTGAAGAGTGCAGAGTGCATAGGGAGTGCAGAGTGCATAGGGAGTGCAGAGTGCATAGGGAGTGCCGAGTGCATAGGGAGTGCCGAGTGCATAGGGAGTGCAGAGTGCATAGGGAGTGCAGAGTGCATAGGGAGTGCAGAGTGCATTCGGAGTGCATAGTGCAGAGTGCGTAGGGAGTGCATAGTGCAGAGTGCATAGGGAGTGCAGAGTGCATAGGGAGTGAAGAGTGCAGAGTGCATAGGGAGTGCAGAGTGCATAGGGAGTGCAGAGTGCATAGGGAGTGCAGAGTGCATAGGGAGTGCAGAGTGCATAGGGAGTGCAGAGTGCAGAGTGCATAGGGAGTGCAGAGTGCATAGGGAGTGCAGAGTGCATAGGGAGTGCAGACTGCATAGGGAGTGCAGACTGCATAGGGAGTGAAGAGTGCAGAGTGCATAGGGAGTGCAGAGTGCATAGGGAGTGCAGAGTGCATAGGGAGTGCATAGTGCATAGGGAGTGCATAGTGCATAGGGAGTGCAGAGTGCATAGGGAGTGCATAGTGCAGAGTGCATAGGGAGTGCAGACTGCATAGGGAGTGAAGAGTGCAGAGTGCATAGGGAGTGCAGAGTGCATAGGGAGTGCAGAGTGCATAGGGAGTGCAAAGTGCATAGGGAGTGCAGAGTGCATAGGGAGTGCATAGTGCAGAGTGCATAGGGAGTGCAGACTGCATAGGGAGTGAAGAGTGCAGAGTGCATAGGGTGTGCAGACTGCATAGGGAGTTCAGAGTGCATAGGCAGTGCATAGTGCAGAGTGCATAGGGAGTGCATAGTGCAGAGTGCATATGGAGTGAAGAGTGCAGAGTGCATAGGGAGTGCAGAGTGCATAGGGAGTGCAGAGTGCATAGGGAGTGCAGAGTGCATAGGGAGTGCAGAGTGCATAGGGAGTGCAGAGTGCAGAGTGCATAGGGAGTGCCGAGTGCAAAGGGAGTGCAGAGTGCATAGGGAGTGCATAGTGCATAGGGAGTGCAGAGTGCATAGGGAGTGCATAGTGCAGAGTGCATAGGGAGTACTGACTGCATAGGGAGTGAAGAGTGCAGAGTGCATAGGGAGTGCAGAGTGCATAGGGAGTGCAGAGTGCATAGGGAGTGCAGAGTGCATAGGGAGTGCAGAGTGCATAGGGTGTGCAGAGTGCATAGGGAGTGCAGAGTGCATAGGGAGTGCAGAGTGCATAGGGAGTGCAGAGTGCATAGGGAGTGCATAGTGCAGAGTGCATAGGGAGTGCAGACTGCATAGTTAGTGAAGAGTGCAGAGTGCATAGGGAGTGCAGAGTGCATAGGGAGTGCAGAGTGCATAGGGAGTGCAGAGTGCATAGGGAGTGCAGAGTCCATAGGGAGTGCAGACTGCATAGGGAGTGAAGAGTGCAGAGTGCATAGGGAGTGTAGAGTGCATAGGGAGTGCAGAGTGCATAGGGAGTGCAGAGTGCATAGGGAGTGCAGAGTGCATAGGGAGTGCATAGCGCATAGGGAGAGCAGAGTGCATAGGGAGTGCATAGTGCAGAGTGCATAGGGAGTGCAGACTGCATAGGGAGTGCATAGTGCAGAGTGCATAGGGAGTGCAGACTGCATAGGGAGTGAAGAGTGCAGAGTGCATAGGGAGTGCAGAGTGCATAGGGAGTGCAGAATGCATAGGGAGTGCAGACTGCATAGGGAGTGAAGAGTGCAGAGTGCATAGGGAGTGCAGACTGCATAGGGAGTGCAGAGTGCATAGGGAGTGCAGAGTGCATAGGGAGTGCAGAGTGCATAGGGAGTGTAGAGTGCATAGGGAGTGCAGAGTGCAGAGTGCATAGGGAGTGCAGAGTGCATAGGGAGTGCAGAGTGCATAGGGAGTGCAGAGTGCAGAGTGCATAGGGAGTGCAGAGTGCATAGGGAGTGCAGAGTGCATAGGGAATGCAGAGTGCAGAGTGCAGAGTGCATAGGGAGTGCAGAGTGCATAGGGAGTGCAGAGTGCATAGGGAGTGCAGAGTGCAGAGTGCATAGGGAGTGCAGAGTGCATAGGGAGTGCAGAGTGCATAGGGAGTGCAGAGTGCATAGGGAGTGCATAGTGCAGAGTGCATAGGGTGTACATAGTGCAGAGTGCATAGGGAGTGCAGAGTGCATAGGGAGTGAAGAGTGCAGAGTGCATAGGGAGTGCAGAGTGCATAGGGAGTGCAGAGTGCATAGGGAGTGCAGAGTGCAGAGTGCATAGGGAGTGCAGAGTGCATAGGGAGTGCAGAGTGCATAGGGAGTGCAGAGTGCATAGGGAGTGCAGAGTGCATAGGGAGTGCAGACTGCATAGGGAGTGAAGAGTGCAGAGTGCATAGGGAGTGCAGAGTGCATAGGGAGTGCAGAGTGCATAGGGAGTGCAGAGTGCATAGGGAGTGCAGAGTGCAGAGTGCATAGGGAGTGCAGAGTGCATAGGGAGTGCATAGTGCATAGGGAGTGCAGAGTGCATAGGGAGTGCATAGTGCAGAGTGCATAGGGAGTGCAGACTGCATAGGGAGTGAAGAGTGCAGAGTGCATAGGGAGTGCAGAGTGCATAGGGAGTGCAGAGTGCATAGGGAGTGCAGAGTGCATAGGGAGTGCATAGTGCAGAGTGCATAGGGAGTGCAGACTGTATAGGGAGTGAAGAGTGCAGAGTGCATAGGGAGTGCAGACTGCATAGGGAGTGCAGAGTGCATAGGCAGTGCATAGTGCAGAGTGCATAGGGAGTGCATAGTGCAGAGTGCATAGGGAGTGCAGAGTGCATATGGAGTGAAGAGTGCAGAGTGCATAGGGAGTGCAGAGTGCATAGGGAGTGCAGAGTGCATAGGGAGTGCAGAGTGCATAGGGAGTGCAGAGTGCAGAGTGCATAGGGAGTGCCGAGTGCATAGGGAGTGCAGAGTGCATAGGGAGTGCATAGTGCATAGGGAGTGCAGAGTGCATAGGGAGTGCATAGTGCAGAGTGCATAGGGAGTGCTGACTGCATAGGGAGTGAAGAGTGCAGAGTGCATAGGGAGTGCAGAGTGCATAGGGAGTGCAGAGTGCATAGGGAGTGCAGAGTGCATTGGGAGTGCATAGTGCATAGGGAGTGCATAGTGCATAGGGAGTGCAGAGTGCATAGGGAGTGCATAGTGCAGAGTGCATAGGGAGTGCAGACTGCATAGGGAGTGAAGAGTGCAGAGTGCATAGGGAGTGCAGAGTGCATAGGGAGTGCAGAGTGCATATGGAGTGCAGAGTGCATAGGGAGTTCAGAGTGCATAGGGAGTGCAGAGGGAGTGCAGACTGCATAGGGAGTGAAGAGTGCAGAGTGCATAGGGAGTGCAGAGTGCATAGGGAGTGCAGAGTGCAGAGTGCATAGGGAGTGCAGAGTGCATAGGGAGTGCAGAGTGCATAGGAAGTGCAGAGTGCAGAGTGCATAGGGAGTGCAGAGTGCATAGGGAGTGCAGAGTGCAGAGTGCATAGGGAGTGCAAAGTGCATAGGGAGTGCAGAGTGCATAGGGAGTGCAGAGTGCATAGGGAGTGCAGAGTGCAGAGGGAGTGCAGAGTGCATAGGGAGTGCAGAGTGCATAGGGAGTGCAGAGTGCATAGTGAGTGCATAGTGCAGAGTGCATAGTGAGTCCATAGTGCAGAGTGCATAGGGAGTGCATAGTGCATAGGGAGTGCAGAGTGCATAGGGAGTGAAGAGTGCAGAGTGCATAGGGAGTGCAGAGTGCATAGGGAGTGCAGAGTGCATAGGGAGTGCAGAGTGCAGAGTGCATAGGGAGTGCAGAGTGCATAGGGAGTGCAGAGTGCAGAGGGAGTGCAGAGTGCATAGGGAGTACAGAGTGCATAGGGAGTGCAGAGTGCATAGGGAGTGCAGAGTGCATAGGGAGTGCATAGTGCAGAGTGCATAGGGAGTGCAGACTGCATAGGGAGTGAAGAGTGCAGAGTGCATAGGGAGTGCAGAGTGCATAGGGAGTGCAGAGTGCATAGGGAGTGCAGAGTGCATAGGGAGTGCAGAGTGCAGAGTGCATAGGGAGTGCAGAGTGCATAGGGAGTGCAGAGTGCATAGGGAGTGCATAGTGCATAGGGAGTGCATAGTGCATAGGGAGTGCAGAGTGCATAGGGAGTGCATAGTGCAGAGTGCATAGGGAGTGCAGACTGCATAGGGATTGAAGAGTGCAGAGTGCATAGGGAGTGCAGAGTGCATAGGGAGTGCAGAGTGCATAGGGAGTGCCGAGTGCATAGGGAGTGCCGAGTGCATAGGGAGTGCAGAGTGCATAGGGAGTGCAGAGTGCATAGGGAGTGCAGAGTGCATTGGGAGTGCATAGTGCAGAGTGCATAGGGAGTGCATAGTGCAGAGTGCATAGGGAGTGCAGAGTGCATAGGGAGTGAAGAGTGCAGAGTGCATAGGGAGTGCAGAGTGCATAGGGAGTGCAGAGTGCATAGGGAGTGCAGAGTGCATAGGGAGTGCAGAGTGCATAGGGAGTGCAGAGTGCAGAGTGCATAGGGAGTGCAGAGTGCATAGGGAGTGCAGAGTGCATAGGGAGTGCAGACTGCATAGGGAGTGCAGACTGCATAGGGAGTGAAGAGTGCAGAGTGCATAGGGAGTGCAGAGTGCATAGGGAGTGCAGAGTGCATAGGGAGTGCATAGTGCATAGGGAGTGCATAGTGCATAGGGAGTGCAGAGTGCATAGGGAGTGCATAGTGCAGAGTGCATAGGGAGTGCAGACTGCATAGGGAGTGAAGAGTGCAGAGTGCATAGGGAGTGCAGAGTGCATAGGGAGTGCAGAGTGCATAGGGAGTGCAAAGTGCATAGGGAGTGCAGAGTGCATAGGGAGTGCATAGTGCAGAGTGCATAGGGAGTTCAGAGTGCATAGAGAGTGCAGAGTGCATAGGGAGTGCAGGGTGCATAGGGAGTGCAGAGTGCATAGGGAGTGCAGAGTGCATAGGAAGTGCAGAGTGCATAGGGAGTGCATAGTGCAGAGTGCATAGGGAGTGCATAGTGCAGAGTGCATAGGGAGTGCATAGGGCAGAGTGCATAGGGAGTGCAGAGTGCAAAGGGAGTGAAGAGTGCAGAGTGCATAGGGAGTGCAGAGTGCATAGGGAGTGCAGAGTGCATAGGGAGTGCAGAGTGCAGAGTGCATAGGGAGTGCAGAGTGCATAGGGAGTGCAGAGTGCATAGGGAGTGCAGAGTGCAGAGTGCATAGGGAGTGCAGAGTGCATATGGAGTGCAGAGTGCATAGGGAGTGCATAGTGCATAGGGAGTGCAGAGTGCATAGGGAGTGAAGAGTGCAGAGTGCATAGGGAGTGCAGACTGCATAGGGAGTGCAGAGTGCATAGGGAGTGCAGAGTGCATAGGGAGTGCAGACTGCATAGGGAGTGAAGAGTGCAGAGTGCATAGGGAGTGCAGAGTGCATAGGGAGTGCAGAGTGCATAGGGAGTGCAGAATGCATAGGGAGTGCAGACTGCATAGGGAGTGAAGAGTGCAGAGTGCATAGGGAGTGCAGACTGCATAGGGAGTGCAGAGTGCATAGGGAGTGCAGAGTGCATAGGGAGTGCAGAGTGCATAGGGAGTGTAGAGTGCATAGGGAGTGCAGAGTGCAGAGTGCATAGGGAGTGCAGAGTGCATAGGGAGTGCAGAGTGCATAGGGAGTGCAGAGTGCAGAGTGCATAGGGAGTGCAGAGTGCATAGGGAGTGCAGAGTGCATAGGGAATGCAGAGTGCAGAGTGCAGAGTGCATAGGGAGTGCAGAGTGCATAGGGAGTGCAGAGTGCATAGGGAGTGCAGAGTGCAGAGTGCATAGGGAGTGCAGAGTGCATAGGGAGTGCAGAGTGCATAGGGAGTACAGAGTGCATAGGGAGTGCAGAGTGCATAGGGAGTGCATAGTGCAGAGTGCATAGGGTGTACATAGTGCAGAGTGCATAGTGCATAGGGAGTGAAGAGTGCAGAGTGCATAGGGAGTGCAGAGTGCATAGGGAGTGCAGAGTGCATAGGGAGTGCAGAGTGCAGAGTGCATAGGGAGTGCAGAGTGCATAGGGAGTGCAGAGTGCATAGGGAGTGCAGAGTGCATAGGGAGTGCAGAGTGCATAGGGAGTGCAGACTGCATAGGGAGTGAAGAGTGCAGAGTGCATAGGGAGTGCAGAGTGCATAGGGAGTGCAGAGTGCATAGGGAGTGCAGAGTGCATAGGGAGTGCAGAGTGCAGAGTGCATAGGGAGTGCAGAGTGCATAGGGAGTGCATAGTGCATAGGGAGTGCAGAGTGCATAGGGAGTGCATAGTGCAGAGTGCATAGGGAGTGCAGACTGCATAGGGAGTGAAGAGTGCAGAGTGCATAGGGAGTGCAGAGTGCATAGGGAGTGCAGAGTGCATAGGGAGTGCAGAGTGCATAGGGAGTGCATAGTGCAGAGTGCATAGGGAGTGCAGACTGTATAGGGAGTGAAGAGTGCAGCGTGCATAGGGAGTGCAGACTGCATAGGGAGTGCAGAGTGCATAGGCAGTGCATAGTGCAGAGTGCATAGGGAGTGCATAGTGCAGAGTGCATAGGGAGTGCAGAGTGCATATGGAGTGAAGAGTGCAAAGTGCATAGGAAGTGCAGAGTGCATAGGGAGTGCAGAGTGCATAGGGAGTGCAGAGTGCAGAGTGCATAGGGAGTGCCGAGTGCATAGGGAGTGCAGAGTGCATAGGGAGTGCATAGTGCATAGGGAGTGCAGAGTGCATAGGGAGTGCATAGTGCAGAGTGCATAGGGAGTGCTGACTGCATAGGGAGTGAAGAGTGCAGAGTGCATAGGGAGTGCAGAGTGCATAGGGAGTGCAGAGTGCATAGGGAGTGCAGAGTGCATTGGGAGTGCAGAGTGCATAGGGAGTGCATAGTGCATAGGGAGTGCAGAGTGCATAGGGAGTGCATAGTGCAGAGTGCATAGGGAGTGCAGACTGCATAGGGAGTGAAGAGTGCAGAGTGCATAGGGAGTGCAGAGTGCATAGGGAGTGCAGAGTGCATAGGGAGTGCAGAGTGCATAGGGAGTTCAGAGTGCATAGGGAGTGCAGAGGGAGTGCAGACTGCATAGGGAGTGAAGAGTGCAGAGTGCATAGGGAGTGCAGACTGCATAGGGAGTGCAGAGTGCATAGGGAGTGCAGAGTGCATATGGAGTGCAGAGTGCATAGGGAGTGCAGAGTGCATAGGGAGTGCAGAGTGCAGAGTGCATAGGGAGTGCAGAGTGCATAGGGAGTGCAGAGTGCATAGGAAGTGCAGAGTGCAGAGTGCATAGGGAGTGCAGAGTGCATAGGGAGTGCAGAGTGCAGAGTGCATAGGGAGTGCAAAGTGCATAGGGAGTGCAGAGTGCATAGGGAGTGCAGAGTGCATAGGGAGTGCAGAGTGCAGAGGGAGTGCAGAGTGCATAGGGAGTGCAGAGTGCATAGGGAGTGCAGAGTGCATAGTGAGTGCATAGTGCAGAGTGCATAGTGAGTCCATAGTGCAGAGTGCATAGGGAGTGCATAGTGCATAGGGAGTGCAGAGTGCATAGGGAGTGAAGAGTGCAGAGTGCATAGGGAGTGCAGAGTGCATAGGGAGTGCAGAGTGCATAGGGAGTGCAGAGTGCAGAGTGCATAGGGAGTGCAGAGTGCATAGGGAGTGCAGAGTGCAGAGGGAGTGCAGAGTGCATAGGGAGTGCAGAGTGCATAGGGAGTGCAGAGTGCATAGGGAGTGCAGAGTGCATAGGGAGTGCATAGTGCAGAGTGCATAGGGAGTGCAGACTGCATAGGGAGTGAAGAGTGCAGAGTGCATAGGGAGTGCAGAGTGCATAGGGAGTGCAGAGTGCATAGGGAGTGCAGAGTGCATAGGGAGTGCATAGTGCACAGGGAGTGCATAGTGCATAGGGAGTGCAGAGTGCATAGGGAGTGCATAGTGCAGAGTGCATAGGGAGTGCAGACTGCATAGGGAGTGAAGAGTGCAGAGTGCATAGGGAGTGCAGAGTGCATAGGGAGTGCAGAGTGCATAGGGAGTGCCGAGTGCATAGGGAGTGCCGAGTGCATAGGGAGTGCAGAGTGCATAGGGAGTGCAGAGTGCATAGGGAGTGCAGAGTGCATTCGGAGTGCATAGTGCAGAGTGCATAGGGAGTGCATAGTGCAGAGTGCATAGGGAGTGCAGAGTGCATAGGGAGTGAAGAGTGCAGAGTGCATAGGGAGTGCAGAGTGCATAGGGAGTGCAGAGTGCATAGGGAGTGCAGAGTGCATAGGGAGTGCAGAGTGCATAGGGAGTGCAGAGTGCAGAGTGCATAGGGAGTGCAGAGTGCATAGGGAGTGCAGAGTGCATAGGGAGTGCAGACTGCATAGGGAGTGCAGAGTGCATAGGGAGTGAAGAGTGCAGAGTGCATAGGGAGTGCAGAGTGCATAGGGAGTGCAGAGTGCATAGGGAGTGCATAGTGCATAGGGAGTGCATAGTGCATAGGGAGTGCAGAGTGCATAGGGAGTGCATAGTGCAGAGTGCATAGGGAGTGCAGACTGCATAGGGAGTGAAGAATGCAGAGTGCATAGGGAGTGCAGAGTGCATAGGGAGTGCAGAGTGCATAGGGAGTGCAAAGTGCATAGGGAGTGCGGAGTGCATAGTGCAGAGTGCATAGGGAGTTCAGAGTGCATAGAGAGTGCAGAGTGCATAGGGAGTGCAGGGTGCATAGGGAGTGCAGAGTGCATAGGGAGTGCAGAGTGCATAGGAAGTGCAGAGTGCATAGGGAGTGCATAGTGCAGAGTGCATAGGGAGTGCATAGTGCATAGGGAGTGCAGAGTGCATAGGGAGTGCAGAGTGCATAGGGAGTTCAGAGTGCATAGGGAGTGCAGAGGGAGTGCAGACTGCATAGGGAGTGAAGAGTGCAGAGTGCATAGGGAGTGCAGAGTGCATAGGGAGTGCAGAGTGCATAGGGAGTGCAGAGTGCATTGGGAGTGCAGAGTGCATAGGGAGTGCATAGTGCATAGGGAGTGCAGAGTGCATAGGGAGTGCATAGTGCAGAGTGCATAGGGAGTGCACACTGCATAGGGAGTGAAGAGTGCAGAGTGCATAGGGAGTGCAGAGTGCATAGGGAGTGCAGAGTGCATAGGGAGTGCAGAGTGCATAGGGAGTTCAGAGTGCATAGGGAGTGCAGAGGGAGTGCAGACTGCATAGGGAGTGAAGAGTGCAGAGTGCATAGGGAGTGCAGACTGCATAGGGAGTGCAGAGTGCATAGGGAGTGCAGAGTGCATATGGAGTGCAGAGTGCATAGGGAGTGCAGAGTGCATAGGGAGTGCAGAGTGCAGAGTGCATAGGGAGTGCAGAGTGCATAGGGAGTGCAGAGTGCATAGGAAGTGCAGAGTGCAGAGTGCATAGGGAGTGCAGAGTGCATAGGGAGTGCAGAGTGCAGAGTGCATAGGGAGTGCAAAGTGCATAGGGAGTGCAGAGTGCATAGGGAGTGCAGAGTGCATAGGGAGTGCAGAGTGCATAGGGAGTGCAGAGTGCATAGGGAGTGCAGAGTGCATAGGGAGTGCAGAGTGCATAGTGAGTGCATAGTGCAGAGTGCATAGTGAGTCCATAGTGCAGAGTGCATAGGGAGTGCATAGTGCATAGGGAGTGAAGAGTGCAGAGTGCATAGGTAGTGCAGAGTGCATAGGGAGTGCAGAGTGCATAGGGAGTGCAGAGTGCAGAGTGCATAGGGAGTGCAGAGTGCATAGGGAGTGCAGAGTGCAGAGGGAGTGCAGAGTGCATAGGGAGTGCAGAGTGCATAGGGAGTGCAGAGTGCATAGGGAGTGCAGAGTGCATAGGGAGTGCATAGTGCAGAGTGCATAGGGAGTGCAGACTGCATAGGGAGTGAAGAGTGCAGAGTGCATAGGGAGTGCAGAGTGCATAGGGAGTGCAGAGTGCATAGGGAGTGCAGAGTGCATAGTGCACAGGGAGTGCATAGTGCATAGGGAGTGCAGAGTGCATAGGGAGTGCATAGTGCAGAGTGCATAGGGAGTGCAGACTGCATAGGGAGTGAAGAGTGCAGAGTGCATAGGGAGTGCAGAGTGCATAGGGAGTGCAGAGTGCATAGGGAGTGCCGAGTGCATAGGGAGTGCCGAGTGCATAGGGAGTGCAGAGTGCATAGGGAGTGCAGAGTGCATAGGGAGTGCAGAGTGCATTCGGAGTGCATAGTGCAGAGTGCATAGGGAGTGCATAGTGCAGAGTGCATAGGGAGTGCAGAGTGCATAGGGAGTGAAGAGTGCAGAGTGCATAGGGAGTGCAGAGTGCATAGGGAGTGCAGAGTGCATAGGGAGTGCAGAGTGCATAGGGAGTGCAGAGTGCATAGGGAGTGCAGAGTGCAGAGTGCATAGGGAGTGCAGAGTGCATAGGGAGTGCAGAGTGCATAGGGAGTGCAGACTGCATAGGGAGTGCAGACTGCATAGGGAGTGAAGAGTGCAGAGTGCATAGGGAGTGCAGAGTGCATAGGGAGTGCAGAGTGCATAGGGAGTGCATAGTGCATAGGGAGTGCATAGTGCATAGGGAGTGCAGAGTGCATAGGGAGTGCATAGTGCAGAGTGCATAGGGAGTGCAGACTGCATAGGGAGTGAAGAGTGCAGAGTGCATAGGGAGTGCAGAGTGCATAGGGAGTGCAGAGTGCATAGGGAGTGCAAAGTGCATAGGGAGTGCAGAGTGCATAGGGAGTGCATAGTGCAGAGTGCATAGTTAGTGCAGACTGCATAGGGAGTGAAGAGTGCAGAGTGCATAGGGAGTGCTGACTGCATAGGGAGTGAAGAGTGCAGAGTGCATAGGGAGTGCAGAGTGGATAGGGAGTGCAGAGTGCATAGGGAGTGCAGAGTGCATAGGGTGTGCAGAGTGCATAGGGAGTGCAGAGTGCATAGGGAGTGCAGAGTGCATAGGGAGTGCAGAGTGCATAGGGAGTGCATAGTGCAGAGTGCATAGGGAGTGCAGACTGCATAGGGAGTGAAGAGTGCAGAGTGCATAGGGAGTGCAGAGTGCATAGGGAGTGCAGAGTGCATAGGGAGTGCAGAGTGCATAGGGAGTGCAGAGTCCATAGGGAGTGCAGACTGCATAGGGAGTGAAGAGTGCAGAGTGCATAGGGAGTGTAGAGTGCATAGGGAGTGCAGAGTGCATAGGGAGTGCAGAGTGCATAGGGAGTGCAGAGTGCATAGGGAGTGCATAGCGCATAGGGAGTGCAGAGTGCATAGGGAGTGCATAGTGCAGAGTGCATAGGGAGTGCAGACTGCATAGGGAGTGAAGAGTGCAGAGTGCATAGGGAGTGCAGAGTGCATAGGGAGTGCAGAGTGCATAGGGAGTGCAGAATGCATAGGGAGTGCAGACTGCATAGGGAGTGAAGAGTGCAGAGTGCATAGGGAGTGCAGACTGCATAGGGAGTGCAGAGTGCATAGGGAGTGCAGAGTGCATAGGGAGTGCAGAGTGCATAGGGAGTGCAGAGTGCATAGGGAGTGCAGAGTGCAGAGTGCATAGGGAGTGCAGAGTGCATAGGGAGTGCAGAGTGCATAGGGAGTGCAGAGTGCAGAGTGCATAGGGAGTGCAGAGTGCATAGGGAGTGCAGAGTGCATAGGGAATGCAGAGTGCAGAGTGCAGAGTGCATAGGGAGTGCAGAGTGCATAGGGAGTGCAGAGTGCATAGGGAGTGCAGAGTGCAGAGTGCATAGGGAGTGCAGAGTGCATAGGGAGTGCAGAGTGCATAGGGAGTGCAGAGTGCATAGGGAGTGCAGAGTGCAGAGTGCATAGGGAGTGCATAGTGCAGAGTGCATAGGGTGTACATAGTGCAGAGTGCATAGGGAGTGCAGAGTGCATAGGGAGTGAAGAGTGCAGAGTGCATAGGGAGTGCAGAGTGCATAGGGAGTGCAGAGTGCATAGGGAGTGCAGAGTGCATAGGGAGTGCAGAGTGCATAGGGAGTGCAGAGTGCATAGGGAGTGCAGAGTGCATAGGGAGTGAAGAGTGCAGAGTGCATAGGGAGTGCAGAGTGCATAGGGAGTGCAGAGTGCATAGGGAGTGCAGAGTGCATAGGGAGTGCAGAGTGCAGAGTGCATAGGGAGTGCAGAGTGCATAGTGCATAGGGAGTGCAGAGTGCATAGGGAGTGCATAGTGCAGAGTGCATAGGGAGTGCAGACTGCATAGGGAGTGAAGAGTGCAGAGTGCATAGGGAGTGCAGAGTGCATAGGGAGTGCAGAGTGCATAGGGAGTGCAGAGTGCATAGGGAGTGCATAGTGCAGAGTGCATAGGGAGTGCAGACTGCATAGGGAGTGAAGAGTGCAGAGTGCATAGGGAGTGCAGACTGCATAGGTAGTGCAGAGTGCATAGGCAGTGCATAGTGCAGAGTGCATAGGGAGTGCATAGTGCAGAGTGCATAGGGAGTGCAGAGTGCATATGGAGTGAAGAGTGCCAGTGCATAGGGAGTGCAGAGTGCATAGGGAGTGCAGAGTGCATAGGGAGTGCAGAGTGCATAGGGAGTGCAGAGTGCAGAGTGCATAGGGAGTGCCGAGTGCATAGGGAGTGCAGAGTGCATAGGGAGTGCATAGTGCATAGGGAGTGCAGAGTGCATAGGGAGTGCATAGTGCAGAGTGCATAGGGAGTGCTGACTGCATAGGGAGTGAAGAGTGCAGAGTGCATAGGGAGTGCAGAGTGCATAGGGAGTGCAGAGTGCATAGGGAGTGCAGAGTGCATTGGGAGTGCAGAGTGCATAGGGAGTGCATAGTGCATAGGGAGTGCAGAGTGCATAGGGAGTGCATAGTGCAGAGTGCATAGGGAGTGCAGACTGCATAGGGAGTGAAGAGTGCAGAGTGCATAGGGAGTGCAGAGTGCATAGGGAGTGCAGAGTGCATAGGGAGTGCAGAGTGCATAGGGAGTGCAGAGTGCATAGGGAGTGCAGAGTGCAGAGGGAGTGCAGACTGCATAGGGAGTGAAGAGTGCAGAGTGCATAGGGAGTGCAGACTGCATAGGGAGTGCAGAGTGCATAGGGAGTGCAGAGTGCATATGGAGTGCAGAGTGCATAGGGAGTGCAGAGTGCATAGGGAGTGCAGAGTGCAGAGTGCATAGGGAGTGCAGAGTGCATAGGGAGTGCAGAGTGCATAGGAAGTGCAGAGTGCAGAGTGCATAGGGAGTGCAGAGTGCATAGGGAGTGCAGAGTGCACAGGGAGTGCAGAGTGCACAGGGAGTGCAGAGTGCATAGGGAGTGCAGAGTGCATAGGGAGTGCAGAGTGCAGAGGGAGTGCAGAGTGCATAGGGAGTGCAGAGTGCATAGGGAGTGCAGAGTGCATAGTGAGTGCATAGTGCAGAGTGCATAGTGAGTCCATAGTGCAGAGTGCATAGGGAGTGCATAGTGCATATGGAGTGCAGAGTGCATAGGGAGTGAAGAGTGCAGAGTGCATAGGGAGTGCAGAGTGCATATGGAGTGCAGAGTGCATAGGGAGTGCAGAGTGCAGAGTGCATAGGGAGTGCAGAGTGCATAGGGAGTGCAGAGTGCATATGGAGTGCAGAGTGCATAGGGAGTGCAGAGTGCATAGGGAGTGCAGAGTGCATAGGGAGTGCAGAGTGCATAGGGAGTGCATAGTGCAGAGTGCATAGGGAGTGCAGACTGCATAGGGAGTGAAGAGTGCAGAGTGTATAGGGAGTGCAGAGTGCATAGGGAGTGCAGAGTGCATGGGGAGTGCAGAGTGCATAGGGAGTGCAGAGTGCATAGGGAGTGCAGAGTGCAGAGTGCATAGGGAGTGCATAGTGCATAGGGAGTGCATAGTGCATAGGGAGTGCATAGTGCATAGGGAGTGCAGAGTGCATAGGGAGTGCATAGTGCAGAGTGCATAGGGAGTGCAGACTGCATAGGGAGTGAAGAGTGCAGAGTGCATAGGGAGTGCAGAGTGCATAGGGAGTGCAGAGTGCAGAGTGCATAGGGAGTGCATAGTGCAGAGTGCATAGGGAGTGCAGAGTGCATAGGGAGTGAAGAGTGCAGAGTGCATAGGGAGTGCAGAGTGCATAGGGAGTGCAGAGTGCATAGGGAGTGCAGAGTGCAGAGTGCATAGGGAGTGCAGAGTGCATAGGGAGTGCAGAGTGCAGAGTGCATAGGGAGTGCAGAGTACATAGGGAGTGCAGAGTGCATAGGGAGTGCAGACTGCATAGGGAGTGCAGACTGCATAGGGAGTGAAGAGTGCAGAGTGCATAGGGAGTGCAAAGTGCATAGGGAGTGCAGAGTGCATAGGGAGTGCAGAGTGCAAGGGAGTGCAGAGTGCTTAGGGAGTGCATAGTGCATAGGGAGTGCAGAGTGCATAGTGCAGAGTGCATAGGGAGTGCAGACTGCATAGGGAGTGAAGAGTGCAGAGTGCATAGGGAGTGCAGAGTGCATAGGGAGTGCATAGTGCAGAGTGCATAGGGAGTGCAGACTGCATAGGGAGTGAAGAGTGCAGAGTGCATAGGGTGTGCAGACTGCATAGGGAGTGCAGAGTGCATAGGCAGTGCATAGTGCAGAGTGCATAGGGAGTGCATAGTGCAGAGTGCATATGGAGTGAAGAGTGCAGAGTGCATAGGGAGTGCAGAGTGCATAGGGAGTGCAGAGTGCATAGGGAGTGCAGAGTGCATACGGAGTGCAGAGTGCATAGGGAGTGCAGAGTGCAGAGTGCATAGGGAGTGCCGAGTGCAAAGGGAGTGCAGAGTGCATAGGGAGTGCATAGTGCATAGGGAGTGCAGAGTGCATAGGGAGTGCATAGTGCAGAGTGCATAGGGAGTGCTGACTGCATAGGGAGTGAAGAGGCAGAGTGCATAGGGAGTGCAGAGTGCATAGGGAGTGCAGAGTGCAAAGGGAGTGCAGAGTGCATAGGGTGTGCAGAGTGCATAGGGAGTGCAGAGTGCATAGGGAGTGCAGAGTGCATAGGGAGTGCATAGTGCATAGGGAGTGCAGAGTGCATAGGGAGTGCATAGTGCAGAGTGCATAGGGAGTGCAGACTGCATAGGGAGTGAAGAGTGCAGAGTGCATAGGGAGTGCAGAGTGCATAGGGAGTGCAGAGTGCATAGGGAGTGCAGACTGCATAGGGATTGAAGAGTGCAGAGTGCATAGGGAGTGCAGAGTGCATAGGGAGTGCAGAGTGCAAAGGGAGTGAAGAGTGCAGAGTGCATAGGGAGTGCAGAGTGCATAGGGAGTGCAGAGTGCATAGGGAGTGCAGAGTGCATAGGGAGTGCAGAGTGCATAGGGAGTGCAGAGTGCATAGGGAGTGCAGGGTGCATAGGGAGTGCAGAGTGCATAGGGAGTGCAGAGTGCATAGGGAGTGCAGAGTGCATAGGGAGTGCATAGTGCAGAGTGCATAGGGAGTGCATAGTGCAGAGTGCATAGGGAGTGCATAGGGCAGAGTGCATAGGGAGTGCAGAGTGCAAAGGGAGTGAAGAGTGCAGAGTGCATAGGGAGTGCAGAATGCATAGGGAGTGCAGAGTGCATAGGGAGTGCATAGGGAGTGCAGAGTGCATAGGGAGTGCAGAGTGCATAGGGAGTGCAGAGTGCATAGGGAGTGCAGAGTGCATATGGAGTGCAGAGTGCATAGGGAGTGCATAGTGCATAGGGAGTGCAGAGTGCATAGGGAGTGCTGACTGCATAGGGAGTGAAGAGTGCAGAGTGTATAGGGAGTGCAGAGTGCATAGGGAGTGCAGAGTGCATAGGGAGTGCAGAGTGCATAGGGAGTGCAGAGTGCATAGGGAGTGCAGAGTGCATAGGGAGTGCATAGCGCATAGGGAGTGCAGAGTGCATAGGGAGTGCATAGTGCAGAGTGCATAGGGAGTGCAGACTGCACAGGGAGTGAAGAGTGCAGAGTGCATAGGGAGTGCAGAGTGCATAGGGAGTGCAGAGTGCATAGGGAGTGCAGAGTGCATAGGGAGTGCAGAGTGCATAGGGAGTGCAGAGTGCATAGGGAGTGCATAGCGCATAGGGAGTGCAGAGTGCATAGGGAGTGCATAGTGCAGAGTGCATAGGGAGTGCAGACTGCATAGAGAGTGAAGAGTGCAGAGTGCATAGGGAGTGCAGAGTGCATAGGGAGTGCAGAGTGCATAGGGAGTGCAGAGTGCATAGGGAGTGCAGAGTGCATAGGGAATGCAGAGTGCAGAGTGCAGAGTGCATAGGGAGTGCAGAGTGCATAGGGAGTGCAGAGTGCATAGGGAGTGCAGAGTGCAGAGTGCATAGGGAGTGCAGAGTGCATAGGGAGTGGAGAGTGCATAGGGAGTGCAGAGTGCATAGGGAGTGCAGAGTGCAGAGTGCATAGGGAGTGCATAGTGCAGAGTGCATAGGGTGTACACAGTGCAGAGTGCATAGGGAGTGCAGAGTGCATAGGGAGTGAAGAGTGCATAGGGAGTGCAGAGTGCATAGGGAGTGCAGAGTGCATAGGGAGTGCAGAGTGCATAGGGAGTGCAGAGTGCAGAGTGCATAGGGAGTGCAGAGTGCATAGGGAGTGCAGACTGCATAGGGAGTGAAGAGTGCAGAGTGCATAGGGAGTGCAGAGTGCATAGGGAGTGCAGAGTGCATAGGGAGTGCAGAGTGCATAGGGAGTGCAGAGTGCATAGGGAGTGCAGAGTGCATAGGGAGTGCATAGTGCAGAGTGCATAGGGAGTGCAGACTGCATAGGGAGTGAAGAGTGCAGAGTGCATAGGGAGTGCAGAGTGCATAGGGAGTGCAGAGTGCATAGGGAGTGCAGAGTGCATAGGGAGTGCAGAGTGCATAGGGAGTGCATAGTGCAGAGTGCATAGGGAGTGCAGACTGCATAGGGAGTGAAGAGTGCAGAGTGCATAGGGAGTGCAGAGTGCATAGGGAGTGCAGAGTGCATAGGGAGTGCAGAGTGCATAGGGAGTACAGAGTGCATAGGCAGTGCATAGTGCAGAGTGCATAGGGAGTGCATAGTGCAGAGTGCATAGGGAGTGCAGAGTGCATATGGAGTGAAGAGTGCAGAGTGCATAGGGAGTGCAGAGTGCATAGGGAGTGCAGAGTGCATAGGGAGTGCAGAGTGCATAGGGAGTGCAGAGTGCAGAGTGCATAGGGAGTGCCGAGTGCATAGGGAGTGCAGTGTGCATAGGGAGTGCATAGTGCATAGGGAGTGCAGAGTGCATAGGGAGTGCATAGTGCAGAGTGCATAGGGAGTGCTGACTGCATAGGGAGTGAAGAGTGCAGAGTGCATAGGGAGTGCAGAGTGCATAGGGAGTGCAGAGTGCATAGGGAGTGCAGAGTGCATAGGGAGTGCATAGTGCATAGGGAGTGCAGAGTGCATAGGGAGTGCATAGTGCAGAGTGCATAGGGAGGGCAGACTGCATAGGGAGTGAAGAGTGCAGAGTGCATAGGGAGTGCAGAGTGCATAGGGAGTGCAGAGTGCATAGGGAGTGCAGAGTGCATAGGGAGTGCAGAGTGCAGAGGGAGTGCAGACTGCATAGGGAGTGAAGAGTGCAGAGTGTATAGGGAGTGCAGACTGCATAGGGAGTGCAGAGTGCATAGGGAGTGCATAGTGCATATGGAGTGCAGAGTGCATAGGGAGTGCAGAGTGCATAGGGAGTGCAGAGTGCAGAGTGCATAGGGAGTGCAGAGTGCATAGGGAGTGCAGAGTGCATAGGGAGTGCAGAGTGCATAGGGAGTGCAGAGTGCATAGGGAGTGCAGAGTGCAGAGTGCATAGGGAGTGCAAAGTGCATAGGGAGTGCAGAGTGCAGAGTGCATAGGGAGTGCAAAGTGCATAGGGAGTGCAGAGTGCATAGGGAGTGCAGAGTGCATAGGGAGTGCAGAGTGCAGAGGGAGTGCAGAGTGCATAGGGAGTGCAGAGTGCATAGGGAGTGCAGAGTGCATAGTGAGTGCATAGTGCAGAGTGCATAGGGAGTGCATAGTGCAGAGTGCATAGGGAGTGCATAGTGCATAGGGAGTGCAGAGTGCATAGGGAGTGAAGAGTGCAGAGTGCATAGGGAGTGCAGAGTGCATAGGGAGTGCAGAGTGCATAGGGAGTGCAGAGTGCAGAGTGCAGAGTGGATAGGGAGTGCAGAGTGCATAGGGAGTGCAGAGTGCAGAGTGCATATGGAGTGCAGAGTGCAGAGTGCATAGGGAGTGCAGAGTGCATAGGGAGTGCAGAGTGCATAGGGAGTGCATAGTGCAGAGTGCATAGGGAGTGCAGACTGCATAGGGAGTGAAGAGTGCAGAGTGCATAGGGAGTGCAGAGTGCATAGGGAGTGCAGAGTGCAGAGTGCATAGGGAGTGCAGAGTGCATAGGGAGTGCAGAGTGCATAGGGAGTGCTTAGTGCATAGGGAGTGCATAGTGCATAGGGAGTGCAGAGTGCATAGGGAGTGCATAGTGCAGAGTGCATAGGGAGTGCAGACTGCATAGGGAGTGAAGAGTGCAGAGTGCATAGGGAGTGCAGAGTGCATAGGGAGTGCAGAGTGCATAGGGAGTGCAGAGTGCATAGGGAGTGCAGAGTGCATAGGGAGTGCAGAGTGCAGAGTGCATAGGGAGTGCCGAGTGCATAGGGAGTGCAGAGTGCATAGGGAGTGCAGAGTGCAGAGTGCATAGGGAGTGCATAGTGCAGAGTGCATAGGGAGTGCATAGTGCAGAGTGCATAGGGAGTGCAGAGTGCATAGGGAGTGAAGAGTGCAGAGTGCATAGGGAGTGCATAGGGAGTGCAGAGTGCATAGGGAGTGCAGAGTGCAGAGTGCATAGGGAGTGCAGAGTGCATAGGGAGTGCAGAGTGCAGAGTGCATAGGGAGTGCAGAGTGCATAGGGAGTGCAGAGTGCATAGGGAGTGCAGACTGCATAGGGAGTGCAGACTGCATAGGGAGTGAAGAGTGCAGAGTGCATAGGGAGTGCAGAGTGCATAGGGAGTGCAGAGTGCATAGGGAGTGCAGAGTGCAGAGTGCATAGGGAGTGCAGAGTGCATAGGGAGTGCAGAGTGCATAGGGAGTGCACAGTGCATAGGGAGTGCAGAGTGCATAGGGAGTGAATAGTGCAGAGTGCATAGGGAGTGCAGACTGCATAGGGAGTGAAGAGTGCAGAGTGCATAGGGAGTGCAGAGTGCATAGGGAGTGCAGAGTGCATAGGGAGTGCAGAGTGCATAGGGAGGGCAGAGCGCATAGGGAGTGCATAGTGCAGAGTGCATAGGGAGTGCAGACTGCATAGGGAGTGAAGAGTGCAGAGTGCATAGGGTGTGCAGACTGCATAGGGAGTGCAGAGTGCATAGGCAGTGCATAGTGCAGAGTGCATAGGGAGTGCATAGTGCAGAGTGCATATGGAGTGAAGAGTGCAGAGTGCATAGGGAGTGCAGAGTGCATAGGGAGTGCAGAGTGCATAGGGAGTGCAGAGTGCATAGGGAGTGCAGAGTGCAGAGTGCATAGGGAGTGCCGAGTGCAAAGGGAGTGCATAGTGCATAGGGAGTGCATAGTGCATAGGGAGTGCAGAGTGCATAGGGAGTGCATAGTGCAGAGTGCATAGGGAGTGCTGACTGCATAGGGAGTGCAGAGTGCATAGGGTGTGCAGAGTGCATAGGGAGTGCAGAGTGCATAGGGAGTGCAGAGTGCATAGGGAGTGCATAGTGCATAGGGAGTGCAGAGTGTATAGGGAGTGCATAGTGCAGAGTGCATAGAGAGTGCAGACTACATAGGGAGTGAAGAGTGCAGAGTGCATAGGGAGTGCAGAGTGCATAGGGAGTGCAGAGTGCATAGGGAGTGCAGAGTGCATAGGGAGTGCAGAGTGCAGAGGGAGTGCAGACTGCATAGGGAGTGAAGAGTGCAGAGTGCATAGGGAGTGCAGACTGCATAGGGAGTGCAGAGTGCATAGGGAGTGCAGAGTGCATACGGAGTGCAGAGTGCATAGGGAGTGCAGATTGCAGAGTGCATAGGGAGTGCGGAGTGCATAGGGAGTGCAGAGTGCATGGGAAGTGCAGAGTGCAGAGTGCATAGGGAGTGCAGAGTGCAGAGTGCATAGGGAGTGCAAAGTGCATAGGGAGTGCAGAGTGCATAGGGAGTGCAGAGTGCATAGGGAGTGCAGAGTGCAGAGGGAGTGCAGAGTGCATAGGGAGTGCAGAGTGCATAGGGAGTGCAGAGTGCATAGTGAGTGCATAGTGCAGAGTGCATAGGGAGTGCATAGTGCAGATTGCATAGGGAGTGCATAGTGAAGAGTGCATAGGGAGTGCAGAGTGCATAGGGAGTGAAGAGTGCAGAGTGCATAGGGAGTGCAGAGTGCATAGGGAGTGCAGAGTGCATAGGGAGTGCAGAGTGCATAGGGAGTGCAGAATGCATAGGGAGTGCAGACTGCATAGGGAGTGCATAGTGAAGAGTGCATAGGGAGTGCAGAGTGCATAGGGAGTGAAGAGTGCAGAGTGCATAGGGAGTGCAGAGTGCATAGGGAGTGCAGAGTGCATAGGGAGTGCAGAGTGCAGAGTGCATAGGGAGTGCAGAGTGCATAGGGAGTGCAGAGTGCATAGGGAGTGCAGAGTGCATAGGGAGTGCATAGTGCAGAGTGCATAGGGAGTGCAGACTGCATAGGGAGTGAAGAGTGCAGAGTGCATAGGGAGTGCAGAGTGCATAGGGAGTGCAGAGTGCATAGGGAGTGCAGAGTGCATAGGGAGTGCATAGTGCATAGGGAGTGCAGAGTGCATAGGGAGTGCATAGTGCAGAGTGCATAGGGAGTGCAGACTGCATAGGGAGTGCAGACTGCATAGGGAGTGAAGAGTGCAGAGTGCATAGGGAGTGCAGAGTGCATAGGGAGTGCAGAGTGCATAGGGAGTGCATAGTGCATAGGGAGTGCATAGTGCATAGGGAGTGCAGAGTGCATAGGGAGTGCATAGTGCAGAGTGCATAGGGAGTGCAGACTGCATAGGGAGTGAAGAGTGCAGAGTGCATAGGGAGTGCAGAGTGCATAGGGAGTGCAGAGTGCATAGGGAGTGCAAAGTGCATAGGGAGTGCAGAGTGCATAGGGAGTGCATAGTGCAGAGTGCATAGTTAGTGCAGACTGCATAGGGAGTGAAGAGTGCAGAGTGCATAGGGAGTGCTGACTGCATAGGGAGTGAAGAGTGCAGAGTGCATAGGGAGTGCAGAGTGCATAGGGAGTGCAGAGTGCATAGGGTGTGCAGAGTGCATAGGGTGTGCAGAGTGCATAGGGAGTGCAGAGTGCATAGGGAGTGCAGAGTGCATAGGGAGTGCAGAGTGCATAGGGAGTGCATAGTGCAGAGTGCATAGGGAGTGCAGACTGCATAGGGAGTGAAGAGTGCAGAGTGCATAGGGAGTGCAGAGTGCATAGGGAGTGCAGAGTGCATAGGGAGTGCAGAGTGCATAGGGAGTGCAGAGTCCATAGGGAGTGCAGACTGCATAGGGAGTGAAGAGTGCAGAGTGCATAGGGAGTGTAGAGTGCATAGGGAGTGCAGAGTGCATAGGGAGTGCAGAGTGCATAGGGAGTGCAGAGTGCATAGGGAGTGCATAGCGCATAGGGAGTGCAGAGTGCATAGGGAGTGCATAGTGCAGAGTGCATAGGGAGTGCAGACTGCATAGGGAGTGAAGAGTGCAGAGTGCATAGGGAGTGCAGAGTGCATAGGGAGTGCAGAGTGCATAGGGAGTGCAGAATGCATAGGGAGTGCAGACTGCATAGGGAGTGAAGAGTGCAGAGTGCATAGGGAGTGCAGACTGCATAGGGAGTGCAGAGTGCATAGGGAGTGCAGAGTGCATAGGGAGTGCAGAGTGCATAGGGAGTGTAGAGTGCATAGGGAGTGCAGAGTGCAGAGTGCATAGGGAGTGCAGAGTGCATAGGGAGTGCAGAGTGCATAGGGAGTGCAGAGTGCAGAGTGCATAGGGAGTGCAGAGTGCATAGGGAGTGCAGAGTGCATAGGGAATGCAGAGTGCAGAGTGCAGAGTGCATAGGGAGTGCAGAGTGCATAGGGAGTGCAGAGTGCATAGGGAGTGCAGAGTGCAGAGTGCATAGGGAGTGCAGAGTGCATAGGGAGTGCAGAGTGCATAGGGAGTGCAGAGTGCATAGGGAGTGCAGAGTGCAGAGTGCATAGGGAGTGCATAGTGCAGAGTGCATAGGGTGTACATAGTGCAGAGTGCATAGGGAGTGCAGAGTGCATAGGGAGTGAAGAGTGCAGAGTGCATAGGGAGTGCAGAGTGCATAGGGAGTGCAGAGTGCATAGGGAGTGCAGAGTGCAGAGTGCATAGGGAGTGCAGAGTGCATAGGGAGTGCAGAGTGCATAGGGAGTGCAGAGTGCATAGGGAGTGCAGACTGCATAGGGAGTGAAGAGTGCAGAGTGCATAGGGAGTGCAGAGTGCATAGGGAGTGCAGAGTGCATAGGGAGTGCAGAGTGCATAGGGAGTGCAGAGTGCAGAGTGCATAGGGAGTGCAGAGTGCAGAGGGAGTGCATAGTGCATAGGGAGTGCAGAGTGCATAGGGAGTGCATAGTGCAGAGTGCATAGGGAGTGCAGACTGCATAGGGAGTGAAGAGTGCAGAGTGCATAGGGAGTGCAGAGTGCATAGGGAGTGCAGAGTGCATAGGGAGTGCATAGTGCAGAGTGCATAGGGAGTGCAGACTGCATAGGGAGTGAAGAGTGCAGAGTGCATAGGGAGTGCAGACTGCATAGGTAGTGCAGAGTGCATAGGCAGTGCATAGTGCAGAGTGCATAGGGAGTGCATAGTGCAGAGTGCATAGGGAGTGCAGAGTGCATATGGAGTGAAGAGTGCCAGTGCATAGGGAGTGCAGAGTGCATAGGGAGTGCAGAGTGCATAGGGAGTGCAGAGTGCATAGGGAGTGCAGAGTGCAGAGTGCATAGGGAGTGCCGAGTGCATAGGGAGTGCAGAGTGCATAGGGAGTGCATAGTGCATAGGGAGTGCAGAGTGCATAGGGAGTGCATAGTGCAGAGTGCATAGGGAGTGCTGACTGCATAGGGAGTGAAGAGTGCAGAGTGCATAGGGAGTGCAGAGTGCATAGGGAGTGCAGAGTGCATAGGGAGTGCAGAGTGCATTGGGAGTGCAGAGTGCATAGGGAGTGCATAGTGCATAGGGAGTGCAGAGTGCATAGGGAGTGCATAGTGCAGAGTGCATAGGGAGTGCAGACTGCATAGGGAGTGAAGAGTGCAGAGTGCATAGGGAGTGCAGAGTGCATAGGGAGTGCAGAGTGCATAGGGAGTGCAGAGTGCATAGGGAGTGCAGAGTGCAGAGGGAGTGCAGACTGCATAGGGAGTGAAGAGTGCAGAGTGCATAGGGAGTGCAGACTGCATAGGGAGTGCAGAGTGCATAGGGAGTGCAGAGTGCATATGGAGTGCAGAGTGCATAGGGAGTGCAGAGTGCATAGGGAGTGCAGAGTGCAGAGTGCATAGGGAGTGCAGAGTGCATAGGGAGTGCAGAGTGCATAGGAAGTGCAGAGTGCAGAGTGCATAGGGAGTGCAGAGTGCATAGGGAGTGCAGAGTGCACAGGGAGTGCAGAGTGCACAGGGAGTGCAGAGTGCATAGGGAGTGCAGAGTGCATAGGGAGTGCAGAGTGCAGAGGGAGTGCAGAGTGCATAGGGAGTGCAGAGTGCATAGGGAGTGCAGAGTGCATAGTGAGTGCATAGTGCAGAGTGCATAGTGAGTCCATAGTGCAGAGTGCATAGGGAGTGCATAGTGCATATGGAGTGCAGAGTGCATAGGGAGTGAAGAGTGCAGAGTGCATAGGGAGTGCAGAGTGCATATGGAGTGCAGAGTGCATAGGGAGTGCAGAGTGCAGAGTGCATAGGGAGTGCAGAGTGCATAGGGAGTGCAGAGTGCATAGGGAGTGCAGAGTGCATATGGAGTGCAGAGTGCATAGGGAGTGCAGAGTGCATAGGGAGTGCAGAGTGCATAGGGAGTGCAGAGTGCATAGGGAGTGCATAGTGCAGAGTGCATAGGGAGTGCAGACTGCATAGGGAGTGAAGAGTGCAGAGTGTATAGGGAGTGCAGAGTGCATAGGGAGTGCAGAGTGCATGGGGAGTGCAGAGTGCATAGGGAGTGCAGAGTGCATAGGGAGTGCAGAGTGCAGAGTGCATAGGGAGTGCATAGTGCATAGGGAGTGCATAGTGCATAGGGAGTGCATAGTGCATAGGGAGTGCAGAGTGCATAGGGAGTGCATAGTGCAGAGTGCATAGGGAGTGCAGACTGCATAGGGAGTGAAGAGTGCAGAGTGCATAGGGAGTGCAGAGTGCATAGGGAGTGCAGAGTGCAGAGTGCATAGGGAGTGCATAGTGCAGAGTGCATAGGGAGTGCAGAGTGCATAGGGAGTGAAGAGTGCAGAGTGCATAGGGAGTGCAGAGTGCATAGGGAGTGCAGAGTGCATAGGGAGTGCAGAGTGCAGAGTGCATAGGGAGTGCAGAGTGCATAGGGAGTGCAGAGTGCAGAGTGCATAGGGAGTGCAGAGTACATAGGGAGTGCAGAGTGCATAGGGAGTGCAGACTGCATAGGGAGTGCAGACTGCATAGGGAGTGAAGAGTGCAGAGTGCATAGGGAGTGCAAAGTGCATAGGGAGTGCAGAGTGCATAGGGAGTGCAGAGTGCAAGGGAGTGCAGAGTGCTTAGGGAGTGCATAGTGCATAGGGAGTGCAGAGTGCATAGTGCAGAGTGCATAGGGAGTGCAGACTGCATAGGGAGTGAAGAGTGCAGAGTGCATAGGGAGTGCAGAGTGCATAGGGAGTGCATAGTGCAGAGTGCATAGGGAGTGCAGACTGCATAGGGAGTGAAGAGTGCAGAGTGCATAGGGTGTGCAGACTGCATAGGGAGTGCAGAGTGCATAGGCAGTGCATAGTGCAGAGTGCATAGGGAGTGCATAGTGCAGAGTGCATATGGAGTGAAGAGTGCAGAGTGCATAGGGAGTGCAGAGTGCATAGGGAGTGCAGAGTGCATACGGAGTTCAGAGTGCATAGGGAGTGCAGAGTGCAGAGTGCATAGGGAGTGCCGAGTGCAAAGGGAGTGCAGAGTGCATAGGGAGTGCATAGTGCATAGGGAGTGCAGAGTGCATAGGGAGTGCATAGTGCAGAGTGCATAGGGAGTGCTGACTGCATAGGGAGTGAAGAGGCAGAGTGCATAGGGAGTGCAGAGTGCATAGGGAGTGCAGAGTGCAAAGGGAGTGCAGAGTGCATAGGGTGTGCAGAGTGCATAGGGAGTGCAGAGTGCATAGGGAGTGCAGAGTGCATAGGGAGTGCATAGTGCATAGGGAGTGCAGAGTGCATAGGGAGTGCATAGTGCAGAGTGCATAGGGAGTGCAGACTGCATAGGGAGTGAAGAGTGCAGAGTGCATAGGGAGTGCAGAGTGCATAGGGAGTGCAGAGTGCATAGGGAGTGCAGACTGCATAGGGATTGAAGAGTGCAGAGTGCATAGGGAGTGCAGAGTGCATAGGGAGTGCAGAGTGCAAAGGGAGTGAAGAGTGCAGAGTGCATAGGGAGTGCAGAGTGCATAGGGAGTGCAGAGTGCATAGGGAGTGCAGAGTGCATAGGGAGTGCAGAGTGCATAGGGAGTGCAGAGTGCATAGGGAGTGCAGGGTGCATAGGGAGTGCAGAGTGCATAGGGAGTGCAGAGTGCATAGGGAGTGCAGAGTGCATAGGGAGTGCATAGTGCAGAGTGCATAGGGAGTGCATAGTGCAGAGTGCATAGGGAGTGCATAGGGCAGAGTGCATAGGGAGTGCAGAGTGCAAAGGGAGTGAAGAGTGCAGAGTGCATAGGGAGTGCAGAATGCATAGGGAGTGCAGAGTGCATAGGGAGTGCATAGGGAGTGCAGAGTGCATAGGGAGTGCAGAGTGCATAGGGAGTGCAGAGTGCATAGGGAGTGCAGAGTGCATATGGAGTGCAGAGTGCATAGGGAGTGCATAGTGCATAGGGAGTGCAGAGTGCATAGGGAGTGCTGACTGCATAGGGAGTGAAGAGTGCAGAGTGTATAGGGAGTGCAGAGTGCATAGGGAGTGCAGAGTGCATAGGGAGTGCAGAGTGCATAGGGAGTGCAGAGTGCATAGGGAGTGCAGAGTGCATAGGGAGTGCATAGCGCATAGGGAGTGCAGAGTGCATAGGGAGTGCATAGTGCAGAGTGCATAGGGAGTGCAGACTGCACAGGGAGTGAAGAGTGCAGAGTGCATAGGGAGTGCAGAGTGCATAGGGAGTGCAGAGTGCATAGGGAGTGCAGAGTGCATAGGGAGTGCAGAGTGCATAGGGAGTGCAGACTGCATAGGGAGTGCAGAGTGCATAGGGAGTGCATAGCGCATAGGGAGTGCAGAGTGCATAGGGAGTGCATAGTGCAGAGTGCATAGGGAGTGCAGACTGCATAGAGAGTGAAGAGTGCAGAGTGCATAGGGAGTGCAGAGTGCATAGGGAGTGCAGAGTGCATAGGGAGTGCAGAGTGCATAGGGAGTGCAGAGTGCATAGGGAATGCAGAGTGCAGAGTGCAGAGTGCATAGGGAGTGCAGAGTGCATAGGGAGTGCAGAGTGCATAGGGAGTGCAGAGTGCAGAGTGCATAGGGAGTGCAGAGTGCATAGGGAGTGGAGAGTGCATAGGGAGTGCAGAGTGCATAGGGAGTGCAGAGTGCAGAGTGCATAGGGAGTGCATAGTGCAGAGTGCATAGGGTGTACACAGTGCAGAGTGCATAGGGAGTGCAGAGTGCATAGGGAGTGAAGAGTGCATAGGGAGTGCAGAGTGCATAGGGAGTGCAGAGTGCATAGGGAGTGCAGAGTGCATAGGGAGTGCAGAGTGCAGAGTGCATAGGGAGTGCAGAGTGCATAGGGAGTGCAGACTGCATAGGGAGTGAAGAGTGCAGAGTGCATAGGGAGTGCAGAGTGCATAGGGAGTGCAGAGTGCATAGGGAGTGCAGAGTGCATAGGGAGTGCAGAGTGCATAGGGAGTGCATAGTGCAGAGTGCATAGGGAGTGCAGACTGCATAGGGAGTGAAGAGTGCAGAGTGCATAGGGAGTGCAGAGTGCATAGGGAGTGCAGAGTGCATAGGGAGTGCAGAGTGCATAGGGAGTGCAGAGTGCATAGGGAGTGCATAGTGCAGAGTGCATAGGGAGTGCAGACTGCATAGGGAGTGAAGAGTGCAGAGTGCATAGGGAGTGCAGAGTGCATAGGGAGTGCAGAGTGCATAGGGAGTGCAGAGTGCATAGGGAGTACAGAGTGCATAGGCAGTGCATAGTGCAGAGTGCATAGGGAGTGCATAGTGCAGAGTGCATAGGGAGTGCAGAGTGCATATGGAGTGAAGAGTGCAGAGTGCATAGGGAGTGCAGAGTGCATAGGGAGTGCAGAGTGCATAGGGAGTGCAGAGTGCATAGGGAGTGCAGAGTGCAGAGTGCATAGGGAGTGCCGAGTGCATAGGGAGTGCAGTGTGCATAGGGAGTGCATAGTGCATAGGGAGTGCAGAGTGCATAGGGAGTGCATAGTGCAGAGTGCATAGGGAGTGCTGACTGCATAGGGAGTGAAGAGTGCAGAGTGCATAGGGAGTGCAGAGTGCATAGGGAGTGCAGAGTGCATAGGGAGTGCATAGTGCATAGGGAGTGCAGAGTGCATAGGGAGTGCATAGTGCAGAGTGCATAGGGAGGGCAGACTGCATAGGGAGTGAAGAGTGCAGAGTGCATAGGGAGTGCAGAGTGCATAGGGAGTTCAGAGTGCATAGGGAGTGCAGAGTGCATAGGGAGTGCAGAGTGCAGAGGGAGTGCAGACTGCATAGGGAGTGAAGAGTGCAGAGTGTATAGGGAGTGCAGACTGCATAGGGAGTGCAGAGTGCATAGGGAGTGCATAGTGCATATGGAGTGCAGAGTGCATAGGGAGTGCAGAGTGCATAGGGAGTGCAGAGTGCAGAGTGCATAGGGAGTGCAGAGTGCATAGGGAGTGCAGAGTGCATAGGGAGTGCAGAGTGCATAGGGAGTGCAGAGTGCATAGGGAGTGCAGAGTGCATAGGGAGTGCAGAGTGCAGAGTGCATAGGGAGTGCAAAGTGCATAGGGAGTGCAGAGTGCAGAGTGCATAGGGAGTGCAAAGTGCATAGGGAGTGCAGAGTGCATAGGGAGTGCAGAGTGCATAGGGAGTGCAGAGTGCAGAGGGAGTGCAGAGTGCATAGGGAGTGCAGAGTGCATAGGGAGTGCAGAGTGCATAGTGAGTGCATAGTGCAGAGTGCATAGGGAGTGCATAGTGCAGAGTGCATAGGGAGTGCATAGTGCATAGGGAGTGCAGAGTGCATAGGGAGTGAAGAGTGCAGAGTGCATAGGGAGTGCAGAGTGCATAGGGAGTGCAGAGTGCATAGGGAGTGCAGAGTGCAGAGTGCAGAGTGGATAGGGAGTGCAGAGTGCATAGGGAGTGCAGAGTGCAGAGTGCATATGGAGTGCAGAGTGCAGAGTGCATAGGGAGTGCAGAGTGCATAGGGAGTGCAGAGTGCATAGGGAGTGCATAGTGCAGAGTGCATAGGGAGTGCAGACTGCATAGGGAGTGAAGAGTGCAGAGTGCATAGGGAGTGCAGAGTGCATAGGGAGTGCAGAGTGCAGAGTGCATAGGGAGTGCAGAGTGCATAGGGAGTGCAGAGTGCATAGGGAGTGCTTAGTGCATAGGGAGTGAAGAGTGCAGAGTGCATAGGGAGTGCAGAGTGCATAGGGAGTGCAGAGTGCATAGGGAGTGCATAGTGCATAGGGAGTGCATAGTGCATAGGGAGTGCAGAGTGCATAGGGAGTGCATAGTGCAGAGTGCATAGGGAGTGCAGACTGCATAGGGAGTGAAGAGTGCAGAGTGCATAGGGAGTGCAGAGTGCATAGGGAGTGCAGAGTGCATAGGGAGTGCAAAGTGCATAGGGAGTGCAGAGTGCATAGGGAGTGCATAGTGCAGAGTGCATAGGGAGTTCAGAGTGCATAGAGAGTGCAGAGTGCATAGGGAGTGCAGGGTGCATAGGGAGTGCAGAGTGCATAGGGAGTGCAGAGTGCATAGGAAGTGCAGAGTGCATAGGGAGTGCATAGTGCAGAGTGCATAGGGAGTGCATAGTGCAGAGTGCATAGGGAGTGCATAGGGCAGAGTGCATAGGGAGTGCAGAGTGCAAAGGGAGTGAAGAGTGCAGAGTGCATAGGGAGTGCAGAGTGCATAGGGAGTGCAGAGTGCATAGGGAGTGCAGAGTGCAGAGTGCATAGGGAGTGCAGAGTGCATAGGGAGTGCAGAGTGCATAGGGAGTGCAGAGTGCAGAGTGCATAGGGAGTGCAGAGTGCATATGGAGTGCAGAGTGCATAGGGAGTGCATAGTGCATAGGGAGTGCAGAGTGCATAGGGAGTGAAGAGTGCAGAGTGCATAGGGAGTGCAGACTGCATAGGGAGTGCAGAGTGCATAGGGAGTGCAGAGTGCATAGGGAGTGCAGACTGCATAGGGAGTGAAGAGTGCAGAGTGCATAGGGAGTGCAGAGTGCATAGGGAGTGCAGAGTGCATAGGGAGTGCAGAATGCATAGGGAGTGCAGACTGCATAGGGAGTGAAGAGTGCAGAGTGCATAGGGAGTGCAGACTGCATAGGGAGTGCAGAGTGCATAGGGAGTGCAGAGTGCATAGGGAGTGCAGAGTGCATAGGGAGTGTAGAGTGCATAGGGAGTGCAGAGTGCATAGGGAGTGCAGAGTGCATAGGGAGTGCAGAGTGCATAGGGAGTGCAGAGTGCAGAGTGCATAGGGAGTGCAGAGTGCATAGGGAGTGCAGAGTGCATAGGGAATGCAGAGTGCAGAGTGCAGAGTGCATAGGGAGTGCAGAGTGCATAGGGAGTGCAGAGTGCATAGGGAGTGCAGAGTGCAGAGTGCATAGGGAGTGCAGAGTGCATAGGGAGTGCAGAGTGCATAGGGAGTGCAGAGTGCATAGGGAGTGCAGAGTGCATAGGGAGTGCATAGTGCAGAGTGCATAGGGTGTACATAGTGCAGAGTGCATAGGGAGTGCAGAGTGCATAGGGAGTGAAGAGTGCAGAGTGCATAGGGAGTGCAGAGTGCATAGGGAGTGCAGAGTGCATAGGGAGTGCAGAGTGCAGAGTGCATAGGGAGTGCAGAGTGCATAGGGAGTGCAGAGTGCATAGGGAGTGCAGACTGCATAGGGAGTGAAGAGTGCAGAGTGCATAGGGAGTGCAGAGTGCATAGGGAGTGCAGAGTGCATAGGGAGTGCAGAGTGCATAGGGAGTGCAGAGTGCAGAGTGCATAGGGAGTGCAGAGTGCATAGGGAGTGCATAGTGCATAGGGAGTGCAGAGTGCATAGGGAGTGCATAGTGCAGAGTGCATAGGGAGTGCAGACTGCATAGGGAGTGAAGAGTGCAGAGTGCATAGGGAGTGCAGAGTGCATAGGGAGTGCAGAGTGCATAGGGAGTGCAGAGTGCATAGGGAGTGCATAGTGCAGAGTGCATAGGGAGTGCAGACTGTATAGGGAGTGAAGAGTGCAGCGTGCATAGGGAGTGCAGACTGCATAGGGAGTGCAGAGTGCATAGGCAGTGCATAGTGCAGAGTGCATAGGGAGTGCATAGTGCAGAGTGCATAGGGAGTGCAGAGTGCATATGGAGTGAAGAGTGCAGAGTGCATAGGGAGTGCAGAGTGCATAGGGAGTGCAGAGTGCATAGGGAGTGCAGAGTGCATAGGGAGTGCAGAGTGCAGAGTGCATAGGGAGTGCCGAGTGCATAGGGAGTGCAGAGTGCATAGGGAGTGCATAGTGCATAGGGAGTGCAGAGTGCATAGGGAGTGCATAGTGCAGAGTGCATAGGGAGTGCTGACTGCATAGGGAGTGAAGAGTGCAGAGTGCATAGGGAGTGCAGAGTGCATAGGGAGTGCAGACTGCATAGGGAGTGAAGAGTGCAGAGTGCATAGGGAGTGCAGAGTGCATAGGGAGTGCAGAGTGCATAGGGAGTGCAGAGTGCATAGGGAGTTCAGAGTGCATAGGGAGTGCAGAGGGAGTGCAGACTGCATAGGGAGTGAAGAGTGCAGAGTGCATAGGGAGTGCAGACTGCATAGGGAGTGCAGAGTGCATAGAGAGTGCAGAGTGCATAGGGAGTGCAGAGTGCATAGGGAGTGCAGAGTGCATAGGGAGTGCAGAGTGCAGAGTGCATAGGGAGTGCAGAGTGCATAGGGAGTGCAGAGTGCATAGGAAGTGCAGAGTGCAGAGTGCATAGGGAGTGCAGAGTGCATAGGGAGTGCAGAGTGCAGAGTGCATAGGGAGTGCAAAGTGCATAGGGAGTGCAGAGTGCATAGGGAGTGCAGAGTGCATAGGGAGTGCAGAGTGCAGAGGGAGTGCAGAGTGCATAGGGAGTGCAGAGTGCATAGGGAGTGCAGAGTGCATAGTGAGTGCATAGTGCAGAGTGCATAGTGTCCATAGTGCAGAGTGCATAGGGAGTGCATAGTGCATAGGGAGTGCAGAGTGCATAGGGAGTGAAGAGTGCAGAGTGCATAGGGAGTGCAGAGTGCATAGGGAGTGCAGAGTGCATAGGGAGTGCAGAGTGCATAGGGAGTGCAGAGTGCATAGGGAGTGCAGAGTGCATAGGGAGTGCAGAGTGCATAGGGAGTGCATAGTGGAGAGTGCATAGGGAGTGCAGACTGCATAGGGAGTGAAGAGTGCAGAGTGCATAGGGAGTGCAGAGTGCATAGGGAGTGCATAGTGCATAGGGAGTGCATAGTGCATAGGGAGTGCATAGTGCATAGGGAGTGCAGAGTGCATAGGGAGTGCATAGTGCAGAGTGCATAGGGAGTGCAGACTGCATAGGGAGTGAAGAGTGCAGAGTGCATAGGGAGTGCAGAGTGCATAGGGAGTGCAGAGTGCATAGGGAGTGCCGAGTGCATAGGGAGTGCCGAGTGCATAGGGAGTGCAGAGTGCATAGGGAGTGCAGAGTGCATAGGGAGTGCAGAGTGCATTCGGAGTGCATAGTGCAGAGTGCGTAGGGAGTGCATAGTGCAGAGTGCATAGGGAGTGCAGAGTGCATAGGGAGTGAAGAGTGCAGAGTGCATAGGGAGTGCAGAGTGCATAGGGAGTGCAGAGTGCATAGGGAGTGCAGAGTGCATAGGGAGTGCAGAGTGCATAGGGAGTGCAGAGTGCAGAGTGCATAGGGAGTGCAGAGTGCATAGGGAGTGCAGAGTGCATAGGGAGTGCAGACTGCATAGGGAGTGCAGACTGCATAGGGAGTGAAGAGTGCAGAGTGCATAGGGAGTGCAGAGTGCATAGGGAGTGCAGAGTGCATAGGGAGTGCATAGTGCATAGGGAGTGCATAGTGCATAGGGAGTGCAGAGTGCATAGGGAGTGCATAGTGCAGAGTGCATAGGGAGTGCAGACTGCATAGGGAGTGAAGAGTGCAGAGTGCATAGGGAGTGCAGAGTGCATAGGGAGTGCAGAGTGCATAGGGAGTGCAAAGTGCATAGGGAGTGCAGAGTGCATAGGGAGTGCATAGTGCAGAGTGCATAGGGAGTGCAGACTGCATAGGGAGTGAAGAGTGCAGAGTGCATAGGGTGTGCAGACTGCATAGGGAGTTCAGAGTGCATAGGCAGTGCATAGTGCAGAGTGCATAGGGAGTGCATAGTGCAGAGTGCATATGGAGTGAAGAGTGCAGAGTGCATAGGGAGTGCAGAGTGCATAGGGAGTGCAGAGTGCATAGGGAGTGCAGAGTGCATAGGGAGTGCAGAGTGCATAGGGAGTGCAGAGTGCAGAGTGCATAGGGAGTGCCGAGTGCAAAGGGAGTGCAGAGTGCATAGGGAGTGCATAGTGCATAGGGAGTGCAGAGTGCATAGGGAGTGCATAGTGCAGAGTGCATAGGGAGTACTGACTGCATAGGGAGTGAAGAGTGCAGAGTGCATAGGGAGTGCAGAGTGCATAGGGAGTGCAGAGTGCATAGGGAGTGCAGAGTGCATAGGGAGTGCAGAGTGCATAGGGTGTGCAGAGTGCATAGGGAGTGCAGAGTGCATAGGGAGTGCAGAGTGCATAGGGAGTGCAGAGTGCATAGGGAGTGCATAGTGCAGAGTGCATAGGGAGTGCAGACTGCATAGTTAGTGAAGAGTGCAGAGTGCATAGGGAGTGCAGAGTGCATAGGGAGTGCAGAGTGCATAGGGAGTGCAGAGTGCATAGGGAGTGCAGAGTCCATAGGGAGTGCAGACTGCATAGGGAGTGAAGAGTGCAGAGTGCATAGGGAGTGTAGAGTGCATAGGGAGTGCAGAGTGCATAGGGAGTGCAGAGTGCATAGGGAGTGCAGAGTGCATAGGGAGTGCATAGCGCATAGGGAGAGCAGAGTGCATAGGGAGTGCATAGTGCAGAGTGCATAGGGAGTGCAGACTGCATAGGGAGTGCATAGTGCAGAGTGCATAGGGAGTGCAGACTGCATAGGGAGTGAAGAGTGCAGAGTGCATAGGGAGTGCAGAGTGCATAGGGAGTGCAGAATGCATAGGGAGTGCAGACTGCATAGGGAGTGAAGAGTGCAGAGTGCATAGGGAGTGCAGACTGCATAGGGAGTGCAGAGTGCATAGGGAGTGCAGAGTGCATAGGGAGTGCAGAGTGCATAGGGAGTGTAGAGTGCATAGGGAGTGCAGAGTGCAGAGTGCATAGGGAGTGCAGAGTGCATAGGGAGTGCAGAGTGCATAGGGAGTGCAGAGTGCAGAGTGCATAGGGAGTGCAGAGTGCATAGGGAGTGCAGAGTGCATAGGGAATGCAGAGTGCAGAGTGCAGAGTGCATAGGGAGTGCAGAGTGCATAGGGAGTGCAGAGTGCATAGGGAGTGCAGAGTGCAGAGTGCATAGGGAGTGCAGAGTGCATAGGGAGTGCAGAGTGCATAGGGAGTGCAGAGTGCATAGGGAGTGCATAGTGCAGAGTGCATAGGGTGTACATAGTGCAGAGTGCATAGGGAGTGCAGAGTGCATAGGGAGTGAAGAGTGCAGAGTGCATAGGGAGTGCAGAGTGCATAGGGAGTGCAGAGTGCATAGGGAGTGCAGAGTGCAGAGTGCATAGGGAGTGCAGAGTGCATAGGGAGTGCAGAGTGCATAGGGAGTGCAGAGTGCATAGGGAGTGCAGAGTGCATAGGGAGTGCAGACTGCATAGGGAGTGAAGAGTGCAGAGTGCATAGGGAGTGCAGAGTGCATAGGGAGTGCAGAGTGCATAGGGAGTGCAGAGTGCATAGGGAGTGCAGAGTGCAGAGTGCATAGGGAGTGCAGAGTGCATAGGGAGTGCATAGTGCATAGGGAGTGCAGAGTGCATAGGGAGTGCATAGTGCAGAGTGCATAGGGAGTGCAGACTGCATAGGGAGTGAAGAGTGCAGAGTGCATAGGGAGTGCAGAGTGCATAGGGAGTGCAGAGTGCATAGGGAGTGCAGAGTGCATAGGGAGTGCATAGTGCAGAGTGCATAGGGAGTGCAGACTGTATAGGGAGTGAAGAGTGCAGAGTGCATAGGGAGTGCAGACTGCATAGGGAGTGCAGAGTGCATAGGCAGTGCATAGTGCAGAGTGCATAGGGAGTGCATAGTGCAGAGTGCATAGGGAGTGCAGAGTGCATATGGAGTGAAGAGTGCAGAGTGCATAGGGAGTGCAGAGTGCATAGGGAGTGCAGAGTGCATAGGGAGTGCAGAGTGCATAGGGAGTGCAGAGTGCAGAGTGCATAGGGAGTGCCGAGTGCATAGGGAGTGCAGAGTGCATAGGGAGTGCATAGTGCATAGGGAGTGCAGAGTGCATAGGGAGTGCATAGTGCAGAGTGCATAGGGAGTGCTGACTGCATAGGGAGTGAAGAGTGCAGAGTGCATAGGGAGTGCAGAGTGCATAGGGAGTGCAGAGTGCATAGGGAGTGCAGAGTGCATTGGGAGTGCATAGTGCATAGGGAGTGCATAGTGCATAGGGAGTGCAGAGTGCATAGGGAGTGCATAGTGCAGAGTGCATAGGGAGTGCAGACTGCATAGGGAGTGAAGAGTGCAGAGTGCATAGGGAGTGCAGAGTGCATAGGGAGTGCAGAGTGCATATGGAGTGCAGAGTGCATAGGGAGTTCAGAGTGCATAGGGAGTGCAGAGGGAGTGCAGACTGCATAGGGAGTGAAGAGTGCAGAGTGCATAGGGAGTGCAGAGTGCATAGGGAGTGCAGAGTGCAGAGTGCATAGGGAGTGCAGAGTGCATAGGGAGTGCAGAGTGCATAGGAAGTGCAGAGTGCAGAGTGCATAGGGAGTGCAGAGTGCATAGGGAGTGCAGAGTGCAGAGTGCATAGGGAGTGCAAAGTGCATAGGGAGTGCAGAGTGCATAGGGAGTGCAGAGTGCATAGGGAGTGCAGAGTGCAGAGGGAGTGCAGAGTGCATAGGGAGTGCAGAGTGCATAGGGAGTGCAGAGTGCATAGTGAGTGCATAGTGCAGAGTGCATAGTGAGTCCATAGTGCAGAGTGCATAGGGAGTGCATAGTGCATAGGGAGTGCAGAGTGCATAGGGAGTGAAGAGTGCAGAGTGCATAGGGAGTGCAGAGTGCATAGGGAGTGCAGAGTGCATAGGGAGTGCAGAGTGCAGAGTGCATAGGGAGTGCAGAGTGCATAGGGAGTGCAGAGTGCAGAGGGAGTGCAGAGTGCATAGGGAGTACAGAGTGCATAGGGAGTGCAGAGTGCATAGGGAGTGCAGAGTGCATAGGGAGTGCATAGTGCAGAGTGCATAGGGAGTGCAGACTGCATAGGGAGTGAAGAGTGCAGAGTGCATAGGGAGTGCAGAGTGCATAGGGAGTGCAGAGTGCATAGGGAGTGCAGAGTGCATAGGGAGTGCAGAGTGCAGAGTGCATAGGGAGTGCAGAGTGCATAGGGAGTGCAGAGTGCATAGGAAGTGCATAGTGCATAGGGAGTGCATAGTGCATAGGGAGTGCAGAGTGCATAGGGAGTGCATAGTGCAGAGTGCATAGGGAGTGCAGACTGCATAGGGATTGAAGAGTGCAGAGTGCATAGGGAGTGCAGAGTGCATAGGGAGTGCAGAGTGCATAGGGAGTGCCGAGTGCATAGGGAGTGCCGAGTGCATAGGGAGTGCAGAGTGCATAGGGAGTGCAGAGTGCATAGGGAGTGCAGAGTGCATTGGGAGTGCATAGTGCAGAGTGCATAGGGAGTGCATAGTGCAGAGTGCATAGGGAGTGCAGAGTGCATAGGGAGTGAAGAGTGCAGAGTGCATAGGGAGTGCAGAGTGCATAGGGAGTGCAGAGTGCATAGGGAGTGCAGAGTGCATAGGGAGTGCAGAGTGCATAGGGAGTGCAGAGTGCAGAGTGCATAGGGAGTGCAGAGTGCATAGGGAGTGCAGAGTGCATAGGGAGTGCAGACTGCATAGGGAGTGCAGACTGCATAGGGAGTGAAGAGTGCAGAGTGCATAGGGAGTGCAGAGTGCATAGGGAGTGCAGAGTGCATAGGGAGTGCATAGTGCATAGGGAGTGCATAGTGCATAGGGAGTGCAGAGTGCATAGGGAGTGCATAGTGCAGAGTGCATAGGGAGTGCAGACTGCATAGGGAGTGAAGAGTGCAGAGTGCATAGGGAGTGCAGAGTGCATAGGGAGTGCAGAGTGCATAGGGAGTGCAAAGTGCATAGGGAGTGCAGAGTGCATAGGGAGTGCATAGTGCAGAGTGCATAGGGAGTTCAGAGTGCATAGAGAGTGCAGAGTGCATAGGGAGTGCAGGGTGCATAGGGAGTGCAGAGTGCATAGGGAGTGCAGAGTGCATAGGAAGTGCAGAGTGCATAGGGAGTGCATAGTGCAGAGTGCATAGGGAGTGCATAGTGCAGAGTGCATAGGGAGTGCATAGGGCAGAGTGCATAGGGAGTGCAGAGTGCAAAGGGAGTGAAGAGTGCAGAGTGCATAGGGAGTGCAGAGTGCATAGGGAGTGCAGAGTGCATAGGGAGTGCAGAGTGCAGAGTGCATAGGGAGTGCAGAGTGCATAGGGAGTGCAGAGTGCATAGGGAGTGCAGAGTGCAGAGTGCATAGGGAGTGCAGAGTGCATATGGAGTGCAGAGTGCATAGGGAGTGCATAGTGCATAGGGAGTGCAGAGTGCATAGGGAGTGAAGAGTGCAGAGTGCATAGGGAGTGCAGACTGCATAGGGAGTGCAGAGTGCATAGGGAGTGCAGAGTGCATAGGGAGTGCAGACTGCATAGGGAGTGAAGAGTGCAGAGTGCATAGGGAGTGCAGAGTGCATAGGGAGTGCAGAGTGCATAGGGAGTGCAGAATGCATAGGGAGTGCAGACTGCATAGGGAGTGAAGAGTGCAGAGTGCATAGGGAGTGCAGACTGCATAGGGAGTGCAGAGTGCATAGGGAGTGCAGAGTGCATAGGGAGTGCAGAGTGCATAGGGAGTGTAGAGTGCATAGGGAGTGCAGAGTGCAGAGTGCATAGGGAGTGCAGAGTGCATAGGGAGTGCAGAGTGCATAGGGAGTGCAGAGTGCAGAGTGCATAGGGAGTGCAGAGTGCATAGGGAGTGCAGAGTGCATAGGGAATGCAGAGTGCAGAGTGCAGAGTGCATAGGGAGTGCAGAGTGCATAGGGAGTGCAGAGTGCATAGGGAGTGCAGAGTGCAGAGTGCATAGGGAGTGCAGAGTGCATAGGGAGTGCAGAGTGCATAGGGAGTACAGAGTGCATAGGGAGTGCAGAGTGCATAGGGAGTGCATAGTGCAGAGTGCATAGGGTGTACATAGTGCAGAGTGCATAGTGCATAGGGAGTGAAGAGTGCAGAGTGCATAGGGAGTGCAGAGTGCATAGGGAGTGCAGAGTGCATAGGGAGTGCAGAGTGCAGAGTGCATAGGGAGTGCAGAGTGCATAGGGAGTGCAGAGTGCATAGGGAGTGCAGAGTGCATAGGGAGTGCAGAGTGCATAGGGAGTGCAGACTGCATAGGGAGTGAAGAGTGCAGAGTGCATAGGGAGTGCAGAGTGCATAGGGAGTGCAGAGTGCATAGGGAGTGCAGAGTGCATAGGGAGTGCAGAGTGCAGAGTGCATAGGGAGTGCAGAGTGCATAGGGAGTGCATAGTGCATAGGGAGTGCAGAGTGCATAGGGAGTGCATAGTGCAGAGTGCATAGGGAGTGCAGACTGCATAGGGAGTGAAGAGTGCAGAGTGCATAGGGAGTGCAGAGTGCATAGGGAGTGCAGAGTGCATAGGGAGTGCAGAGTGCATAGGGAGTGCATAGTGCAGAGTGCATAGGGAGTGCAGACTGTATAGGGAGTGAAGAGTGCAGCGTGCATAGGGAGTGCAGACTGCATAGGGAGTGCAGAGTGCATAGGCAGTGCATAGTGCAGAGTGCATAGGGAGTGCATAGTGCAGAGTGCATAGGGAGTGCAGAGTGCATATGGAGTGAAGAGTGCAAAGTGCATAGGAAGTGCAGAGTGCATAGGGAGTGCAGAGTGCATAGGGAGTGCAGAGTGCAGAGTGCATAGGGAGTGCCGAGTGCATAGGGAGTGCAGAGTGCATAGGGAGTGCATAGTGCATAGGGAGTGCAGAGTGCATAGGGAGTGCATAGTGCAGAGTGCATAGGGAGTGCTGACTGCATAGGGAGTGAAGAGTGCAGAGTGCATAGGGAGTGCAGAGTGCATAGGGAGTGCAGAGTGCATAGGGAGTGCAGAGTGCATTGGGAGTGCAGAGTGCATAGGGAGTGCATAGTGCATAGGGAGTGCAGAGTGCATAGGGAGTGCATAGTGCAGAGTGCATAGGGAGTGCAGACTGCATAGGGAGTGAAGAGTGCAGAGTGCATAGGGAGTGCAGAGTGCATAGGGAGTGCAGAGTGCATAGGGAGTGCAGAGTGCATAGGGAGTTCAGAGTGCATAGGGAGTGCAGAGGGAGTGCAGACTGCATAGGGAGTGAAGAGTGCAGAGTGCATAGGGAGTGCAGACTGCATAGGGAGTGCAGAGTGCATAGGGAGTGCAGAGTGCATATGGAGTGCAGAGTGCATAGGGAGTGCAGAGTGCATAGGGAGTGCAGAGTGCAGAGTGCATAGGGAGTGCAGAGTGCATAGGGAGTGCAGAGTGCATAGGAAGTGCAGAGTGCAGAGTGCATAGGGAGTGCAGAGTGCATAGGGAGTGCAGAGTGCAGAGTGCATAGGGAGTGCAAAGTGCATAGGGAGTGCAGAGTGCATAGGGAGTGCAGAGTGCATAGGGAGTGCAGAGTGCAGAGGGAGTGCAGAGTGCATAGGGAGTGCAGAGTGCATAGGGAGTGCAGAGTGCATAGTGAGTGCATAGTGCAGAGTGCATAGTGAGTCCATAGTGCAGAGTGCATAGGGAGTGCATAGTGCATAGGGAGTGCAGAGTGCATAGGGAGTGAAGAGTGCAGAGTGCATAGGGAGTGCAGAGTGCATAGGGAGTGCAGAGTGCATAGGGAGTGCAGAGTGCAGAGTGCATAGGGAGTGCAGAGTGCATAGGGAGTGCAGAGTGCAGAGGGAGTGCAGAGTGCATAGGGAGTGCAGAGTGCATAGGGAGTGCAGAGTGCATAGGGAGTGCAGAGTGCATAGGGAGTGCATAGTGCAGAGTGCATAGGGAGTGCAGACTGCATAGGGAGTGAAGAGTGCAGAGTGCATAGGGAGTGCAGAGTGCATAGGGAGTGCAGAGTGCATAGGGAGTGCAGAGTGCATAGGGAGTGCATAGTGCACAGGGAGTGCATAGTGCATAGGGAGTGCAGAGTGCATAGGGAGTGCATAGTGCAGAGTGCATAGGGAGTGCAGACTGCATAGGGAGTGAAGAGTGCAGAGTGCATAGGGAGTGCAGAGTGCATAGGGAGTGCAGAGTGCATAGGGAGTGCCGAGTGCATAGGGAGTGCCGAGTGCATAGGGAGTGCAGAGTGCATAGGGAGTGCAGAGTGCATAGGGAGTGCAGAGTGCATTCGGAGTGCATAGTGCAGAGTGCATAGGGAGTGCATAGTGCAGAGTGCATAGGGAGTGCAGAGTGCATAGGGAGTGAAGAGTGCAGAGTGCATAGGGAGTGCAGAGTGCATAGGGAGTGCAGAGTGCATAGGGAGTGCAGAGTGCATAGGGAGTGCAGAGTGCATAGGGAGTGCAGAGTGCAGAGTGCATAGGGAGTGCAGAGTGCATAGGGAGTGCAGAGTGCATAGGGAGTGCAGACTGCATAGGGAGTGCAGAGTGCATAGGGAGTGAAGAGTGCAGAGTGCATAGGGAGTGCAGAGTGCATAGGGAGTGCAGAGTGCATAGGGAGTGCATAGTGCATAGGGAGTGCATAGTGCATAGGGAGTGCAGAGTGCATAGGGAGTGCATAGTGCAGAGTGCATAGGGAGTGCAGACTGCATAGGGAGTGAAGAATGCAGAGTGCATAGGGAGTGCAGAGTGCATAGGGAGTGCAGAGTGCATAGGGAGTGCAAAGTGCATAGGGAGTGCGGAGTGCATAGTGCAGAGTGCATAGGGAGTTCAGAGTGCATAGAGAGTGCAGAGTGCATAGGGAGTGCAGGGTGCATAGGGAGTGCAGAGTGCATAGGGAGTGCAGAGTGCATAGGAAGTGCAGAGTGCATAGGGAGTGCATAGTGCAGAGTGCATAGGGAGTGCATAGTGCATAGGGAGTGCAGAGTGCATAGGGAGTGCAGAGTGCATAGGGAGTTCAGAGTGCATAGGGAGTGCAGAGGGAGTGCAGACTGCATAGGGAGTGAAGAGTGCAGAGTGCATAGGGAGTGCAGAGTGCATAGGGAGTGCAGAGTGCATAGGGAGTGCAGAGTGCATTGGGAGTGCAGAGTGCATAGGGAGTGCATAGTGCATAGGGAGTGCAGAGTGCATAGGGAGTGCATAGTGCAGAGTGCATAGGGAGTGCACACTGCATAGGGAGTGAAGAGTGCAGAGTGCATAGGGAGTGCAGAGTGCATAGGGAGTGCAGAGTGCATAGGGAGTGCAGAGTGCATAGGGAGTTCAGAGTGCATAGGGAGTGCAGAGGGAGTGCAGACTGCATAGGGAGTGAAGAGTGCAGAGTGCATAGGGAGTGCAGACTGCATAGGGAGTGCAGAGTGCATAGGGAGTGCAGAGTGCATATGGAGTGCAGAGTGCATAGGGAGTGCAGAGTGCATAGGGAGTGCAGAGTGCAGAGTGCATAGGGAGTGCAGAGTGCATAGGGAGTGCAGAGTGCATAGGAAGTGCAGAGTGCAGAGTGCATAGGGAGTGCAGAGTGCATAGGGAGTGCAGAGTGCAGAGTGCATAGGGAGTGCAAAGTGCATAGGGAGTGCAGAGTGCATAGGGAGTGCAGAGTGCATAGGGAGTGCAGAGTGCATAGGGAGTGCAGAGTGCATAGGGAGTGCAGAGTGCATAGGGAGTGCAGAGTGCATAGTGAGTGCATAGTGCAGAGTGCATAGTGAGTCCATAGTGCAGAGTGCATAGGGAGTGCATAGTGCATAGGGAGTGAAGAGTGCAGAGTGCATAGGTAGTGCAGAGTGCATAGGGAGTGCAGAGTGCATAGGGAGTGCAGAGTGCAGAGTGCATAGGGAGTGCAGAGTGCATAGGGAGTGCAGAGTGCAGAGGGAGTGCAGAGTGCATAGGGAGTGCAGAGTGCATAGGGAGTGCAGAGTGCATAGGGAGTGCAGAGTGCATAGGGAGTGCATAGTGCAGAGTGCATAGGGAGTGCAGACTGCATAGGGAGTGAAGAGTGCAGAGTGCATAGGGAGTGCAGAGTGCATAGGGAGTGCAGAGTGCATAGGGAGTGCAGAGTGCATAGTGCACAGGGAGTGCATAGTGCATAGGGAGTGCAGAGTGCATAGGGAGTGCATAGTGCAGAGTGCATAGGGAGTGCAGACTGCATAGGGAGTGAAGAGTGCAGAGTGCATAGGGAGTGCAGAGTGCATAGGGAGTGCAGAGTGCATAGGGAGTGCCGAGTGCATAGGGAGTGCCGAGTGCATAGGGAGTGCAGAGTGCATAGGGAGTGCAGAGTGCATAGGGAGTGCAGAGTGCATTCGGAGTGCATAGTGCAGAGTGCATAGGGAGTGCATAGTGCAGAGTGCATAGGGAGTGCAGAGTGCATAGGGAGTGAAGAGTGCAGAGTGCATAGGGAGTGCAGAGTGCATAGGGAGTGCAGAGTGCATAGGGAGTGCAGAGTGCATAGGGAGTGCAGAGTGCATAGGGAGTGCAGAGTGCAGAGTGCATAGGGAGTGCAGAGTGCATAGGGAGTGCAGAGTGCATAGGGAGTGCAGACTGCATAGGGAGTGCAGACTGCATAGGGAGTGAAGAGTGCAGAGTGCATAGGGAGTGCAGAGTGCATAGGGAGTGCAGAGTGCATAGGGAGTGCATAGTGCATAGGGAGTGCATAGTGCATAGGGAGTGCAGAGTGCATAGGGAGTGCATAGTGCAGAGTGCATAGGGAGTGCAGACTGCATAGGGAGTGAAGAGTGCAGAGTGCATAGGGAGTGCAGAGTGCATAGGGAGTGCAGAGTGCATAGGGAGTGCAAAGTGCATAGGGAGTGCAGAGTGCATAGGGAGTGCATAGTGCAGAGTGCATAGTTAGTGCAGACTGCATAGGGAGTGAAGAGTGCAGAGTGCATAGGGAGTGCTGACTGCATAGGGAGTGAAGAGTGCAGAGTGCATAGGGAGTGCAGAGTGGATAGGGAGTGCAGAGTGCATAGGGAGTGCAGAGTGCATAGGGTGTGCAGAGTGCATAGGGAGTGCAGAGTGCATAGGGAGTGCAGAGTGCATAGGGAGTGCAGAGTGCATAGGGAGTGCATAGTGCAGAGTGCATAGGGAGTGCAGACTGCATAGGGAGTGAAGAGTGCAGAGTGCATAGGGAGTGCAGAGTGCATAGGGAGTGCAGAGTGCATAGGGAGTGCAGAGTGCATAGGGAGTGCAGAGTCCATAGGGAGTGCAGACTGCATAGGGAGTGAAGAGTGCAGAGTGCATAGGGAGTGTAGAGTGCATAGGGAGTGCAGAGTGCATAGGGAGTGCAGAGTGCATAGGGAGTGCAGAGTGCATAGGGAGTGCATAGCGCATAGGGAGTGCAGAGTGCATAGGGAGTGCATAGTGCAGAGTGCATAGGGAGTGCAGACTGCATAGGGAGTGAAGAGTGCAGAGTGCATAGGGAGTGCAGAGTGCATAGGGAGTGCAGAGTGCATAGGGAGTGCAGAATGCATAGGGAGTGCAGACTGCATAGGGAGTGAAGAGTGCAGAGTGCATAGGGAGTGCAGACTGCATAGGGAGTGCAGAGTGCATAGGGAGTGCAGAGTGCATAGGGAGTGCAGAGTGCATAGGGAGTGCAGAGTGCATAGGGAGTGCAGAGTGCAGAGTGCATAGGGAGTGCAGAGTGCATAGGGAGTGCAGAGTGCATAGGGAGTGCAGAGTGCAGAGTGCATAGGGAGTGCAGAGTGCATAGGGAGTGCAGAGTGCATAGGGAATGCAGAGTGCAGAGTGCAGAGTGCATAGGGAGTGCAGAGTGCATAGGGAGTGCAGAGTGCATAGGGAGTGCAGAGTGCAGAGTGCATAGGGAGTGCAGAGTGCATAGGGAGTGCAGAGTGCATAGGGAGTGCAGAGTGCATAGGGAGTGCAGAGTGCAGAGTGCATAGGGAGTGCATAGTGCAGAGTGCATAGGGTGTACATAGTGCAGAGTGCATAGGGAGTGCAGAGTGCATAGGGAGTGAAGAGTGCAGAGTGCATAGGGAGTGCAGAGTGCATAGGGAGTGCAGAGTGCATAGGGAGTGCAGAGTGCATAGGGAGTGCAGAGTGCATAGGGAGTGCAGAGTGCATAGGGAGTGCAGAGTGCATAGGGAGTGAAGAGTGCAGAGTGCATAGGGAGTGCAGAGTGCATAGGGAGTGCAGAGTGCATAGGGAGTGCAGAGTGCATAGGGAGTGCAGAGTGCAGAGTGCATAGGGAGTGCAGAGTGCATAGTGCATAGGGAGTGCAGAGTGCATAGGGAGTGCATAGTGCAGAGTGCATAGGGAGTGCAGACTGCATAGGGAGTGAAGAGTGCAGAGTGCATAGGGAGTGCAGAGTGCATAGGGAGTGCAGAGTGCATAGGGAGTGCAGAGTGCATAGGGAGTGCATAGTGCAGAGTGCATAGGGAGTGCAGACTGCATAGGGAGTGAAGAGTGCAGAGTGCATAGGGAGTGCAGACTGCATAGGTAGTGCAGAGTGCATAGGCAGTGCATAGTGCAGAGTGCATAGGGAGTGCATAGTGCAGAGTGCATAGGGAGTGCAGAGTGCATATGGAGTGAAGAGTGCCAGTGCATAGGGAGTGCAGAGTGCATAGGGAGTGCAGAGTGCATAGGGAGTGCAGAGTGCATAGGGAGTGCAGAGTGCAGAGTGCATAGGGAGTGCCGAGTGCATAGGGAGTGCAGAGTGCATAGGGAGTGCATAGTGCATAGGGAGTGCAGAGTGCATAGGGAGTGCATAGTGCAGAGTGCATAGGGAGTGCTGACTGCATAGGGAGTGAAGAGTGCAGAGTGCATAGGGAGTGCAGAGTGCATAGGGAGTGCAGAGTGCATAGGGAGTGCAGAGTGCATTGGGAGTGCAGAGTGCATAGGGAGTGCATAGTGCATAGGGAGTGCAGAGTGCATAGGGAGTGCATAGTGCAGAGTGCATAGGGAGTGCAGACTGCATAGGGAGTGAAGAGTGCAGAGTGCATAGGGAGTGCAGAGTGCATAGGGAGTGCAGAGTGCATAGGGAGTGCAGAGTGCATAGGGAGTGCAGAGTGCATAGGGAGTGCAGAGTGCAGAGGGAGTGCAGACTGCATAGGGAGTGAAGAGTGCAGAGTGCATAGGGAGTGCAGACTGCATAGGGAGTGCAGAGTGCATAGGGAGTGCAGAGTGCATATGGAGTGCAGAGTGCATAGGGAGTGCAGAGTGCATAGGGAGTGCAGAGTGCAGAGTGCATAGGGAGTGCAGAGTGCATAGGGAGTGCAGAGTGCATAGGAAGTGCAGAGTGCAGAGTGCATAGGGAGTGCAGAGTGCATAGGGAGTGCAGAGTGCACAGGGAGTGCAGAGTGCACAGGGAGTGCAGAGTGCATAGGGAGTGCAGAGTGCATAGGGAGTGCAGAGTGCAGAGGGAGTGCAGAGTGCATAGGGAGTGCAGAGTGCATAGGGAGTGCAGAGTGCATAGTGAGTGCATAGTGCAGAGTGCATAGTGAGTCCATAGTGCAGAGTGCATAGGGAGTGCATAGTGCATATGGAGTGCAGAGTGCATAGGGAGTGAAGAGTGCAGAGTGCATAGGGAGTGCAGAGTGCATATGGAGTGCAGAGTGCATAGGGAGTGCAGAGTGCAGAGTGCATAGGGAGTGCAGAGTGCATAGGGAGTGCAGAGTGCATATGGAGTGCAGAGTGCATAGGGAGTGCAGAGTGCATAGGGAGTGCAGAGTGCATAGGGAGTGCAGAGTGCATAGGGAGTGCATAGTGCAGAGTGCATAGGGAGTGCAGACTGCATAGGGAGTGAAGAGTGCAGAGTGTATAGGGAGTGCAGAGTGCATAGGGAGTGCAGAGTGCATGGGGAGTGCAGAGTGCATAGGGAGTGCAGAGTGCATAGGGAGTGCAGAGTGCAGAGTGCATAGGGAGTGCATAGTGCATAGGGAGTGCATAGTGCATAGGGAGTGCATAGTGCATAGGGAGTGCAGAGTGCATAGGGAGTGCATAGTGCAGAGTGCATAGGGAGTGCAGACTGCATAGGGAGTGAAGAGTGCAGAGTGCATAGGGAGTGCAGAGTGCATAGGGAGTGCAGAGTGCAGAGTGCATAGGGAGTGCATAGTGCAGAGTGCATAGGGAGTGCAGAGTGCATAGGGAGTGAAGAGTGCAGAGTGCATAGGGAGTGCAGAGTGCATAGGGAGTGCAGAGTGCATAGGGAGTGCAGAGTGCAGAGTGCATAGGGAGTGCAGAGTGCATAGGGAGTGCAGAGTGCAGAGTGCATAGGGAGTGCAGAGTACATAGGGAGTGCAGAGTGCATAGGGAGTGCAGACTGCATAGGGAGTGCAGACTGCATAGGGAGTGAAGAGTGCAGAGTGCATAGGGAGTGCAAAGTGCATAGGGAGTGCAGAGTGCATAGGGAGTGCAGAGTGCAAGGGAGTGCAGAGTGCTTAGGGAGTGCATAGTGCATAGGGAGTGCAGAGTGCATAGTGCAGAGTGCATAGGGAGTGCAGACTGCATAGGGAGTGAAGAGTGCAGAGTGCATAGGGAGTGCAGAGTGCATAGGGAGTGCATAGTGCAGAGTGCATAGGGAGTGCAGACTGCATAGGGAGTGAAGAGTGCAGAGTGCATAGGGTGTGCAGACTGCATAGGGAGTGCAGAGTGCATAGGCAGTGCATAGTGCAGAGTGCATAGGGAGTGCATAGTGCAGAGTGCATATGGAGTGAAGAGTGCAGAGTGCATAGGGAGTGCAGAGTGCATAGGGAGTGCAGAGTGCATAGGGAGTGCAGAGTGCATACGGAGTGCAGAGTGCATAGGGAGTGCAGAGTGCAGAGTGCATAGGGAGTGCCGAGTGCAAAGGGAGTGCAGAGTGCATAGGGAGTGCATAGTGCATAGGGAGTGCAGAGTGCATAGGGAGTGCATAGTGCAGAGTGCATAGGGAGTGCTGACTGCATAGGGAGTGAAGAGGCAGAGTGCATAGGGAGTGCAGAGTGCATAGGGAGTGCAGAGTGCAAAGGGAGTGCAGAGTGCATAGGGTGTGCAGAGTGCATAGGGAGTGCAGAGTGCATAGGGAGTGCAGAGTGCATAGGGAGTGCATAGTGCATAGGGAGTGCAGAGTGCATAGGGAGTGCATAGTGCAGAGTGCATAGGGAGTGCAGACTGCATAGGGAGTGAAGAGTGCAGAGTGCATAGGGAGTGCAGAGTGCATAGGGAGTGCAGAGTGCATAGGGAGTGCAGACTGCATAGGGATTGAAGAGTGCAGAGTGCATAGGGAGTGCAGAGTGCATAGGGAGTGCAGAGTGCAAAGGGAGTGAAGAGTGCAGAGTGCATAGGGAGTGCAGAGTGCATAGGGAGTGCAGAGTGCATAGGGAGTGCAGAGTGCATAGGGAGTGCAGAGTGCATAGGGAGTGCAGAGTGCATAGGGAGTGCAGGGTGCATAGGGAGTGCAGAGTGCATAGGGAGTGCAGAGTGCATAGGGAGTGCAGAGTGCATAGGGAGTGCATAGTGCAGAGTGCATAGGGAGTGCATAGTGCAGAGTGCATAGGGAGTGCATAGGGCAGAGTGCATAGGGAGTGCAGAGTGCAAAGGGAGTGAAGAGTGCAGAGTGCATAGGGAGTGCAGAATGCATAGGGAGTGCAGAGTGCATAGGGAGTGCATAGGGAGTGCAGAGTGCATAGGGAGTGCAGAGTGCATAGGGAGTGCAGAGTGCATAGGGAGTGCAGAGTGCATATGGAGTGCAGAGTGCATAGGGAGTGCATAGTGCATAGGGAGTGCAGAGTGCATAGGGAGTGCTGACTGCATAGGGAGTGAAGAGTGCAGAGTGTATAGGGAGTGCAGAGTGCATAGGGAGTGCAGAGTGCATAGGGAGTGCAGAGTGCATAGGGAGTGCAGAGTGCATAGGGAGTGCAGAGTGCATAGGGAGTGCATAGCGCATAGGGAGTGCAGAGTGCATAGGGAGTGCATAGTGCAGAGTGCATAGGGAGTGCAGACTGCACAGGGAGTGAAGAGTGCAGAGTGCATAGGGAGTGCAGAGTGCATAGGGAGTGCAGAGTGCATAGGGAGTGCAGAGTGCATAGGGAGTGCAGAGTGCATAGGGAGTGCAGAGTGCATAGGGAGTGCATAGCGCATAGGGAGTGCAGAGTGCATAGGGAGTGCAGAGTGCAGAGTGCATAGGGAGTGCAGACTGCATAGAGAGTGAAGAGTGCAGAGTGCATAGGGAGTGCAGAGTGCATAGGGAGTGCAGAGTGCATAGGGAGTGCAGAGTGCATAGGGAGTGCAGAGTGCATAGGGAATGCAGAGTGCAGAGTGCAGAGTGCATAGGGAGTGCAGAGTGCATAGGGAGTGCAGAGTGCATAGGGAGTGCAGAGTGCAGAGTGCATAGGGAGTGCAGAGTGCATAGGGAGTGGAGAGTGCATAGGGAGTGCAGAGTGCATAGGGAGTGCAGAGTGCAGAGTGCATAGGGAGTGCATAGTGCAGAGTGCATAGGGTGTACACAGTGCAGAGTGCATAGGGAGTGCAGAGTGCATAGGGAGTGAAGAGTGCATAGGGAGTGCAGAGTGCATAGGGAGTGCAGAGTGCATAGGGAGTGCAGAGTGCATAGGGAGTGCAGAGTGCAGAGTGCATAGGGAGTGCAGAGTGCATAGGGAGTGCAGACTGCATAGGGAGTGAAGAGTGCAGAGTGCATAGGGAGTGCAGAGTGCATAGGGAGTGCAGAGTGCATAGGGAGTGCAGAGTGCATAGGGAGTGCAGAGTGCATAGGGAGTGCAGAGTGCATAGGGAGTGCATAGTGCAGAGTGCATAGGGAGTGCAGACTGCATAGGGAGTGAAGAGTGCAGAGTGCATAGGGAGTGCAGAGTGCATAGGGAGTGCAGAGTGCATAGGGAGTGCAGAGTGCATAGGGAGTGCAGAGTGCATAGGGAGTGCATAGTGCAGAGTGCATAGGGAGTGCAGACTGCATAGGGAGTGAAGAGTGCAGAGTGCATAGGGAGTGCAGAGTGCATAGGGAGTGCAGAGTGCATAGGGAGTGCAGAGTGCATAGGGAGTACAGAGTGCATAGGCAGTGCATAGTGCAGAGTGCATAGGGAGTGCATAGTGCAGAGTGCATAGGGAGTGCAGAGTGCATATGGAGTGAAGAGTGCAGAGTGCATAGGGAGTGCAGAGTGCATAGGGAGTGCAGAGTGCATAGGGAGTGCAGAGTGCATAGGGAGTGCAGAGTGCAGAGTGCATAGGGAGTGCCGAGTGCATAGGGAGTGCAGTGTGCATAGGGAGTGCATAGTGCATAGGGAGTGCAGAGTGCATAGGGAGTGCATAGTGCAGAGTGCATAGGGAGTGCTGACTGCATAGGGAGTGAAGAGTGCAGAGTGCATAGGGAGTGCAGAGTGCATAGGGAGTGCAGAGTGCATAGGGAGTGCAGAGTGCATAGGGAGTGCATAGTGCATAGGGAGTGCAGAGTGCATAGGGAGTGCATAGTGCAGAGTGCATAGGGAGGGCAGACTGCATAGGGAGTGAAGAGTGCAGAGTGCATAGGGAGTGCAGAGTGCATAGGGAGTGCAGAGTGCATAGGGAGTGCAGAGTGCATAGGGAGTGCAGAGTGCAGAGGGAGTGCAGACTGCATAGGGAGTGAAGAGTGCAGAGTGTATAGGGAGTGCAGACTGCATAGGGAGTGCAGAGTGCATAGGGAGTGCATAGTGCATATGGAGTGCAGAGTGCATAGGGAGTGCAGAGTGCATAGGGAGTGCAGAGTGCAGAGTGCATAGGGAGTGCAGAGTGCATAGGGAGTGCAGAGTGCATAGGGAGTGCAGAGTGCATAGGGAGTGCAGAGTGCATAGGGAGTGCAGAGTGCAGAGTGCATAGGGAGTGCAAAGTGCATAGGGAGTGCAGAGTGCAGAGTGCATAGGGAGTGCAAAGTGCATAGGGAGTGCAGAGTGCATAGGGAGTGCAGAGTGCATAGGGAGTGCAGAGTGCAGAGGGAGTGCAGAGTGCATAGGGAGTGCAGAGTGCATAGGGAGTGCAGAGTGCATAGTGAGTGCATAGTGCAGAGTGCATAGGGAGTGCATAGTGCAGAGTGCATAGGGAGTGCATAGTGCATAGGGAGTGCAGAGTGCATAGGGAGTGAAGAGTGCAGAGTGCATAGGGAGTGCAGAGTGCATAGGGAGTGCAGAGTGCATAGGGAGTGCAGAGTGCAGAGTGCAGAGTGGATAGGGAGTGCAGAGTGCATAGGGAGTGCAGAGTGCAGAGTGCATATGGAGTGCAGAGTGCAGAGTGCATAGGGAGTGCAGAGTGCATAGGGAGTGCAGAGTGCATAGGGAGTGCATAGTGCAGAGTGCATAGGGAGTGCAGACTGCATAGGGAGTGAAGAGTGCAGAGTGCATAGGGAGTGCAGAGTGCATAGGGAGTGCAGAGTGCAGAGTGCATAGGGAGTGCAGAGTGCATAGGGAGTGCAGAGTGCATAGGGAGTGCTTAGTGCATAGGGAGTGCATAGTGCATAGGGAGTGCAGAGTGCATAGGGAGTGCATAGTGCAGAGTGCATAGGGAGTGCAGACTGCATAGGGAGTGAAGAGTGCAGAGTGCATAGGGAGTGCAGAGTGCATAGGGAGTGCAGAGTGCATAGGGAGTGCAGAGTGCATAGGGAGTGCAGAGTGCATAGGGAGTGCAGAGTGCAGAGTGCATAGGGAGTGCCGAGTGCATAGGGAGTGCAGAGTGCATAGGGAGTGCAGAGTGCAGAGTGCATAGGGAGTGCATAGTGCAGAGTGCATAGGGAGTGCATAGTGCAGAGTGCATAGGGAGTGCAGAGTGCATAGGGAGTGAAGAGTGCAGAGTGCATAGGGAGTGCATAGGGAGTGCAGAGTGCATAGGGAGTGCAGAGTGCAGAGTGCATAGGGAGTGCAGAGTGCATAGGGAGTGCAGAGTGCAGAGTGCATAGGGAGTGCAGAGTGCATAGGGAGTGCAGAGTGCATAGGGAGTGCAGACTGCATAGGGAGTGCAGACTGCATAGGGAGTGAAGAGTGCAGAGTGCATAGGGAGTGCAGAGTGCATAGGGAGTGCAGAGTGCATAGGGAGTGCAGAGTGCAGAGTGCATAGGGAGTGCAGAGTGCATAGGGAGTGCAGAGTGCATAGGGAGTGCACAGTGCATAGGGAGTGCAGAGTGCATAGGGAGTGAATAGTGCAGAGTGCATAGGGAGTGCAGACTGCATAGGGAGTGAAGAGTGCAGAGTGCATAGGGAGTGCAGAGTGCATAGGGAGTGCAGAGTGCATAGGGAGTGCAGAGTGCATAGGGAGGGCAGAGCGCATAGGGAGTGCATAGTGCAGAGTGCATAGGGAGTGCAGACTGCATAGGGAGTGAAGAGTGCAGAGTGCATAGGGTGTGCAGACTGCATAGGGAGTGCAGAGTGCATAGGCAGTGCATAGTGCAGAGTGCATAGGGAGTGCATAGTGCAGAGTGCATATGGAGTGAAGAGTGCAGAGTGCATAGGGAGTGCAGAGTGCATAGGGAGTGCAGAGTGCATAGGGAGTGCAGAGTGCATAGGGAGTGCAGAGTGCAGAGTGCATAGGGAGTGCCGAGTGCAAAGGGAGTGCATAGTGCATAGGGAGTGCATAGTGCATAGGGAGTGCAGAGTGCATAGGGAGTGCATAGTGCAGAGTGCATAGGGAGTGCTGACTGCATAGGGAGTGCAGAGTGCATAGGGTGTGCAGAGTGCATAGGGAGTGCAGAGTGCATAGGGAGTGCAGAGTGCATAGGGAGTGCATAGTGCATAGGGAGTGCAGAGTGTATAGGGAGTGCATAGTGCAGAGTGCATAGAGAGTGCAGACTACATAGGGAGTGAAGAGTGCAGAGTGCATAGGGAGTGCAGAGTGCATAGGGAGTGCAGAGTGCATAGGGAGTGCAGAGTGCATAGGGAGTGCAGAGTGCAGAGGGAGTGCAGACTGCATAGGGAGTGAAGAGTGCAGAGTGCATAGGGAGTGCAGACTGCATAGGGAGTGCAGAGTGCATAGGGAGTGCAGAGTGCATACGGAGTGCAGAGTGCATAGGGAGTGCAGATTGCAGAGTGCATAGGGAGTGCGGAGTGCATAGGGAGTGCAGAGTGCATGGGAAGTGCAGAGTGCAGAGTGCATAGGGAGTGCAGAGTGCAGAGTGCATAGGGAGTGCAAAGTGCATAGGGAGTGCAGAGTGCATAGGGAGTGCAGAGTGCATAGGGAGTGCAGAGTGCAGAGGGAGTGCAGAGTGCATAGGGAGTGCAGAGTGCATAGGGAGTGCAGAGTGCATAGTGAGTGCATAGTGCAGAGTGCATAGGGAGTGCATAGTGCAGATTGCATAGGGAGTGCATAGTGAAGAGTGCATAGGGAGTGCAGAGTGCATAGGGAGTGAAGAGTGCAGAGTGCATAGGGAGTGCAGAGTGCATAGGGAGTGCAGAGTGCATAGGGAGTGCAGAGTGCATAGGGAGTGCAGAATGCATAGGGAGTGCAGACTGCATAGGGAGTGCATAGTGAAGAGTGCATAGGGAGTGCAGAGTGCATAGGGAGTGAAGAGTGCAGAGTGCATAGGGAGTGCAGAGTGCATAGGGAGTGCAGAGTGCATAGGGAGTGCAGAGTGCAGAGTGCATAGGGAGTGCAGAGTGCATAGGGAGTGCAGAGTGCATAGGGAGTGCAGAGTGCATAGGGAGTGCATAGTGCAGAGTGCATAGGGAGTGCAGACTGCATAGGGAGTGAAGAGTGCAGAGTGCATAGGGAGTGCAGAGTGCATAGGGAGTGCAGAGTGCATAGGGAGTGCAGAGTGCATAGGGAGTGCATAGTGCATAGGGAGTGCAGAGTGCATAGGGAGTGCATAGTGCAGAGTGCATAGGGAGTGCAGACTGCATAGGGAGTGCAGACTGCATAGGGAGTGAAGAGTGCAGAGTGCATAGGGAGTGCAGAGTGCATAGGGAGTGCAGAGTGCATAGGGAGTGCATAGTGCATAGGGAGTGCATAGTGCATAGGGAGTGCAGAGTGCATAGGGAGTGCATAGTGCAGAGTGCATAGGGAGTGCAGACTGCATAGGGAGTGAAGAGTGCAGAGTGCATAGGGAGTGCAGAGTGCATAGGGAGTGCAGAGTGCATAGGGAGTGCAAAGTGCATAGGGAGTGCAGAGTGCATAGGGAGTGCATAGTGCAGAGTGCATAGTTAGTGCAGACTGCATAGGGAGTGAAGAGTGCAGAGTGCATAGGGAGTGCTGACTGCATAGGGAGTGAAGAGTGCAGAGTGCATAGGGAGTGCAGAGTGCATAGGGAGTGCAGAGTGCATAGGGTGTGCAGAGTGCATAGGGTGTGCAGAGTGCATAGGGAGTGCAGAGTGCATAGGGAGTGCAGAGTGCATAGGGAGTGCAGAGTGCATAGGGAGTGCATAGTGCAGAGTGCATAGGGAGTGCAGACTGCATAGGGAGTGAAGAGTGCAGAGTGCATAGGGAGTGCAGAGTGCATAGGGAGTGCAGAGTGCATAGGGAGTGCAGAGTGCATAGGGAGTGCAGAGTCCATAGGGAGTGCAGACTGCATAGGGAGTGAAGAGTGCAGAGTGCATAGGGAGTGTAGAGTGCATAGGGAGTGCAGAGTGCATAGGGAGTGCAGAGTGCATAGGGAGTGCAGAGTGCATAGGGAGTGCATAGCGCATAGGGAGTGCAGAGTGCATAGGGAGTGCATAGTGCAGAGTGCATAGGGAGTGCAGACTGCATAGGGAGTGAAGAGTGCAGAGTGCATAGGGAGTGCAGAGTGCATAGGGAGTGCAGAGTGCATAGGGAGTGCAGAATGCATAGGGAGTGCAGACTGCATAGGGAGTGAAGAGTGCAGAGTGCATAGGGAGTGCAGACTGCATAGGGAGTGCAGAGTGCATAGGGAGTGCAGAGTGCATAGGGAGTGCAGAGTGCATAGGGAGTGTAGAGTGCATAGGGAGTGCAGAGTGCAGAGTGCATAGGGAGTGCAGAGTGCATAGGGAGTGCAGAGTGCATAGGGAGTGCAGAGTGCAGAGTGCATAGGGAGTGCAGAGTGCATAGGGAGTGCAGAGTGCATAGGGAATGCAGAGTGCAGAGTGCAGAGTGCATAGGGAGTGCAGAGTGCATAGGGAGTGCAGAGTGCATAGGGAGTGCAGAGTGCAGAGTGCATAGGGAGTGCAGAGTGCATAGGGAGTGCAGAGTGCATAGGGAGTGCAGAGTGCATAGGGAGTGCAGAGTGCAGAGTGCATAGGGAGTGCATAGTGCAGAGTGCATAGGGTGTACATAGTGCAGAGTGCATAGGGAGTGCAGAGTGCATAGGGAGTGAAGAGTGCAGAGTGCATAGGGAGTGCAGAGTGCATAGGGAGTGCAGAGTGCATAGGGAGTGCAGAGTGCAGAGTGCATAGGGAGTGCAGAGTGCATAGGGAGTGCAGAGTGCATAGGGAGTGCAGAGTGCATAGGGAGTGCAGACTGCATAGGGAGTGAAGAGTGCAGAGTGCATAGGGAGTGCAGAGTGCATAGGGAGTGCAGAGTGCATAGGGAGTGCAGAGTGCATAGGGAGTGCAGAGTGCAGAGTGCATAGGGAGTGCAGAGTGCAGAGGGAGTGCATAGTGCATAGGGAGTGCAGAGTGCATAGGGAGTGCATAGTGCAGAGTGCATAGGGAGTGCAGACTGCATAGGGAGTGAAGAGTGCAGAGTGCATAGGGAGTGCAGAGTGCATAGGGAGTGCAGAGTGCATAGGGAGTGCATAGTGCAGAGTGCATAGGGAGTGCAGACTGCATAGGGAGTGAAGAGTGCAGAGTGCATAGGGAGTGCAGACTGCATAGGTAGTGCAGAGTGCATAGGCAGTGCATAGTGCAGAGTGCATAGGGAGTGCATAGTGCAGAGTGCATAGGGAGTGCAGAGTGCATATGGAGTGAAGAGTGCCAGTGCATAGGGAGTGCAGAGTGCATAGGGAGTGCAGAGTGCATAGGGAGTGCAGAGTGCATAGGGAGTGCAGAGTGCAGAGTGCATAGGGAGTGTCGAGTGCATAGGGAGTGCAGAGTGCATAGGGAGTGCATAGTGCATAGGGAGTGCAGAGTGCATAGGGAGTGCATAGTGCAGAGTGCATAGGGAGTGCTGACTGCATAGGGAGTGAAGAGTGCAGAGTGCATAGGGAGTGCAGAGTGCATAGGGAGTGCAGAGTGCATAGGGAGTGCAGAGTGCATTGGGAGTGCAGAGTGCATAGGGAGTGCATAGTGCATAGGGAGTGCAGAGTGCATAGGGAGTGCATAGTGCAGAGTGCATAGGGAGTGCAGACTGCATAGGGAGTGAAGAGTGCAGAGTGCATAGGGAGTGCAGAGTGCATAGGGAGTGCAGAGTGCATAGGGAGTGCAGAGTGCATAGGGAGTGCAGAGTGCAGAGGGAGTGCAGACTGCATAGGGAGTGAAGAGTGCAGAGTGCATAGGGAGTGCAGACTGCATAGGGAGTGCAGAGTGCATAGGGAGTGCAGAGTGCATATGGAGTGCAGAGTGCATAGGGAGTGCAGAGTGCATAGGGAGTGCAGAGTGCAGAGTGCATAGGGAGTGCAGAGTGCATAGGGAGTGCAGAGTGCATAGGAAGTGCAGAGTGCAGAGTGCATAGGGAGTGCAGAGTGCATAGGGAGTGCAGAGTGCACAGGGAGTGCAGAGTGCACAGGGAGTGCAGAGTGCATAGGGAGTGCAGAGTGCATAGGGAGTGCAGAGTGCAGAGGGAGTGCAGAGTGCATAGGGAGTGCAGAGTGCATAGGGAGTGCAGAGTGCATAGTGAGTGCATAGTGCAGAGTGCATAGTGAGTCCATAGTGCAGAGTGCATAGGGAGTGCATAGTGCATATGGAGTGCAGAGTGCATAGGGAGTGAAGAGTGCAGAGTGCATAGGGAGTGCAGAGTGCATATGGAGTGCAGAGTGCATAGGGAGTGCAGAGTGCAGAGTGCATAGGGAGTGCAGAGTGCATAGGGAGTGCAGAGTGCATAGGGAGTGCAGAGTGCATATGGAGTGCAGAGTGCATAGGGAGTGCAGAGTGCATAGGGAGTGCAGAGTGCATAGGGAGTGCAGAGTGCATAGGGAGTGCATAGTGCAGAGTGCATAGGGAGTGCAGACTGCATAGGGAGTGAAGAGTGCAGAGTGTATAGGGAGTGCAGAGTGCATAGGGAGTGCAGAGTGCATGGGGAGTGCAGAGTGCATAGGGAGTGCAGAGTGCATAGGGAGTGCAGAGTGCAGAGTGCATAGGGAGTGCATAGTGCATAGGGAGTGCATAGTGCATAGGGAGTGCATAGTGCATAGGGAGTGCAGAGTGCATAGGGAGTGCATAGTGCAGAGTGCATAGGGAGTGCAGACTGCATAGGGAGTGAAGAGTGCAGAGTGCATAGGGAGTGCAGAGTGCATAGGGAGTGCAGAGTGCAGAGTGCATAGGGAGTGCATAGTGCAGAGTGCATAGGGAGTGCAGAGTGCATAGGGAGTGAAGAGTGCAGAGTGCATAGGGAGTGCAGAGTGCATAGGGAGTGCAGAGTGCATAGGGAGTGCAGAGTGCAGAGTGCATAGGGAGTGCAGAGTGCATAGGGAGTGCAGAGTGCAGAGTGCATAGGGAGTGCAGAGTACATAGGGAGTGCAGAGTGCATAGGGAGTGCAGACTGCATAGGGAGTGCAGACTGCATAGGGAGTGAAGAGTGCAGAGTGCATAGGGAGTGCAAAGTGCATAGGGAGTGCAGAGTGCATAGGGAGTGCAGAGTGCAAGGGAGTGCAGAGTGCTTAGGGAGTGCATAGTGCATAGGGAGTGCAGAGTGCATAGTGCAGAGTGCATAGGGAGTGCAGACTGCATAGGGAGTGAAGAGTGCAGAGTGCATAGGGAGTGCAGAGTGCATAGGGAGTGCATAGTGCAGAGTGCATAGGGAGTGCAGACTGCATAGGGAGTGAAGAGTGCAGAGTGCATAGGGTGTGCAGACTGCATAGGGAGTGCAGAGTGCATAGGCAGTGCATAGTGCAGAGTGCATAGGGAGTGCATAGTGCAGAGTGCATATGGAGTGAAGAGTGCAGAGTGCATAGGGAGTGCAGAGTGCATAGGGAGTGCAGAGTGCATACGGAGTTCAGAGTGCATAGGGAGTGCAGAGTGCAGAGTGCATAGGGAGTGCCGAGTGCAAAGGGAGTGCAGAGTGCATAGGGAGTGCATAGTGCATAGGGAGTGCAGAGTGCATAGGGAGTGCATAGTGCAGAGTGCATAGGGAGTGCTGACTGCATAGGGAGTGAAGAGGCAGAGTGCATAGGGAGTGCAGAGTGCATAGGGAGTGCAGAGTGCAAAGGGAGTGCAGAGTGCATAGGGTGTGCAGAGTGCATAGGGAGTGCAGAGTGCATAGGGAGTGCAGAGTGCATAGGGAGTGCATAGTGCATAGGGAGTGCAGAGTGCATAGGGAGTGCATAGTGCAGAGTGCATAGGGAGTGCAGACTGCATAGGGAGTGAAGAGTGCAGAGTGCATAGGGAGTGCAGAGTGCATAGGGAGTGCAGAGTGCATAGGGAGTGCAGACTGCATAGGGATTGAAGAGTGCAGAGTGCATAGGGAGTGCAGAGTGCATAGGGAGTGCAGAGTGCAAAGGGAGTGAAGAGTGCAGAGTGCATAGGGAGTGCAGAGTGCATAGGGAGTGCAGAGTGCATAGGGAGTGCAGAGTGCATAGGGAGTGCAGAGTGCATAGGGAGTGCAGAGTGCATAGGGAGTGCAGGGTGCATAGGGAGTGCAGAGTGCATAGGGAGTGCAGAGTGCATAGGGAGTGCAGAGTGCATAGGGAGTGCATAGTGCAGAGTGCATAGGGAGTGCATAGTGCAGAGTGCATAGGGAGTGCATAGGGCAGAGTGCATAGGGAGTGCAGAGTGCAAAGGGAGTGAAGAGTGCAGAGTGCATAGGGAGTGCAGAATGCATAGGGAGTGCAGAGTGCATAGGGAGTGCATAGGGAGTGCAGAGTGCATAGGGAGTGCAGAGTGCATAGGGAGTGCAGAGTGCATAGGGAGTGCAGAGTGCATATGGAGTGCAGAGTGCATAGGGAGTGCATAGTGCATAGGGAGTGCAGAGTGCATAGGGAGTGCTGACTGCATAGGGAGTGAAGAGTGCAGAGTGTATAGGGAGTGCAGAGTGCATAGGGAGTGCAGAGTGCATAGGGAGTGCAGAGTGCATAGGGAGTGCAGAGTGCATAGGGAGTGCAGAGTGCATAGGGAGTGCATAGCGCATAGGGAGTGCAGAGTGCATAGGGAGTGCATAGTGCAGAGTGCATAGGGAGTGCAGACTGCACAGGGAGTGAAGAGTGCAGAGTGCATAGGGAGTGCAGAGTGCATAGGGAGTGCAGAGTGCATAGGGAGTGCAGAGTGCATAGGGAGTGCAGAGTGCATAGGGAGTGCAGACTGCATAGGGAGTGCAGAGTGCATAGGGAGTGCATAGCGCATAGGGAGTGCAGAGTGCATAGGGAGTGCATAGTGCAGAGTGCATAGGGAGTGCAGACTGCATAGAGAGTGAAGAGTGCAGAGTGCATAGGGAGTGCAGAGTGCATAGGGAGTGCAGAGTGCATAGGGAGTGCAGAGTGCATAGGGAGTGCAGAGTGCATAGGGAATGCAGAGTGCAGAGTGCAGAGTGCATAGGGAGTGCAGAGTGCATAGGGAGTGCAGAGTGCATAGGGAGTGCAGAGTGCAGAGTGCATAGGGAGTGCAGAGTGCATAGGGAGTGGAGAGTGCATAGGGAGTGCAGAGTGCATAGGGAGTGCAGAGTGCAGAGTGCATAGGGAGTGCATAGTGCAGAGTGCATAGGGTGTACACAGTGCAGAGTGCATAGGGAGTGCAGAGTGCATAGGGAGTGAAGAGTGCATAGGGAGTGCAGAGTGCATAGGGAGTGCAGAGTGCATAGGGAGTGCAGAGTGCATAGGGAGTGCAGAGTGCAGAGTGCATAGGGAGTGCAGAGTGCATAGGGAGTGCAGACTGCATAGGGAGTGAAGAGTGCAGAGTGCATAGGGAGTGCAGAGTGCATAGGGAGTGCAGAGTGCATAGGGAGTGCAGAGTGCATAGGGAGTGCAGAGTGCATAGGGAGTGCATAGTGCAGAGTGCATAGGGAGTGCAGACTGCATAGGGAGTGAAGAGTGCAGAGTGCATAGGGAGTGCAGAGTGCATAGGGAGTGCAGAGTGCATAGGGAGTGCAGAGTGCATAGGGAGTGCAGAGTGCATAGGGAGTGCATAGTGCAGAGTGCATAGGGAGTGCAGACTGCATAGGGAGTGAAGAGTGCAGAGTGCATAGGGAGTGCAGAGTGCATAGGGAGTGCAGAGTGCATAGGGAGTGCAGAGTGCATAGGGAGTACAGAGTGCATAGGCAGTGCATAGTGCAGAGTGCATAGGGAGTGCATAGTGCAGAGTGCATAGGGAGTGCAGAGTGCATATGGAGTGAAGAGTGCAGAGTGCATAGGGAGTGCAGAGTGCATAGGGAGTGCAGAGTGCATAGGGAGTGCAGAGTGCATAGGGAGTGCAGAGTGCAGAGTGCATAGGGAGTGCCGAGTGCATAGGGAGTGCAGTGTGCATAGGGAGTGCATAGTGCATAGGGAGTGCAGAGTGCATAGGGAGTGCATAGTGCAGAGTGCATAGGGAGTGCTGACTGCATAGGGAGTGAAGAGTGCAGAGTGCATAGGGAGTGCAGAGTGCATAGGGAGTGCAGAGTGCATAGGGAGTGCATAGTGCATAGGGAGTGCAGAGTGCATAGGGAGTGCATAGTGCAGAGTGCATAGGGAGGGCAGACTGCATAGGGAGTGAAGAGTGCAGAGTGCATAGGGAGTGCAGAGTGCATAGGGAGTTCAGAGTGCATAGGGAGTGCAGAGTGCATAGGGAGTGCAGAGTGCAGAGGGAGTGCAGACTGCATAGGGAGTGAAGAGTGCAGAGTGTATAGGGAGTGCAGACTGCATAGGGAGTGCAGAGTGCATAGGGAGTGCATAGTGCATATGGAGTGCAGAGTGCATAGGGAGTGCAGAGTGCATAGGGAGTGCAGAGTGCAGAGTGCATAGGGAGTGCAGAGTGCATAGGGAGTGCAGAGTGCATAGGGAGTGCAGAGTGCATAGGGAGTGCAGAGTGCATAGGGAGTGCAGAGTGCATAGGGAGTGCAGAGTGCAGAGTGCATAGGGAGTGCAAAGTGCATAGGGAGTGCAGAGTGCAGAGTGCATAGGGAGTGCAAAGTGCATAGGGAGTGCAGAGTGCATAGGGAGTGCAGAGTGCATAGGGAGTGCAGAGTGCAGAGGGAGTGCAGAGTGCATAGGGAGTGCAGAGTGCATAGGGAGTGCAGAGTGCATAGTGAGTGCATAGTGCAGAGTGCATAGGGAGTGCATAGTGCAGAGTGCATAGGGAGTGCATAGTGCATAGGGAGTGCAGAGTGCATAGGGAGTGAAGAGTGCAGAGTGCATAGGGAGTGCAGAGTGCATAGGGAGTGCAGAGTGCATAGGGAGTGCAGAGTGCAGAGTGCAGAGTGGATAGGGAGTGCAGAGTGCATAGGGAGTGCAGAGTGCAGAGTGCATATGGAGTGCAGAGTGCAGAGTGCATAGGGAGTGCAGAGTGCATAGGGAGTGCAGAGTGCATAGGGAGTGCATAGTGCAGAGTGCATAGGGAGTGCAGACTGCATAGGGAGTGAAGAGTGCAGAGTGCATAGGGAGTGCAGAGTGCATAGGGAGTGCAGAGTGCAGAGTGCATAGGGAGTGCAGAGTGCATAGGGAGTGCAGAGTGCATAGGGAGTGCTTAGTGCATAGGGAGTGCATAGTGCATAGGGAGTGCAGAGTGCATAGGGAGTGCATAGTGCAGAGTGCATAGGGAGTGCAGACTGCATAGGGAGTGAAGAGTGCAGAGTGCATAGGGAGTGCAGAGTGCATAGGGAGTGCAGAGTGCATAGGGAGTGCAGAGTGCATAGGGAGTGCAGAGTGCATAGGGAGTGCAGAGTGCAGAGTGCATAGGGAGTGCCGAGTGCATAGGGAGTGCAGAGTGCATAGGGAGTGCAGAGTGCAGAGTGCATAGGGAGTGCATAGTGCAGAGTGCATAGGGAGTGCATAGTGCAGAGTGCATAGGGAGTGCAGAGTGCATAGGGAGTGAAGAGTGCAGAGTGCATAGGGAGTGCATAGGGAGTGAAGAGTGCATAGGGAGTGCAGAGTGCAGAGTGCATAGGGAGTGCAGAGTGCATAGGGAGTGCAGAGTGCAGAGTGCATAGGGAGTGCAGAGTGCATAGGGAGTGCAGAGTGCATAGGGAGTGCAGACTGCATAGGGAGTGCAGACTGCATAGGGAGTGAAGAGTGCAGAGTGCATAGGGAGTGCAGAGTGCATAGGGAGTGCAGAGTGCATAGGGAGTGCAGAGTGCAGAGTGCATAGGGAGTGCAGAGTGCATAGGGAGTGCAGAGTGCATAGGGAGTGCACAGTGCATAGGGAGTGCAGAGTGCATAGGGAGTGAATAGTGCAGAGTGCATAGGGAGTGAAGAGTGCAGAGTGCATAGGGAGTGCAGAGTGCATAGGGAGTGCAGAGTGCATAGGGAGTGCAGAGTGCATAGGGAGTGCAGAGCGCATAGGGAGTGCATAGTGCAGAGTGCATAGGGAGTGCAGACTGCATAGGGAGTGAAGAGTGCAGAGTGCATAGGGTGTGCAGACTGCATAGGGAGTGCAGAGTGCATAGGCAGTGCATAGTGCAGAGTGCATAG